>NC_058130.1:504012908-504144761 GCF_016433145.1 Gracilinanus agilis
ACCTTTAATACGTCATCCAAAACAGGAAACCCATGAAACCCGTTGGACCACGGGAAATGTAGTTTTAAGGACCCCCACAGGTCCACAGAAGTTTGTCAAACACTATATTGAGGTTCAATCCTTCCAAATAGAACCCCAGGTGATTTTAACTAACACATAGGGAAACCTACAACATCTCTGATCAACACCTTTAGCCCCTGTTTGAATGCCTCCAGTAACAAAAAGTTCATCTCTTTCAAGCATCCCATTTTATTGTCAAAAAACTCTAATCAATATTTGTGTAAAGTTGAAAAGACCTTGTACCCCTTTTAAAACTACATTACCCAAACTCTCTTTCACCATACCCATAATTCCTTAAGCCTTTTCCTATTGGTTGGGTGTTTTGCGGGCTGGTTTTGATATGGTTGTTGTGGGCATGGTGATGGGGTTTTTTTGGAGAAGATGTGGCATGGTAAGGTTGAGTTGAGACTCTTTCCCTGTGCTTTAAATAAAATCCTTATAAATATCATACTTTGGAGGCACTGAATATTAAATTTAAAACTTACATTTGCCTCCAACTGACTTCTAGCTTGTGAGTTTTAAAATTAATATTCAATGCCTCCAAAGTATGATATTTATAAGGATTTATTAAAACGTGGGGAAAGAGTCCCAACTCACCCTTCACCAAGCTGCCTCTGGTGCCAAAGACCCTGTGACCACGCCAAAAACTCATTTCAATACAGCCCGCGAAAACCAACAACCAATAGGAAAAGGCTTAAGGAATTATGGGTATGGTGAAAGGGAGTTTGGGTAATGTCGTTTAAAGGGGTATAAGATCTTTTCAACTTTACATTCCCCCCTATGATCCTTTGGGAGACCAATCTCCCCAATGGATCATGAAAACATAATCAAATTAAAGTTTACAATAATTTGGAGATAAAAGGGAAATAAAGGGGAGAAAGAACAAAACCTTTCCTGGAAAAATACCTACGTGGCTGGGGAGAAGGGGGAGAAGAGAAAAAAACCCCAAAACTTTCCCCTTTTAGAAAGTTGCTCAAAAGAACTGAGCAAAGTGGCCAAAAAGAAAAGCACAAAAATGGCAGAAGCATGTCCATAGCTCTGGAGAAGATTTTAAATGCTCTCAGAGTTGTGTGGCTTGGTAGATTATCAGAAAAATTGAGAATCCAATTTCCAAACTTCAAGTGGTTGCCATAACTGTTACAAATAATATTGATATAGATGGATATATTCAAAATATTTAATATTTTATTTAAAGCCATATTGGTAATTAAGGCCACATGCCTGCTAAGATCTAATTGAAATGCCCAGTCATCGCCTCTGCCCACCTGGCTTGTTCCACAGGAAACAGAGAGTGTCTCAATCAAGTTCTGAGACTTTATACCTTTGTCTACATAATCACACTTCCTGCCCACCTGTATTACACAAGAGGAATCATGGGAAATGTAGTTTTCAAGTCCTCTAAGCATCCACAGGAAGTTTATATCAGGGACCTGAATATTAAGACTCAATGATTCAAGGGTCCCAAAATTTCCAGTATCACAAGCTACAGGTGCTAGTTTTGCCCTCTGGGACCAATACAGAATCAATCTACCCATTCTTCCATGTGATTGCTTTTCAAATATTTGAAGTTAAACTTAATAAAACAAATTCCTATAGTTTTCTTATTGTTCTCTTATGATATGGTTTATTATTGTCCCGCTTTAAATGTGGTACCAAGTAGTGAACACAATATTCCAAATTACCTTCATGGTTTAGCAAAATGGGGCCAAAACAAATAAGACAAAACTTAATGTTGACAAGTATGAGGTGTTATGGTTAGTAGAAAATGAACAAAGATAGGAAGTGGCAAACTTGGCTTAACAGTAATTCATGTGAAAACTATCTGAGTGTTTCAATTCTTCCACAAGCTCACTAATGAACTTTCAGTGTGGTCTGATTAATGTGATGTGCATTGTGGCTACCAGCTCCTATGCTCTGGGGACTACATTTTTTATTAGAGAGAGCAAGCATAGCATGGACAAAAAGAAATGGATGTGGAGGCAGAAGGTGGAGGTATAGCTGTCATTTAATATCTGTGTGACAATGATAAGTCACTTCAAATCCTTCAGATTGTTTCTTCATTTGTAAAACAAAACTAATAGTGTTTTCATTACCTACCTTAAGAGGATGTTCTTTCAAATGCATTTTATAAACCTTGAAGCACTATATACATGTGAGCTATCTTTATTAATCATAGGAAACAAGCATTTGTTATGAAGATAAGAATGGCAGTCTTCAACTGTAGTCCTATTCTAATGACTCTTCATGCCTGGGAGGTGTCTCTGACTTCTTGAAGGCTATGCAAGCTGAGCGCATGGTCCAAGGGAAAGACTTCTAGAATGGACCCAACACATCGCAACTCTTTCCATTGCAGTTGTGATATATCATAGATTGGCATAAGAAATTAGATGGAAATTTTGAGGAAGCCACAGGAAAACATGTGAAGGCCAACAGATGACATAGAAAAAAAGGTCTGATTAGGATAGCATATCTCAGAGGGACAGTTCTGGGAGCAGTAACCTGGTCCAGGTCATATTGGGATATTGGGCTTTGTTGTTGTTGTTGTTGTTGTTGGAGACTAATTGTGAATTAAAAGTAGATCATTCTGTCTCTCCATTGATTATTCCAAACTTTATTTTTAATTAGCTCAAATTGCTATAATACTTTACAGCTTATGATTCTCTTTCCTCACAACAACTCTATCAAGTGGGTGCTGTTATTATTAATTTCCCCCCATTTAATAGATGGGGAAAAGCTGAGAAAGGCTATCCAACTTGCTCATGATCACCAAATAATTAGCAGACTTAGGATCTGAATCCAGGTGCAACATTCTAAGACCAATGCACTATCATATATTTGTCATCCATATATATATATATATATATATATATATATATATATAGATAGATATAGATATAGATATAGATATTCTAAATATGAATAAAACCCAAGAATATGGTATAAAATAATGCAAGTACTTTATTGTTATCTACCAATGCTGACACAATAAAATCTAGAACAAGAATCAAAATTTCTTTTCTTCCTAAAAAAGTACTCTCTTTCTCCACTTCTGCAGATATACAAATGAGTATAAGCACACAAAACTCCTCCATGTATACACAGATAGAAACATCATGATGTGGACCTCTTTGTATTTGTATGTGCACACATGTGCTTGTGAATCAGAGAACTGACAGAAACTTCATTTTACTCTAGTGAATTCTAAACATGTTATGTTTAGACACAAAAACCTTTTCAAAGACACAACTCTATTGACTTAGCATATAGAAACAACTGTTTTGCTTATGTGCAAACATAGATGGAAGACAGTTTAAGGTCCAATCTCTTTTAAACAAATTCATACTTACTCTAGCACTCCATTGAATGTTTAAGCTCTTTGATATAAGTAGAGCCTCCAGACATGAAGAACACTAATAGTGGACTGCTGGTAAATATTTAACAAATGAATTTCTGGAGGGAAAATATAAGCACAACACACTTTATAAAGTTTAATCTGCATTAACATTTTCTCCATTACTTTCTCATGTCCAGTTGAAAATTAGTACAAGAAATTAAGCTCTGATTTGCCAATTCCAGAGATGAAAATGCTTATGTTGAAAACTTAACTACCAGCTCTTGAGAGCCAGTTTGAGCTGACTCCAGTACATCCTGGTCACAATTCCTCCATGCAGCTCTTGTTTATAACCTCCCAAAAATCTGCTACTAACTATCCACTCAATATACTGAGGACTTTGCTTAAGTTCTCTTGGTATTGCATGGTTACATATGGATCATTTAGGCTGACCATTGGTCCATACAAGCTTTGATATTCATAGCAAATCAGTCTAGAGTCTCTATAGTTCTTCTTAGGATTCTTCATATTTTGCAATAGATAGTAATGACTTAAAATATAATTATTTTGGGTTTTTTTCAAATACTTACCATGAGTACTGAAATAAAAGATGATCACATGTCCCACTCCTTGTTGTCTTTGGATACACAATAAAACCAACTTTACCAGTTCCTTCATTTGTCTCTGTAGGGAAGACATGAGCCATCCTTCCATTAAGTAGCAACTTTCTTATGTCTTTTGGTTTCATTTATAGGGACAGCATCAAAATTGATATGACTTATTTTCTTCAGAACTATGACTACTTGGTGTTTGGACAAAGATCTCGTGCTTAAAGTACCAATAACTAAGTAAATATTTGGTGACAATCTAGCAATTATATTTCAAGTAACTCTAATTATAATTTTGCTGCCATCCCCATAGAAATGGAAATGTGCTAAATGGGATTAAGGGTCATTTTATGGGAGTTTTTTGTTCCATGGATTACAACAGTCAAAGAATACATCACCAGTTAATAAATCTAGTGAGAGATTCCTCCATAGTTTGCTAGGTTTGTCCTTAGAAAGGAAATTTTACATGTAACCAGACCACACCTGAACTCCTTCCAACATGGCAGAACCTACCAAAGCTTGTGCCCCACTGGCATGGTCCTTAAGATACCAGACTCAATGATGTCTAGGTTAAAACAAAGCAATAGGATAGCACTTTGCAGAGATAGCTTCACAATAAATCATCCAAAATGATTTTCCTGTCCGAAAATTACAGACACACTTTTAGCTGTGCACATGCACCTAAGCACACACACATTTATTTAGGTTTTTGTTTTTGTTTTTGTTTATTTTTAATTTTTATTTTGAATATTTTCCCATAGTTACATATTTCATGTTCTTTCCCTCTCCTCCAAACCCCACTAACCCCTCATAGCTGATGCACAATTCCACAGGTTTTACATGTATCATTGATCAAGACCTAATTCCATATTATTAATAGTTGGACTAGAGTTATTGTTTAGTGTCTACATCCCCAATAATATCCCCATCAGCCCATGTGTTCAAGCAGTTGTTTTTCTTTTGTGTTTCTCCTCCCACAGTTTTTCCTCTGAATGTGGCTAGTTTTCTTTCTTATAAGTCCCTGAGCCTTGCTCTGGATCCTTGCATTGCTGCTAGTAGAGAAGTCAATTATGTTCGATTGTACCACAGTGTATTGGTCTCTGTGTTCAATGTTCTCCTGGATCTGCTCCTTTCACTCTGCATCAATTCCTGGAGGTTATTCCAGTTCATATGGAATTCCTCCAGTTCTTTATTCCTTTGAGCACAATAGTATTCCATCACCAAGAGATACCACAATTTGTTCAGCCATTCCCCAATCGAAGGACATTTTCTCATTTTCCAAATTTTGCCACCACAAAAAGTGTGGCTATAAATATTTTTGTACAAGTCTTTTTCCTTATTAGTTCTTTGAGGTATAATCCAAGCAGACACATATACATTTAAATATACTCTCCAAGTATTTCTCAGTTAGGAACACAGAACCACAAGGACAAGAGAATTGAAAGGGACCCTGGAGCTCAATTATTCCAAACTTTTCATATTGCAGAGTAGAAAATCAAGTCCAAGACACTGAAGTGACATGACAGACTCAGGAAACCTAGTTTCTTGACTCGTCCCCACTCATTTCTCTGTGTTGGTTCTTTAATTGGTTCCTCTTGGAATTCACATAATTTGAGAAGTTTGTATTTAAATCAGTTTTGTGACAAATAAAATAATTCCTAAAGAAAAAAAGCAGCATTGTTCCCATGCAGAGTTGTTTTCTGGACATTACAAAAGATTGATGTTGAATTTAATTGAATTCATCCTATTAGTGCTTAATATTCCATTTTGACATGCCAGGTCTACATTGTCTAGTAGTGCTTACAGAATGATTTGAAATAAAGTACCATCTTGCCTGGCATTGTCAATTGACATAGCAGAAAATGCAATATGTTTTAATTAGAAGAATAGAGCAGGTGAATATTGGAACCCTGTCTGGGAACCAATGAAGAACCTGAGCCATTGAGAGCAGAAGAAGCTGTTAAGGACACCATTTCTGGATGCTAAACACACTGGTTTCTCCCTTGTTGCAGGTCAAGAAAACTGGAAAAGGTAATACAATATCCAAATTGCACAGTCGCCAAGGAAGCAGCTTCATTCTCTGTAAGATCCAACTATTGTGGGGTAGAAAAGATTCAGCTTCAAGACATTTATTAAATAATCTTATATTTTATCTTCAGATAGCATTCTTCCCTTTTCATACTACTTGATTTCTAAACTTTGTACTTTATTTTTAGGTGTGTGCATAGCTGGCTGTCTTTCATATATATTATATTAAAAATATATGGACATATTGCTATTAAGACAAGGACTAAGGTGAATTGATGATGACAACCACCTAGGAACCTTGTTCACTTCACTTCTCTGGGTCAGTGTGTAAAGAAGTCTTAGAGATTATATTGTATGAAAATCATTAACTATTTTTATTTATAGATTGAGGTAAAGACTGAGGATCAAACAAGGTGGCCCTGACACTAAGGGAAACTAGCTCTCCAACTCACAGAAATCTAAATTTTTCTCACAGGAAAGTCTTCTGGTCTTCAAGTCTACTCTTCCAGCTCCTTGCTCTAGCTATTCCCACAGACCCCTCACTGCTTTACCTGGCTATAACCCTCAGTTGTTGATTTGGTTATCTTTCTTAGAAGTTGTCTCCAATCTGTGCTAAAGTGGACTCAAGATGGCTGAGTCCACCAGACTGGTTCTGAACCCTGAGGTAAAACCTCAGAGCCTACAGACAAGATTTGTTCAGGCAAACCATTTAGGGCAAGTTGTTAAAACATAGCAGGTAAAGTCATACCTTCTTAGGATGTATTTCAGTTTATCAGGAACCTTCAAACTTCTCTAAAGCAGGATAGATCAAGGTAGCCAACAAGAGCTTCTCCTTCCTCTCCTCAGCCTGGGACAGGAAGAAGTGTCAGTTGTACCTTCAAAACTCTTCCTCCTCTGCCCCCTGGATTCCAGAATCCTCTCTCCAAGTTCCCAGCACGTGCCCATGCTAGCACCTTGAAGGCAACCTTCAACTTCTCTTAAAACTTACTCTTATCCCAACAACTCCTCTATTACAGTATGCATGTATGTATATATGCATATTCATGTGTATATGATATTTATCTATCATTTCTATCTTTCCCTCTATATCTCTATCACCTAATTGTTAATTTTGGAGACCAGAAGCAGCTGACAGCTACTTTACATGCTAAATGCATAATAGAGAAATACTGTTCAAATTCAACATTGCACCAGATGTACACCCTCTATAATGCAGTTTGCAAATGTTGATATCTAAAACTGTGAACTCTTGTCAGAATATGCATTATTTTGCTTTCAAATCTTTCAATTCCATCAGTATTAAGATTTCAATAACACTTTCCTAAAGTAAGGGTCATTTTAACTTTCTGAAGTGAGAACAAAAGGATTCAAATGGATTCTGAGAAGAAATAGTGCTTACATAGTTAAAATAAAGGATGTGATTTTAAAACTCAGTTTCAGCTTTTGGAAGGATGATGCATTCAGGGGATCTTTGTTAGTGATTAGAAAAAAATGCTTATGATTTCTAACAGGATTTAAAATTTTTAAACCTTTATCTCCTAAACTACAACAATAACTGTACATTCTTGTTCAATGATAACTGATTGCCATTGGCTGATGTAAACAACAATGTTGGCAGGTATTCATCACTCATGATTCTGCTGCAACTGCAGGTGCTCTTTTCAATCATCTGGACTTTTAATCATTTTGCCACCTGTAAAGCTTTCTCTTGATGACTTTTTTCATCCTTGAACTTTTTTTTTATAGTTTCCCCCTTACATATTTATTGATAGGCATTTTCTTAGTAGGAAAGATGTGACTTTAGGACAAATAAAGATAAGACTATATTAAGCCTTTGATAGTGAACTCATAATTGCCACCAAGATGTGGTTGATACATGATAGAAATTGAAATTGAAATACACTTGAGAAGTATTTAGATAAATTATCTCTTGTACTTTTCAACAATTCATTATTTGTTAGGTATCTGCTATGCAAAAAGGATATATACATTCAGATGTCTGGGGCTATTTTTTTAAATCACTGTAATAAAGGATTTTAGCGTTGCCACGTTGGCTTAGGGCAAACCTGTCAGTTGCCCTGGATGAAATGTTGAAGAGGGCATGAGCCACTTGGCAGATACCAACTGGCAGTTGAGCTGGGAGTATAAAAAGCCCTGGAAACCCAGAGATGGGTTCTTCCCTGACCTGACTTCTTCCTGACCACTCATCTACCCTTTCCCTGGGCCCAGGTGGTAGGTGTAAAGGGTGATGGGATTGAAAAGGGTGGCAGGAGTGAGAACGTGGGAAATTAGGATTTAGGACCCAATCAACTAGAGCAACACAATATTGTTATTTATCATCATTTATAAGATTAGGCAATAGATCAACTTAACTTCCTAACCAGAGACCGCTTCACTCTGGCCGAGGGCTGACTGCCCTCGGTCAGCCTAGACCTTCCAAGGACCTTCTACCAGCTTAGCCAGATAATCCATAACAACAGATTTTAGTATTTCCAAGCCCTCTTGCCATTGCCTTGTTCCTTCCCCAGTTACCAATAAACCCCATAGCCTTAACCAGTGAATCCTGTGATTATTTCCTTACCATCAAAGGCTAAGAGGACAGGCAGCAGGCAGGGATTCTAAGCAGTTAGGGTTGGAACAAGTTCCATTGCTGAGAAGCAGGAAGCTCTACATTCACTTCCTGCCAGTCTGCCATTAACCAGTAGGAGGAAGTTTCCTCAGCAGGGAGGGACCAGCTGCCTGACATCTTAAAGGAGCCTTGTGGCTAGCAGTGAGGTTTCACTGGGCACTCAGTTCTCTGGGTTTGGATCCCTGCACTTCCATAAACAAGCTTCAAGCCCAACTGAGGTTGCTAACTCCATCCTAACAACCAGCACTATCCTCTTCCTAGCCAGCTCAACACCCTGTTGACCCAATTTATTCATTATATCACTTGCAGTAATTTTTCCCATTTTTTTCCTTTTCTCAAGAGATGTTTTGAATATCCTCCAAGGTTCCTATTGTCAGTTAACTTTTAAATACTACTCCTTTCATAGTTTTTCCTGAATAATATCACCTTATGTCCAGCTAGCATTTTATATGTTCCAAAGTATTTTCATTTTTTACATTATAACAATTACAATATTATATGTAACATTACAATTACCCTGAGACAGGAGTGAAAAGGCTATTATCTCACCATTTTACAGCTGGGAACTTTGAAGCTCCGAGAGGTTAATGACACATGAACTGAGAATGCAACTTCAAAAACAGGACAGACCAACTCCAAGTGTTCTGGTGGAAACAATCCAGTCAACTGCCAAGGCAAGATTCCCTAGGAAAAATACTACATTTATGAGAAAAATTAATGGAAATAACGTGCTATTTTTTTTTATGTCACCCAGTAAGAAAGTGCTATAACAATGTACAGAAGGTAAATCAACACAGTGTCACAGATGGGAAGTAGCCTATTATGAAAGAAAGACTAATAACTGCAAATGAAATGAATGTCATCTAGCATTGGGTTATAGAAAACTTAAGGTTCAATGAAACAACAAATGTATAGACTGCCTAATTTAATAAATCTGGCACAACTTGTGTTCAAAAATAGATCCATGTACAACAGTATCTGCAACAAAACACTCTTCTTCATACCATGAGAGGTGACAGTTTAATTTACCAAATCAATCAAGAATGTTATATTCATGAGAATGAGAATGTTAGCATTTCATGTAGATCATTTGGGGCATTTGGGGGTTAAAATTAAAAAATAGCCAGTGACTTTGGCTAATATTTTATTCTAGTCCTTTACTGAATGTTAAAATGTACATATTGTTATATAAGCACAGTTTTATTACACCATGCCTTGGATTTGCTCTTTAGCCATTTCCTAGGTATTTCTTATTTTTCCAATTTGGTTTTAGGCTCCTTGAGGTAAGAGACTTTATCTATACCTACTTTAGAGACATTCTAGCAGAATTCTTTTCATTCAGGAGTGCCAATGGAATGGTTTTTCTCTCAATGGATGACTGACTTTACAAGTCGATGTAGAGAAAGTCAACAATTATGTCTTATATTTATCTAGGTTAACAAAATATTTTTTCTTATGATAATAAAATATGGAGATATGGAAACTGACGATCAGAGGAATACAGCAATTTGTCCAAGGTCACTCAGTTTGTAAACTGTCAAGGCTAAAACTTAAATCTAGGTTTTCTGATTTTTATACCAATACTCCCTTTACTAGGTCATACCATAGTATTGTTGTAGCAACAGTAAATTATGAATTAGTGCTTCATAAATACTGATTATATTGAAACAAATGCAAATTATGAGTTAATACTTATGTTTCATGCAATAGAAAACTGTTGCAAAGCCCAATGACTTTGGTTATGTTGTTTTTATATGATGTATATATTGTTCCTTCCTAAATATAGAAATTAACTTATATAGAACTTATATATAGGGTTATATATAGAATTTAAATATTAATTAAGAATTATAAGAGTTAAGAAATAAATTATAACAAGAAATATAAAAAAGAAATTAAATATGAATATGGAACTCCAATATAGGACTTAACTGAAGAAAAACTTATGCAAAATTGTCTTAAAAAAGAAGGTGCTTTGAGCCCATTAAAACTTAAAATGTCATTAAGATTTTTGTAAAGAAAAATAGACATGTGTATAGTTGACCAAAGAAAATGTAGAGATATCTGTGTAAATCTAGTTTATCATACTGATGATTCAGATGCAGAGTTTTTTTACTAGCTGTATATTTAAGAAACTGAGGATTTATTCTGATGACTATTCAGAGTATAGTACTTCTTTTTTTTTTTTAAACCCTTAACTTTTCGGTGTATTGTCTCATAGGTGGAAGATTGGTAAGGGTGGGCAATGGGGGTCAAGCGACTTGCCCAGGGTCACACAGCTGGGAAGTGGCTGAGGCCGGGTTTGAACCTAGGACCTCCTGTCTCTAGGCCTGACTCTCACTCCACTGAGCTACCCAGCTGCCCCCTATAGTACTTCTAATATGAATAGATCATCAAGAAAATTCCTTCTTTTAAATAGTGCACATTGTAATGTACTTACCCAACAGGTCCTTCATTATTATGAGCTATTTACTAGCTTCCTTTGAGTTATAAAACTCACTTTAAGAGAGTAATGATAAGAATCCATCAGTGAAACAGCTCTGGACTTAGAATCATAACTTTGGGCTAAAGATATATTACTTATCATCTCTCTGAACCTCAGTTTTTACATATATAAAATGGGAAGGAAGAAAACAAGCACTTATTAAGCATCTACTATTTACCAAGTCTATGATCAATAATCTTTCAAATATCTCACTGATCTTCAGAACTATGCTAAAAAGACAGTTATTAGCACCATCTCTACTTTTCATTTGAAGAAACTGAAGCACACAGAGGTTAAGTGACTTGCCTAGGTCACACAGCTGAATCCTCAGGGTCAAATTTGAATTCTTTTTGTCTACAGACCAAGTACTCTTTCCATTATGCCACTGAGCTGCAGCTTGATATAATAAATTTTGCCTACTACAAAGGGTTGTTAGTGTGTCCTTTAAAATTATTCTAAGCCCTGGGAGACTATGTCTCCCAGGACTCCCCTACAACTTCCCCCCGAAAGTATAAAAGAGAGAGTTTTGGCACCTTTTCAGGGTCTCTCTGCTCTCCAGTCTCTAAGCTCTCTTGAGCCCACTTAACTCTCTGGATCCTGGAGACACTCTCTCCAGCTGGGAGGCTGGTCTCAACCCTGGCTCTCAACCCTGGAGGCTCTTGACCCTGGAGGAGTGCCTACTGGAAGAGACCCTTTTCCCCTACCTAACTTTTTTCCTTTTCCTAATCTAAATAAAACCTAGCTATTCTAACAATAAGTGCTACCCGATCTTTATTGAGCTCCAAAGAGCTGGGGTCAATTTCCCTCCTGGGCTTAGGGGCTACCCTGGCTTCCTTTCCCTTTCTACCCTTCCTTTCCCTTCCTTATCTTATCCTACCTCCCTTTTTTCACCTCACATTAGAAAAATAAGTAACTCTATATACTAAAAATTACTATGAAACAGAGAAAATAATTATAATAAAAATTAGGATCAGACACTCTAATAAATTATTGATTATAATAAATAGGTGTTTGGTTCAATAAACCTTAATCCAATGATCACTTAATTGGTCTTTAACATTTTAAGTTTGGATACCTTCTAAAAATTTCAAGAATATTTGAAATTGTTCTCCCACAGGGTAATTAAGTTCTCTCTCACATCTCAGCAATGATCACCATTAACATACAATACAACATTAGAAATGCTAATGCATTTAATGTTATAATTAGGTCCTAGGGAATAGAGCAGATGATCTAAGGAGAAGCAGTCTTCTCTGTATCTCCTGTCAGCCGGAACAGATTTCTAGTTTCTCTCTGCCTCATTGATTCATCTCACTTCAAATCTCATCTGAACATATCTTCTCTCTCTGGCCCCAGCCTCTTAATTTATTTATCCGTATGCTAATTATTATTTAACATTTCATTGTTTAGTTATATCAAATAATTTAGAATACACCATTGTGCATTGAAGACATTATAGGAAGTAAAGTTGTATTAGCTAGTTAGCATTTTTATCTCACTTGCTGTTTCTAAAGCACTTTACAATTATGAATTAGTAAATTGTTACAACATTTGCAATGGAGATAGTCAATTACTATTTACAATTTTTCCAAAGAATAGCTAGTGGAGTTTTGGGAGTAAGGGGAGTGACCCAATGTTTCAAAGAAACAGCTGTGCTGATCTCTTAGTTTTCCCTTCTCTGCCAATTACAGGAAACATTTATCAAGTGTCTACTATTTAGAGTGCAGAGGATACAATGAGCAAGGGAAACCATCTCTGTCCTCAAGGTGCTTATAGATCATCTAAGAAATATATAGCATAGGCTATCCTGAAGTAGCCAGAGTCTGACTGCATGGAATTAATTAGATTATAATCTACCTGAAGGTAAGATCTGTATTTTATTCCATTTTACATTTTCACATAGCACCTGACAAAATACCTTAAACATAGTAGTTCCAATTAATATTTGGATGAATGCTCTATGTAGAGTTGTTCTTTGTTTTTTTCCTGCTTCCTTCTTTCTTCTACTAATTATCTGTTGCTTATTTTATCACCATGACCTCAGCAAACAAATCTAGCTCTTTGTCAAAGATTAGGGAATGGAGAAATTAAATGTATCATAGAATTCATAATCATTTCTTAAATATCTACTACTATGTGTACAAGGCACTATATTAAATAAATTCAAAGAAAAAATAAGCCAGCCTGTTCCCTGAGTGAGTTTATAGTGTGTGGTAGGGAAGAACATAATTGGGGAGTGTTGTACAATTTGTGTTGTCAATATTTAAAATGAGAGAGGAAGATTTATCCTCCTCCCTTGAAAACCAGAAAGCCACAGGGATATTATATCAGTCAGTTTTAAAAACCTAGAGAGCCACAGTATTCTCAACAATATTGTTTATTTCCTTTAAAAGAGAGAAAAAACACAAACGTGCACCAGGGTTGGAATAGAACCAAGTCTGGGGAAGAGGATATGGTTGGAGGTTTAAAGTATTCTAAGAAAGAGGAAGAAAGTACCTGAGACTGAGCAACAAGGGAGAAACAGAAAATGTGAGTAGCTTGGAATGGAGACCAGGATGTAATTTTTATCATGATGAAAGAAGATAGCCTTGGAGTTATCTACAGAGACTCAGGGACCACTCAAGGCTGATCTGAACTTTTCTTGTGCAGAAACATTTGCTAAGTTACTTCTGGGACATGCATGATTGATTTTTCAGGTTAATCATAATATTCCTCATCAAGTGCTAGAAATGAAAGCAATTCTAATGATACAAAGCCATCAGAAACAGTATGACCATAATATTATCCCCCTCCCCCCATTTTGCTCAAGGGCTACCAAATGACTGGCATTGACCAAATAGGAAGAACTTGGTAGAACATAATTTTAATCATAATCTATTGTGAGTATCTTGATACAATAGCCACAAAACACTAAGAAACAGAAGGATTCAATATACAGCTATGATGAAACAAAAAATAAAGGTAATACAATAATAAGCATCAACACTAACATCGTCTTTTTTGCATTTTAGTAGTCTATCTCCAATATCTATGTAATCAACAAATTTCATCTTAGATCTCACCTGTCCAATATAGTTGTTTGATCTTCAAAAAACATCATTTCTTGGACATCCTCAGATAGGTCTCCTCTTTATTATATTTGCTTCTTTGGTTACAAGTTACTTGTAGAGATATCTTAGATGCAGATTTCAATACAAATTAATACAGCTTCTCAAATTTTTCTTCTTTATTAACTCATTGATATGGCAAAAACCATCCAAAATCTTATGGTTATGATCTTATTAAAATGGTATTATAAAAAGAACATCAAATTAAGAGCCCATAGTTCACTTGAAAATCAGGTCTACACAGGATCTGGCAGCCTCCAAAAGAAAAGACCAAGGTTCAAACCCGGCCTCAGCCACTTCCCAGCTGTGTGACCCTGGGCAAGTCACTTGACCCCCATTGCCCACCCTTGTCAATCTTCCACCTATGAGACAATGCACCAAAGTACAAGGGTTTATAAAAAAAAAATCCTAAAAAAAAAAAAAAAAGAAAGAAAAGACCAAGGATCACCTACACATCAAAACTGACTATATACTTCCAGGGAAAAGTATGGGCATTCAACAAAATAGAACATTTCCAAGTATTTATAAAGAAAAGACCAGAACTAAGCAGAAAGTTTGATATCCAACCACAAAAATCAAGAGAAACATGAAAAGGTAAAAAAAGAAAGAGAGGGGAAAGAAAAAATTTTTTTTGTAATTTACTTCTTTAAGGGCTTCAATAAGATCAAATTATTTGTATTCCTATATGGAAAAATGTTATGTGTAACTCTCAAAAATTATATTCACTATTATAGTAATTAAAAGAATTAACCATAGGGAGAGATTGGAGTATTAAATGGTCTAAGACAACATGCAAAAAAAGAAAAGGGGGGGGAGGAATAGAAGATGGCACCAAGAGAAACTTGAAGGAATAAGAAAAATAGGATAATCTACACCACACAAAGAGATTCATGGGAAGGGGAGGGGATGAATACTTTTATAAGAAGGAGAAGAAGAGTGTGTTGATAGGTAATACTTAAACCTTATTCTCAGTGGAATCAATTCTGAGAGGGAAGAGCAGCTAGATCCATTGGGATATCAAATTCTATCTTACCCTATGGGGAAAGTCAGAAGGGAAAAATCAAGGTAGGTAGTGGGGAGGGGAATTCAAAAAGGCAGGGAAAGAAAGAGGGGAGTGAATTTAATAGACCTTAAAAATAAAAAGAGGGGAACAAAAAGGGAGGGGATAGAAAGGGAAATAAACTAAGGGAGGGGATAAGGAGAAACTGGCAGAGCTCATGGAGGAAATAGATTGTAAAACTATACTCATTTTACATCTTATAGTTCTTTATGCTTTATACTTGTCAGATCTTTGGGAAATAAAATTTGGGAGGAGAAGGTTGCAGGTTTTATAGTATTCTAAGAATGAAGGAAGGCATCTCTGGGATTGAGCAACAAGGGAAAGACTTCTGCCTATAAACATGTTTATCAGCAACTTGAAATGCAGGCCAGAATGTAACTTTGAGCATGATGGAAGAAGACAGCTTTGGGGTTATCTACAGAGACTTGAGGACCACTCAGGGCTGGTCCGAACCATTCTTATGTTTCATACTCCCCTAATTTGCTCTAAGATATCACCCTTTATAGAATAGTTTACCTGTCAGATCTTTGGATAAGGGAAGAATTTATTATAGAACAAGAGATAAAGAACTATAAGATGTAAAATGAGTAAATAAATATGATTATATTAAATTAAAAAGATTTTATACAAATAAAACCAATGTAAGCAAGATTAAAAGTGAAGCAACAAATGGGGAAAAATTATAGCAAATTTCTCTGATAAATGCTTCATCTCAAAAGTATATAGAGCACTAACTCAAATTTACAAGAATACAAGTAATTCCCCAATTGACAAATGGTGAAAGGATATAAACAAGCATACCTTTTGATCGAATAATATCACTACTAGGTTTGTATCCTAAAGATGTAAAATGGGGAGAGGTCCTATTTGTACAAAAATATTTATAGCAGCTCTTCTTGTGGTGGTGAGGAATTGGAAAATGAGGGGATGTCCACTGATTGGGGAATAGTTGAACAAATAGTGGCACATAATTGCAATGGAATATTGTACTATAAGAAATGATGAACAAGATGATTTCAGAAGAACTTGGAAAGATTTACATGAACAGACATAAAGTGAAGTAAGCAGAACCAAGAAAACATTGTACTTAGTAATAGCAATAGCATATGATGAGCATCTGTGAAGGACTTAACTATTCTCGGCAATACAATAATGCAACATGATTTTGAAGGACTTATGACAAAGAATTTTCCACCTCCAGAGGAAGAACAGATGGATTATGAATTCAGATCAAAGAATACTATTTTTACTATGTATATATAACATATATGTATTTTAAATCACTTATATCATCTTTTGTATTATTTCTATCTTTATCTGTGTCATATCCCTACACTAGGTTAAAAAATTCTATGAAATCAAAGATCTTGTTTATCTCAACTTTATCTCTTCCAGAACTACTTTGCATAGTTCTGTGCATTTAATAATTACTTAAATATTTTTAATAAACTAGTAAATTTTTTGTAGAGTTCTTTAGAGGTATGTTATCCCATAGAGAACTAAAAAGTTAGCTGTTAGTTCCTTTAATCTTTTTTTCTTTCCTTTTTTTCTTCTTTCCTTCTCTTTCCTTATTCCTTTCTTTTTCTTTTCCTTCTCTTCCTTCCTTCCTTCCTTCCCTTCCTTCCTTCCTTCCTTCCCTTCCTTCCTTCCTTCCTTCCTTCCTTCCTTCCTTCCTTCTTTCCTTCTTTCCTTCTTTCCTTCTTTCCTTCCCCTGCTATCTATCTAAATTCTAAGCTAAAACCCACAAAGGTTTTCTGAGTGTTTAAATAGAATATAGATGAGTAGCAAGGAGAACTACAGTCAGAAATGATTGGGTTCACCCCAGAGAGGTAAATCCTCCCTGAGACAACCTTAGCAGTTCAATCTGTTTCTTCTCTTAGTTTAGATCTTCTAGTAGAGTTTGCAGAGATAATCCTTCAGCATCTTTCAGGTTGTGGTAGAAACAGTTCACAAGAGTTGGTAGGAAATTCGCTAGAGGTCAGAGCTAAATCCCAGAGATGACTCCCACTCCAGACACCCAAACTGAATCCCAGCTGGCAGGCAGTTAGAATCTCCAACACCTTCTCCTTCAAGATTCAGATAGGTCTGCCCCTGTGTCAGCTATGTCATCAAATTCCATTTCCCTTTGCTACAACCTTGTTTCTTTTTCTCAAAATCTCCCTCTCACACTCTCTGCATATTTATCCTCCTCAGGGTGAAGAGATCTGATCCAAGTGTATTGTTTCAGGCAGGATCATTGACAGCTCTGTTTACCACACCAGATTTCATATGTGGGGAATCTTTATTCATTTGCAGGCTAATACTTATTTCAACAAATACTACAAAACCTAGTACTATATAATTATGTGATTTATTTTGCTTAAATTTCATCTGCTTTTGCTTGCTTAGATGAATACAAAGAAAGACATTACTGAGCAGCATAAATTTCTTCAGGTTACAAGTTCACCACCTTTGATGTAGAAATCTCCTCTAATCAAGGAGATATAAGGCCAATCCAGGATTTAGTGTGTCTTGTGGAGTTGATCTTATAAATCTGGAGTTTTCAGAGAGTCTTGATTCACAGAAATCTCTATTGGATATGACAGACAGGAAGACAACAGAAAGAAAAAAACCCTTCTTGGTAAGACATTTGGTTTGTAGGATAATTTCCAATGGAAATTATGAATACCAGTACTGGGATCAAGGGACATGCTATAGCAGAATTATTTGTGATAATATCATAAAATTTCATTAAAGTCAGTTCAATTCATGGTCTCATGATTATTATTCTTTAAAGGAAATTTTCTCTGAGATTGCAATTGCTTATTATGTTAGAAGAGTGATGCCTATCTTTATAAAGAACTACAGTGGTAAGCTATCTGCCTCTCCCCAGATATTATGTGGGCCTCAATCAGAAAAATACTAAAATAGAAAGGGACCCTAAAGGTCAATTAGCCATTCCTTACATCCTGAAGTCATAAAGTAAACAATTCTTTGGGCTCAAGGGGAAGGAAAAAGAACAAGTGGTAGGATTGAAAGTGGCAAGTTGAAGTGGGGAAAACATTATATTCCCTAGATATATATCTATATATCTATAGATATATAGATATATAGATGTATTATAACTCATGTTATATATATATATAATAGATGTATTATAACTTATGTGAATTTACAACAGATACCAATCCAGTTTGGATACAGCAAAAACTTATTTAGTTGTCTTCAAAGTCTAGGGTCCATTCTACTAATTGCTAAAGACTCATATTGTATGTCAAGACTCTTTCTTGGCTACGCAAACAATTTCTTTATAGTTGCCTGCCTAATTATCTGTTTTCTTTCTATAAAACTGTTTATCCTCAACGAATTTCCCTGATTGCTTTTATCCATTTTCTAATGGACAGTTGGGTAATTTGTCACCATTTTACACTAATATGAGGAAAAGCCTCACAGTTTAGTTTTGGCACTTATGATTAATGCACTCTTTGCTTCTGTGAATTACCTCTGAAGGACTTTTTGAAGGTATTTTTGTTATAGCTTGGTTTTGGTCACATGTATGCTGTGACCATGGGGGAACAGGGAAGGTAATACATAGCTTGTCATCACTTTATGGCCCATTCCAATTCAATAAACATATATTAAGCTGTTAATTTGTTAGGTGCTGGGAATAGCAAAAGAAAAAAGTAATCTTTGCTTTCAAGCATATTAAATTCTACTGCAATAATATAGCATATACACAGATAGACATGATAAAAGATCAGAAAGGACTAGGAAAAGGAGAGGTCCTATAAAGTGCTTTATTAATATCTGTGGGCTATCTAGTGACGGGCTTCAAAAAAGTTTAATATAGGAGGTAGCAATTGAGATAAACTTTGAAAGAACATTGGCTATCTGAAAGGTAGAGATGAATAAGGAATTTATTTTGGGTAGAGTGGACATTTAGTATAAATGTACACAAGTAGAAAATGCCTTATTTAGTTAGTGCAACAGAATTTTTTGTTGGAATATAGACTGAATGAAAAGGAGCAATGGAAAGTAAGTCCAGAATACTGGGGGCAGCTAATATTTTAGTTCAAGGAATTTTTACTTTATCCTAAATCAATAAGGAACCAATAAATTTTTTGAGCAGAAAAGTGATCAGACCTTTTAGCTCTGGGTCTGTGATCCAGTGTTTAGGGACCTTATCTAGACATTAGTAGGAAGGATAATTTGAAGGAGAGAAACAGAGACATTGGAGGCAAGAAAACCAATTAGAAAGATAGGAACATCAATTATTCATTGAGCATGCTATACCTAATCCTACTATGGGGAACTTTTATTCCTTATATTTATTCTTTGATATTCCTTAGCAGTTCAATCTGTTTCTTCTTTTAGTTTAGATCTTCTAGTAGAGTTTGCAGAGATAATCCTTCAGCATCTTTCAGGTTGTGGTAGAAACAGTTCACAGGAGTTGGTAGGAAATCCGCTAGAGGTCAGATTCCCCTATTCCTGTCCCTCCAAGACCTCCAAGATCCACATCACCAGTATTTCCATTTCTTACTATTCAGTTCATCCTTTGATTGCCCATGGCATATGTGATCTGTATAACATGAACATTTCATAGGATCAGAGGACCAAGGGCCCCTAAGCTTCTCTCTAACTCCTCTCTAGATTGGTTCAATATCTTACCCACCTGCACTAGCAGTGGCTGGTCAAGAGTTCACAGAGGCGTGTTGCCATAGTTTTATAATAAGTTCTTAGTGTCCTATTGGTAGCACTGGTGTGAGGGAGATATATGTCTATTACTTATGATATAAGGTCCTAAGTCCCCACCAGTATGACTCCCATTTAAACAAATTAGCTAAGATGACACCATTATCTATCAGTTATTAAACAAATAGTCTATCCATTAATCAACATCATATTCTTTCAGAAATTCACAGTGTCCCTAGGGATAAGTGAGCACAAACATATAGAAACCTAACAGAAAGGCATGTAATTAGTGTAACACAAATCCCTTGGGCAACACATGACTCTGGACTGTGTAATGATAAATTGCACAGCAATATGGAAATCAAGATGATGGACAGTTACCTGATTAGAACATAGAATGAACAGAGTCTGGCAGGAGGTGGCATGTGCCAAGGCAGTTAAGGCTCAGGTATATAAGGACGGATTTGAATTGAGAAAGGTCTCTCAATTTGGAGATTGGGTTTGGAGTGGGTGGTTCTTTTGGTAAGGGTAAGCCATATGTCAATTTAATTTACCAGCAACCTGCACCAACCAATTTCACCGTCCCTGATCCCATGTTAACCTTATTTTGAATAACCTGATCCTGATTTAATCACCAAGAAAAAAAAAACAACAAGTAACAGCAGAGTAACTTGATTTAGGTTGAAGCCAGTCTGGCCCAATCAGAATGGCAACTGGCAAGCCTGACCATCATTAATTCAAATACCATCATTAGCATCATTAGCCTTAGTTACTTAAAGACTTCCTGTTTCCCTCCTTCCCAGCTATTACCCTGCTTCCCCTCCTAAGCCTTTTAACATTAAATCTTCAACTTACCTAGATTTGGTGTCATCTCTAGTCTTAGGGCTTAATGATTATATCCTTGGGATATTTGAGGGAAGAGGAGAATTGTACCAGTTATAGCACAGTTTAATTCACAGTCAATCTAGCATTATCCAATTTAGGGCAGAAAGTCAGTTAAAGAGGTAGCTATATAATTCTAACAACAGATTCTTTATCTGGCTGGCTATTCTGGGACACTGTTATAACTGAAGTTGGGTTCAGCAGATTCACCATATCTTAACAACAACTATTGCTGGGTCCTTTGTGTTTCACTGCCACAAATTAAATATTTCACTTGGGGTTCACCCACTATAGCCAGCTTCAGACCCTTATAACATCAGGATTATCATAACAACTGTAGCACATAATGTTCTCGGTTTCCTTAGGGAACTGCTTGCACTAAAAGTTCCCTGCTTGTAAAAAAGCGTCTTCTGTGTCTTCTGCTCTATTCAAATCATACTTTTCCTGGACTCTAAGGGTATAGTATGCTCATTTAGCAAAAAAGCAGTTCCCTTAAGCTTGTGCTTTTAGGGACCATGTCTAGACATTTGTGTGAAGGCTAATTTGAAGCAGAGAAACAAATATCCTGGAGTCAGAGAAACCAATTATAATGGTACCACTATCTGCAGAACTGCAAATTCTGCAAAACTATTCAGGTCTACTCTTTTGGCTGGGTTCCAAGTTATTTCCTCTTTTTCTTACTCCTTAGATGTCACTAAAAGGGCAAAGAAGATAAACCACTCCTTTCTCCAAAG
Organism: Gracilinanus agilis; assembly: GCF_016433145.1. Taxonomy (NCBI): domain Eukaryota; kingdom Metazoa; phylum Chordata; class Mammalia; order Didelphimorphia; family Didelphidae; genus Gracilinanus; species Gracilinanus agilis. Next base: position 504,034,504 of record NC_058130.1, read on the forward strand.
TATTATTTTCACTCCAATCAGCTCCCACCAGCAATGCTTTTCCTCCAATCATCTCCCATCATCAAAGTTTTTTTTTTTAATTTTTTGTTTTTGCAATCAGTTCTGTATCTGATAGCAAATGAAAAGCTTCTCTCTTCCTTCAGGCTCTGAAAATATCATCTGGGGATGGGATTTAGTTCCTTTCAAGCATCATGGGGAAGTAAGTTTCCTTTTGAATTTTCTTTTTTGAAATCTTCCTCTTTTTCTTCAGTTTTTTTAAAATTTCTTTTCAACTTTTGCCTTTAGCAAGTGTAAGTAACATATTTTTACCTTAGAATGGAAAGCCAAACGTCTTATTCCTATCAGACAAGCTGAAAATGGGCAATATACATTTGCTCCATATTCCTCAAAAAATTTCTTGTTAAAAAGTTTTCTAGCTAAATAAAATCTATAATATAGTGACCTCATCTGAAAGAGTATCCAACATTTCACATCTATGACACCCCATCTGCTTTTTTTGATGAACAGAAATTGAGTATCTCTCTTCTCCTTCCTCCAATTGGAGGAAAAAAAACTTATAACAAATATGCATATTTGTATGCAAAAAAACCTTCTATAACTGTAATGTATATGTATTCATACATACATACATATAATACCTAGTAGGAGTATGACCAGATTATTATAATTTTGTTTTATTCCTATAATTTTTACTTATAGTGAATTTATTTACATATACATGAATAAATAATATGCATATATATATATTTCTATACATACATAATTTCAATCTCTTCCTTGTCATGGATTGAATATTTTGTCATTGACCTCTATAATTATGAATGACCATTGTATTGATGATAATGTTTATAGCTTTAAAATTATTTTTATGGGTTTTATTAGTTATCTAAATTGCTCTGACTTTAATTATTTCAATCTTTAGTTTAGAATTTATCAAAATTAAATTTTCATATTGATGTATTGGCATAAATTATTCTTCTGATTCTGTTTATTTCACTCTGCAACAGTTTTTGTATAACTTTCCATTTCTTTTTTAAATAGTCTGTTTTCTCATTTTTATAGTATATTAGTACACCATCATATTCTTGTCCTACAACAGATTCAGCTATTCCTCAATTATTGAGCATCCTCATGGTTTCTAGTATTTTCATCACCACAAAAAGAGTTACTAGAAAATGGTTGTTTTGTGCCTTTGCTATGTATTTTTTCTGAGGACTACCACCTTTTATGTCCTTTCAAAACTGTATTTCCTATCTCTTTTTCAAAGACATTTTGTTGACATATTTTGTTTTTATAGCACAAACAGATTACTACAATTTCTTAAGAGGCTTCTCATAAGAAAGTAAAACAGTTAAGTAAAATCTATTTGGGGGCATAATGGATCCTTTCCTCTTTCTTTGATTTCTTTTGGATATAGGCTTGTCAGTAGTAAAGTTGGGTCAAAAAGGACCTGCTATTTAGTAATTCTAGAAAAAAAATGTAAATAGCTTTGCAGAATGATTGTTCCAATTCACAGGTCCACTAACAGTTCATCAATATGCCTGTTTTCCCACAGCCTCTCTGACTTTTATCATTTCCCTTTTATTGTCATATTTGCCTGCCACTTGATTGGTATTGAGGTAGAACATCAGAATTGTTTTCATTTGCATTTACCTAGTAATGATTTGAAGGTTGTTTTTTAAAATTAATATGGCCCTACCTAGACTGGGTTTCTTCCCTTGAGAACTGTCTGTTCATATCCTTAGACCATATTAATTGTAGGAATGGTTCCTTTTGTTATAAGTTTGAATAAGTTCTTTATCAATCTTGGAAATGAGACCTTTATAAGAGAAATTTAATGCAAATATTTCCCCTAGATGTTTCTTTTTTAATTTTTACTTTATTAGATTTGTTTGTGAAAAAAGTTTGCATTTTTAATTAAAATTATCTACTTTATCCTCTGTGATCCTCTCTACTTCTTTGGTCATAAAATTTTATCATAGCCATAGATCTGTTAGGTAATCCCCCCCATATTTCTCTGTTATTCATGATATGTCTTTAAGCTTAATTAACTATATTAATAACAAATTCATAATAACAATATTATTTTAATAGAGGCAGGAAAAACTTTTTTTAAATGGTAGAAAACAGAAAAATTACCCTTTCTAAAAATGATAAATTATATATATTTAAAACCAAAAGCTACTATTATTTGTAATTAAAACAAACTAGAATCCTTCTCAATAAAACCAAAGGTGAAACAAGTATATTGGTTGTCACCACTTCTTTCTAACACAGTGCTAGGAATGACTATAGCAATAAGATAAGGAAAAGAAATTGAGATGATAATCATAGATATAGAAGAAAGAAAATTATCATTTTTTTGTAAATCACATTTTGTAAATCACATTAAAGCACCATTATGAGTCAATTAAAATTAATTGAAGCAATTAATAACTTCAGTATGCTTGTAATATATAAAATAAATCCACAAATCATCCATATTTCTATATAATAGTAAAAACTTAGCAAGAGAGATAAAGAGGGAAATTTCACTTAAAGTATTATAGAATGTATAAAATTTGGGGGAATCTATATTTGAAGATATATGTAAGAATTATACAAATCTACATATAACTATTTACAGAAGTAGTAATAGAACTAAATACATTTTAATATGCTAATTGCTCATGGTTGGTATAAGCCAATATAATAAATATAACAGTATTACTTAACTTTCTTATTCAATGACAACACATTATCAAAGGACTTTATAGAACTAGAGAAAATAATCACAGTATTCATATTGTTATAGGGAAATCATGGGAAAATAGGAAATTCTATGAAAGCATTCCAGAACCCTGGAGAATGAGTTTCTCCTAGTTTCTCTCTGGAGGGAGACAGTGTGTGGCCTTCTCTTTTGAGCAGTTTATCTCCTTGGAAGTGGTAGAGTGTGTGTGTCTGGACTCCTCAGGTGGACTGAGTGGGTTTAGACCATAACTCCCCTTCTTTGTGGCTATACATCTGGTTCCTGTTTGTTTCCTGATACTTCTGTTCTGCTGGGACTCTTACCAAATTCCTGAAGACAACTTAGTGAGAATCTCTCCCTTTTGACTCCTGGAACTGCTTACCATTCAGCCTTTATTCCCTACTCTAGTTATCATCAAAGGGGGGGAAAGTTTGGTTAGTGAGGTAGAGAGAGTACAGTTAGAGCAGTTATAATCTGGTAAAACCAACAACTGAGTTTTGGTGGGAACTTAGCTATATTAAGTAGTCAGATTGTCCCAATCCCCTTGCTATCCTTTCCTTACTTTAATAAACCCTGATTTACATCATTGTGGGTATCCTGCCAGTCTCTCTGGTTATACTTCCCAAGCCTGAGCACTTCTTTTTTTTTCATTGTCTATGGTAACTTTCATTTATTTATTTATTTTTTAACATTTAATAATATTTATTTTTTAGAAAAGTTAACATGGTTACATGATTCATGCTCTTACTTTCCCCTTCAACCCCGACCTCACCCCCACCCCCAAGTGATGCTCATTTCAATTGGTTTTAATATGTGTCATTGATCAAGACCTATTTCCAAATTGTTAATAGTTGCACTGGTGTGGTCATTTTGGGTCTACATCCCCAATCATGTCCGCCTCAACCCATATGTTCAAGCAGTTGTTTTTCTTCTGTGTTTCCTCTCCTGTAGTTATTCCTCTGAATGTGGGTAGCGTTCTTTACCATAAATCCCTCAGAATTGTCCTGGGTCATTGCATTGCTGCTAGTACAGAAGTCCATTACATTCGATTTTACCACAGTGTATTGGTCTCTGTGTACAATGTTCTTCTGGCTCTGCTCCTTTCATTCTGCATCAATTCCTGGAGGTCTTTCCAGTTCACATGGAATTCCTCCAGTACATTATTCCTTTGAGCACAATAGTATTCCATCACCAGCATATACCACAATTTGTTCAGCCATTCCACAATTGATGGGCATACCCTCATTTTCCAGTTTTTTGCCACGACAAAAAGCATGGCTATAAATATTTTCATACAAGTCTGTTTATCTATGATCTCTTTGAGGGTACAAACCCAACAATGGTATGGCTGGATCAAAGGGCAGGCATTCTTTTATAGCCCTTTGAGCATAGTTCCAAATTGCCTTCCAGAATGGTTGGATCATTTCACAACTACACCAGCAATGCATTAATGTCCCAATTTTGACACATCCCCTCCAAAATTCATTATTCTCCCCTGTTGTCATTTTAGCCAATCTGCTAGATGTGAGGTGGTAACTCAGAGATGTTTTGATTTGCATTTCTCTAATTATTAGAGATTTAGAACACTTTCTCATGTCCTTATTGATGCGTTTGATTTCTTTATCTGAAAATTGCCTATTCATGTCCCTTGCCCATTTATCAATTGAGGAATGGCTTGATTTTTTATACAATTGATTTAACTCCTTGTATATTTGAGTAATTATACCCCTGTCAGAGTTTTTTGTTATAAAGATTTTTTCCCAATTTGTTGTTTCCTGTCTGATTTTGGCTGCATTGTTTTTTTTGTATGAAAGCTTTTTAATTTAATATAATCAAAATCATTTATTTTACATTATGTAATTTTTTTTCTATCTCTTGCTTGATTTTAAAATCTTTCCTTTCCCAGAGATCTGACAAGTACACTATTCTGTGTTCACTTAACTTATTTATAGTTTTCCTCTTTATATTCAAGTCATTCACTCATTCTGAATTTATCTTGGTGTAGGGTGTGAGATGTTGATCTAAACCTAATCTCTCCCATATTGTTTTCCAAATTTCCAAGCAGTTTTGTCAAATAGTGGATTCATGTCCCAAAAGTTGTGCTCTTTGGGTTTATCATACACTGTCTTGCTGATGTCACTTACACTAATTCTATTCCACTGATCCTCCCTTCTGTTTTTTAGCCAGTACCATATTGTTTTGATGACTGCTGCTTTATAGTATAGTTTAATATCTGGTACTGCTAGGCTACCTTCCTTCATATTTTTAAAAATTATTTCCCTTGATATTCTTGATCTTTTGTTATTCCAAATGAACTTTGTTATAGTTTTTTCTAATTCAGTAAAGAAGTTTTTTGGTAGTTTAATAGTTATGGCATTAAATAGGTAAATTAATTTGGGTAGAATGGTTATTTTTATTATATTAGTTCATCCTACCCATGAGCAATCAATGTTTTTTCCAATTGTTTAGATCTAGTTTTAATTGTTTAGAAAGTGTTTTGTAGTTGTTTTCATATAATTCCTGTGTTTGTTTTGGTAGATAGATTCCTAAGTATTTTATATTGTCTAGGGTGATTTTAAATGGTGTTTCTCTTTCTACCTCTTGCTGCTGTGATGTGTTGGAAATATATAGAAATGCTGATGATTTGTGTGCATTTATTTTGTATCCTGCAACTTTGCTAAAGTTGTTGATTATTTCTACTAGCTTCTTAGTTGATTCTCTAGGATTTTTTAAGTAGACTATCATATCATCTGCAAAGAGTGATAGCTTAGTCTCCTCATTGCCTATTTTGATACCTTTGATTTCTTTTTCTTCTCTAATTGCTGCTGCTAGTGTTTCTCATAAAATGTTAAACAATAGAGGTGATAATAGGCATCCTTGTTTCACTCCTGATTTTATTGGAAAAGCTTCTAATTTATCCCCATTTCATATGATGCTTGTTGATAGTTTTAGGTATATACTGTTTATTATTTTTAGGAAAGGTCCTTCTATTCCTATACTTTCCAGTGTTTTCAATAGGAATGGGTGCTGTATTTTGTCAAAGGCTTTTTTAGCATCTATTGAGATAATCATGTGATTTTTGTTTGTTAGATTGTTGATATGGTCAATTATGTGGATGGTTTTCCTAATGTTGAACCATCCTTGCATTCCTGGTATAAATCCCACCTGATCATGGTGGATAATCCTCTTGATCACTTGCTGAGGTCTCTTTGCTAATATTCTATTTAAGATTTTTGCATCTATGTTCATTAGGGAGATTGGTCTGCAGTTTTTTTTTCTCTGTTTTTGATCTACCTGTATTTGGGATCAGTACCATATTTGTGTCATGAAAGGGATTTTGTAGGGCTCCTTCTTTGCTGTTAATATCAAATAATTTGTATAGTATTTGGATTAGTTGCTCTTTGAATGTTTGATAGAATTCACTTGAGTATTTCTAATTTAGTTTTCATCTGGGAATTTTAAATTTGTTTGCTTTCTAGTTTTTTAAGCTGTGTGCCCAGTTCATTGATCTTTGCCCTTTTTAATTTGTTAATATATGCACTTAAGGATATAAATTTCCCCCTGAGTACTGCCTTAGCTGCATCCCACAGAGTTTGGTAGGATGTCTCATTATTGTCACTCTCTTCAATGAAATTATTGATTGTTTCTGTGATTTCTTCTTTAACTAAATGGTTTTGGACAATCATATTATTTAATTTCCAATTAGTTTTTGATTTGCCTATCCAGGTGCCCTTACTAATTATTATTTTTATTGCATTAAGATCTGAGAAGGTTACATTTATAATTTCTGCTCTTTTGCCTTTGTTTGCAATGTTTCTATGCCTTATTACATGGTCAATCTTTGTAAATGTACCATGTGCAGCTGGAAAGAAGGTGTATTCCTTTTTGTCCCTATTTATTTTTCTCCACATATCTATTAAATCTAATTTTTCTCAGACTTCATTCAACTCTATTCTTTCTTTCTTATTTATTTTTTTGGTTTGGTTTATCTAGATCTGAAAGAGGAACATTTAGATCTCCCACTAGTATGGTTTTAATATCTATTTCCTTCTTGAGCTCTGTTGGTTTCTCCTTTATGAATTTGGATGCTATGCCATTTGGCGCATACATATTGAGCACTGTTATTTCCTCATTGTCTATACTCCCTTTTATCAGGATGTAATATCCTTTCCTTTCTTTTTTAATCATATCTATTTTTACTTTGGCTTTGACAGGAATCATGATTGCCACTCCTGCCTTCTTTTTCTCTTTTGAAGCCCAAAAGATTTTGCTCAAGCCCTTTACCTCAAACCTGTGTATGTCTACCCACCTCATATGTGTTTCTTGTAGACAACATATGGTAGGATTTTGGCTTCTAATCCACTCTGCTATTTGCTTCTGTTTTATGGGGGAATTCATCCCATTCACATTCAGAGTTATAATTATCAGTTGTGTATTTGCCAACATTTTGGTGTCCTCTCCTAATTCTATCCCTTCTTCTTATACTATTTCCTTTTAAACCAGTGGTTTGCTTTAAGCCAGTAACCCTTGTCCCCTCCCTTGATTTACTTTCCTTTCTACCCCCTCCCTTATTATTCTCCTCTTTTTTATTTTTAAGGCCTAATGAATTCCCTCTCCTTTCTTCTCCCCTCCCTTTTTTGACCTCCCCACTCTCCTGCTCCCCTTGCTTTATCCCTTCTGACTTTCATAGTAGGGTTTGATAGAATTTTATATCCCAATGGATAAAGCTATTCTTCCCTCTCAGTGTTAATTCCACTGAGAGTAAGGTTTAAATATTATCTTGTAATACTCTCTTCCTCTCCTTCTTATAATAGTATTCATCACCTCCCCTTCCCCTGCCCTCTTTGTGTGTAATAGAATATCCTATTTTTCTTATTCATTCAAGTTTCTCTTGGTGTGTTCTAGTATTCACCCCCCGTCTTTTCTAGCCTCCATATCATCTTAGACCATTTAGTATTCCAACCTCTCCCTACGAATAATTCTTCTAATTACTATAATAGTGAATACTATAATAGTGAATAGAGTTTCTTACAGAGAATTATACATAACAAGTCTTCACATAGGAATACAAATAATTAGATTATATTGAAGCCCTTAAAGAGGCGAATTTAAAAAATACAAGTTTTCTTTCCCCTTTGTTTCTTATTTACCTTTTCATGTTTCTCTTGATTTTTGTGGTTGGATATCAAACTTTCCATTTAGTCCTGGTCTTTTCTGTGCAAATACCAGGAAATCTTCTATCTTGTTGAATGCCCAAACTTTCCCCTGGAAGTATATAGTCAGTTTTGATAGGTAGATGATCCTTAGTTGTAGAACTAGTTTTCTTGCCTTTCTGAATATCATATTCCAAGCTTTGTGGTCTTGTAGTGTGGAGGCTGCCAGATCCTGTGTGATTCTGATTGGTGCTCCTTGATATCTGAATTGTCTCTTTCTGGCTTCTTGTAAATTTTTTTCTTTTACTTGGAAGCTCTTGAATTTGGCTATTATAATCCTGGGGGTTGTCTTTTCTGGGTCTAGTGTAGAGGGTGATCTATGGATCCTTCGATGTCTATATTGCCCCCTTGTTGTAGAACTTCAAGGCAGTTTTGCTGAATAATTTCTTTTAGTATGGAGTCCAAATTTCTATTTATTTCTGCTTTTTCAGGAAGACCAATGATTTTCAAATTGTCTCTGCTAAACCTGTTTTCTTGAACTGTCAATTTCTCATTGAGATATTTCATGTTTCCTTGTATTTTTCAGTCTTTTGACTTTGTTTTATTTGTTCTTGCTGTCTTGAGAGATCATTAGCTTCTAATTACTCAATTCTAGCCTTTAGAGCCTGGTTTTCCTTTTCAATCTAGTCATTTCTGGTCTTCAATTTACTTGCCTCACTTTCCAATTGCAAAATTTTGCTTTTTAAACTGTTTTTTTTCTTGCCAGATCTCTTCTGTCTTTCTCATCATCTCAGATTTGAACTCTTCAATAGCTTGTGACCAGTTTTCATTATTTTCGGAAGGTTTGGATATTATTATTTGTTTGTTCTCCTCTGCTGTTTGCTCTGTTGTCTGGATTTTCTCTGTGTAAAAGTTGTCGAGTGTTAAATATTTCTTCTTGTTGATCTTTCTCTTTTGGGGTTCTTGTGGATGGCTTGCCATGTGAGTCACGTGCCCTCTCAGGTTTATCCTCACACTCAGGGTCTGTCTGCACTCTTTAGGCTCCTGAGGTCTCAGGTCTAGTTGTTCTTAGGGTCAAGCCTCCTGTTGGTACCCTTGCTTGTTCCTCTACCTGAAGCTCCTTAGCAGTCTCAGGTCACTGCTTCCACAGTCCTGCACCCTTCTTCACTGGTTCCCCACCCAAGGTCCACACCTTCTCTCAGGATATGCACCTGTGCTCAGGGTCTGTGTTCAAAGTCCACATGTTCTTTAGCCTCTTCAGGTCTTAAGTCTTGCTGCTCTCAGGAGCAGGCCATGGTGATCTCAGGTAGCTGCCAAGGACTTAATGGTTGCCCCAAACTTGCTCTAACTCTTTTGTGCTGGCTTTGGCATTGTAGGTGGTGTGGGGGTGAGGGGGTTGTTCAGATCACATTTTAATGAGAGTTATTTCACCCTCTTATAGCACGGAAATGCCCCAATTCCACGTACCTTCAATGCTGAGCCTTGTTGTGGGGTCCCTTCATTCACCTGAATTTGTTTTTATGTCTTCTCAAGGAGTCCTATATGTGTGGGTAAAGAGAGGTTAAGCAGCTGCTTTTTACTCTGCCACCATCTTAACCCGTAAGTCCACTCTAAGCCTGTGTACTTCTGATATTGTTTCTAACAACTTAGTAATACCTATACCACCAAGCTTACCAATTCACATTTATTTTTTATTGCAACATGGAGGAGAATAAAGTTAAGAGATCTCAAGAGAAATAATGAAAAGAAATTGGAACAAAGGGTGGTTGGCAATGCCAGATCCTAAACTATACTATGAAGCAATTAAAATATTAATTGGTGCTAGTTAAAAAATAGAGAAATATATTAGTGGGATAGACTAAGTATAGAATATTCAGTAGCAAATGTATCTAATACTCTAGTATGCAATAATCAGAAAGATCCCAGCTACTGGGATCAGGACTTGCTATTTGACAAAAACTGCTTAGAAAGTTGGAGAGCAATATGGGAGAAATTAGATTTAGATGAACATCTCACCCATTATGCCATGACAGGTTCCAAATACATATATGAGCTACTCTCCTTTTTCCTTCAGAGGTGCCTTTCTCAGAGGTTCTCTAAGAACTATCTTTGTTTCCACCCCTTTCCACAAATAAAATTTGAAAATCTGTAAGGATCATCACCTGACATTTGCATCAGTTTGGCATCTTGTATTATGATTTCTTCCTTCATCAAAATGAATTTCAAGGGGGCAACTGGGTAGCTCAGTGGATTGAGAGTCAGGTCTAGAGATGGGAGGTCCTGGGTTCAAATCTGACCTCAGATACTTCCTAGTTGTGTGACTGGGAAAGTCATTTAACCCCCACTGCCTAGCCCTTACCACTCTTCTGCCTTGGTGCCAATGCACAGTATTGACTCCAAGACGGAAGGTAAGGGTTTTATAAAAAAAATGAATTTCATCCTCAACTAATTTGTAAATGCCTCAGAAGCAAAAGCCATATCTCATATTTTTCTATATTTCTATTGACTTGTTTATAATAATAAAAAGGGACATTTATTTAGTGCTTCAAAATTTACATTACTCTTTACATACATTATCACATTTTAGCCTCACAACTATAAGGGAGTTGGTCTCTGAAATCCCAGGACCTAATCATAGAATGTAAGGATCTCATAAAAGAAGTGCTAAACTAAACTCTCTAGAAATACAACAGTGAGAACTGGGCACCCCCACCCAAAAGACCCAAAAAGAATGTAGGAGTTTATATACATATGTATGTATATGTATGTATGTGGATATGTGTGCATGCATACATATAGCTATAAAAAACACTCTTAGAGATTTGTTCCATATAGAATATATTATTTATTTGGTCCCCTAGATGGGAGGGGAGTAGTGTCCAGTATCTGCTAGAGGAAAGTAGAATTGCATAAAGAATTTAAGCAGAATTAAGGGGAATTGGCTCTTTCCAAGAGCTACACAGGACAGTGCTACTACTGAGACAATTAACAGGTGAGAGCAGAGGAAAGGTTTAGTGGCGAAAGATAAAACAGCAAATGGGAACACTGATGAAAAGCAGTGACTGGTGATTATTGGTGACAGTGGTAGTTGGTGAGAGCCTTTGGAAGGAAGCAACATGGCTCATAGAGAAGCCATAGAGAAGCATTAATGTGAAGAACGAATCCTGCCTGTTTCTTAATGTAACCTAATTCAAGGTATTATCTTAAGTCTCCTCAAACTAGAAAGATATCTGGAAAAAAAAGGCTCACTATGTTTGCATGGGCAAGAGGCACAGTCACTATTTTTTGGACACAGACTTGAGTCCTACCTGTTTTCTATTAAAATTTAAATATTGAGCCTTGTGAACCAATATGCTTATAAAGGATAGCTGGTGAGTACCTTTATGGATCAACCAATTCAGAAACTCTGAGTTCATTATGTGGGGATAATTAACCAGAAAAAAGAGAGATATTCAATGTGGGCCTAGGACTGTCATGTCAGGAAAAAAAGTCTCTGATACGAGGTTTTAGTAGGTCTCTAGTATTTGTCTTTTTTGCTAGTTTGTTAATCCTCAAAAGCTGACAAATGATCTTAAATTAAAATGAAAAATTCCCTACTTTCTCATTTGGAAAGTATGATGCATCTAAGTTCTGTGACCAATTATTGGAATAAACTCCTATATATTTAATTTTTGAATATTATGTTTGTATCATTCCAATGTATCCTGAGTCTTATGCTAACGAACCTTATAACTTGAAGAACTCCTAGCAACCATATTATTAAAATGTATTCAATACATTTGCCTTGAGAGAAACTTCTTTTTGGGGAGGGGAGTGAGTGTTAGTGAGAAAAGAGGAAATCAGAATAATTCATGCATTTCTGTACTAAGTGTTAGCAGTCTTTCAAGCAGCTCTTAAGCCTTGCTTAGACACAGAGTATTAGAACTGTTAAGATCCTTAGACATTATGTGGTTCAGACTTTTCAGGTTGAGGCTTACAGAGGGGAAATGACTTGTCTAAGTTCATAGAATGATTTAATATCTGCCTAGGACTTCTAATGTCGAGGTTAGTGTTTTTTTCCACTCTGCCAATTTGGTCAGTCGCACACTTGAGTCAACCAAGTTTGTGGAATTCCAAGACTCAACAGTGTTATAAAAAGTGTTATAGGCAGAGAGTTTCAAAAAAATCCTAGAATCCTATTAATTCTGCTGAAACATTTTCCTATAACCTCATTCACACTCATATTTTCTGTAGTATCTATGGCCTGAGACTTGACCTCATTTTACCCTCCTCTTTAACTATCCATCTTCTTGGAGAGGATATTCTCCTATTTTTTTCCCTCATATACTTCTTTCTCATATTCTTTTCCTTTTCTCTTCTCTGATGTTTTATCCTGTTCCCTTCTTCCTTTTCTGATCTCTACATCTTTTATTTCTGTTTCATGCTTATTGCTTCCTGAACCTCCTTTGATAGTACATTTGTTCAGTCATATGGGGAAAAAAAAACCTGTACCTTCCCATAGCATCATGTTGTTAAAGGGATTGTCTTAATCTCCCTCTGTCTTTGTCTTTAAGAGCAGAAGGATTTCTAAGTAAGAGGCAGAAACAGACAAATTTCTAAGTAAGATTTCTAAGTAAGAGTGAACCAGAGCTGAAGAGTCTGTTACATAAGTGATGAGATATATAAGAAAGGGACAGTTGAGAGAGGAGGACTTTTGTCTCTGGATTCCTAGAGAGCAGGACGTCTGTCTGTGTCTCTGTGACAGGAAGTTTACTACCAACAGTTGGAATAGAGAAACGGATTTAAGGAGGTTGTAGGTGATTAATATTTATTGATTAGCTTAGGTATGTAGGTAGTGAATTTTTTTTTAGGTAGACAGTGTAGATAAATTAGGCCTGGGTATTTTTCAGGCAGAAAAACTTGTCCTCGAAGACAGTTAGATTAAGGTTATTAAAAATCTTAGGTAGGATTAGGATTTTACATGTAGTCATAAGGTATTAGAGTAATAAACTCACTTTCCTCCTTTCTGTTTCTATCTGAACTTCTTCTAAATTAAACTTAGTGTTTTTACCAAACTGTTCTCCTCACTTTGTCAAACTCCTACCCAAAATTAAACCTTCACAATATAGAAGCTTCATAAAATTCATGGGCACTCCACCTGTTGGGGATGGGCTGAATTAGCTGTAGTATATAATTCTGATGAAATAATATAATAATATTTTAGGATGATGGTTTTAGAAAACTTGTGACAACTTATATGAACTGTTATGAAGTGAAGTGACCAGAACCAGGAGAACATTGTACCCAATAGCAGTAATATTATGATGATGATCAACAGTGAAAGATAACTGCTCTGATCAATGCAATAATACCAGATAATTCCAAAAGACACACAATGAAAAATGTCATCTACCTCGACAGAAAACTGAAACTCTTAAGTATAGATCGAAACACATTGTTTTTCATTTTTAAAATTTTCTTTGCTTTTTTGGTAACATGGTTGATAAAGAAATATATTTTGTATGACTTCACATGCATAATGAATATCATATTGCTTGTCTTCTCTATAAGTGGAAGAGAGGCTATATAGGAAAGTGAATTTGGAATTTGAAATTTTAAAAATGAATGTTCAGGGGGCATCTGGGAAGCTAAGTGGATTGAGAGCCAGGCCTAGAGACAGGAGGTCCTAGCTTCAAATATGGCCTCAGACACTTCCCAGCTGTGTGTGACCCTGGGCAAGTCACTTAACCCCTATTGCCTAGCCCTTACCATTCTTCTGCCTTGGAACCAATACACAGTATTGACTCCAAGATGGAAGGTAAGGTTTTAAAAAAATGAATATTCTGGGGCAACTGGGTAGCTCAGTGGATTGAGAGTCAGGCCTAAAGACTAGAGGTCCTAGGTTCAAATCCAGCCTCAGACACTTCCCAGCTGTGTGACCCTGGGCAAGTCACTTGACCCCCATTGCCCACCCTTACCACTTTTCTACCAAGGGGCCAATTCACAGAAGTTAAGGGTATAAAAAAAGGAAAAAATGAATATTCAAATAAATAAAAAGAACAAAAAAGATTTTATATGATACATAAAAGAAAAAGAAAAAATAAATGACAAGGACATAAACACATAGAGAATAATTTTAATTAAGAGATCTCCATTAAGTGGAAAGAACACTGATTTTGGAGTTAGGGCATCTGAGTTTGTATCCTTGCTGATCAAGTTGTTACCTGTGTCATATTGTTCAAACAATTAACATTTCTGGATGTTAGTTTTATTCTCTATAAAAGGAAGTGATCAGACTATTTATTATCAAAGGTCCCTTTCAGTTCTAAATCTATGCTCTTATCACCCTGAAATGGCTGATGGAACTATTTGGAGGTGAGTGAATTTTAGAAATTAGTACGATAATGACATTAGAGGGGTTAAAACATTCAGTTGAAGCATAGGAAGCTAAGCCCCTTGGTCAGTACTATGAGTTAACTGTAAGGGTTAAACAGTAGGAGTTTGACAAAAATGAGGAGAGCAATTGAATAAAACACTTAGTTTAACTTGAGAAGAAACACAGATAGAAAATAGAAAAGAGGAAAGAGAATATTATTCAAATACCCTATACCTAAATTCCTAATACTAACTAAAATTTCTAAAACCCTACTTCTAACTGTCTTCTGAGGACAGGTTCTTCTTGCCTGGCCAGACCAGGCCTATCTAACCTACACTATCTAAAATTGATTCACTGTTTTATCCTCCAAATGTCAATGTTCAACTGCCAGTAGCAGAGACAGAATCAGACCTTCTGTTCTCTCCAGATCCAAAGGCAAAAGACTGGACTGCCAGCTAATTCCTTCCTTATTTCTCCTCTCATCTCCTTGGTAACGAAATCTTCAGCTCTTCAAGCTAAGTCCCTGGGTCAGTACTATGAGTTAACCTAAAATTCAAGTTAGTCTAATAGATTTGGTTTAAGTTGTTGTTGTTTTTATGCAGAAGCCATTTGTGAACTATAAAATCCAATAAAAATTACTTTAATTAAAACATTAACAAGGGAAGGATTTATTTTGAATATACTGATTTATATATCTTCTTTTTGATAGAGTAACCAGATCTCCAACAAGAGAAGTGAAAACATGGCTGAGGCAACTTAAATACTACCCCACTGAAAAAAATAATAAACAGGTTAATTTTGGAGAATATGTAAAGATCTACAAGAAATTATGAGCAGAACCAAGAGCATATCATATACAGCATAAAAAATATTGTTTGAAGAATGACTTGTGGATGTCCAGCTCCAGAGAAAGAACTGATAAACAGAAATAAGTAAGACATAGTTTTACATATACATATATCTTTTTTGCCATATGATGCCTTCTCTAATGGGGTCAGGGAGAAGAAAGAAGTTATCTGGGTATTTTAATGTAATAAACAAGTAAGTAAATAAATTTATATTTAGAAAGTGATTGCTAGAGAAAACTGGACTTCATTATCTCCCTAACATTCAATTTTCTTAATATCCCAGAGAAAGGCATGCTGTACACCTTTCTCTAGCTGGTGAATTTTGATTCATTTGAAAATAGAGTGTGTTGGAATTTTCTTTATTTGAGTAGAGTCCCACCTCCTCTGTGAAGAAATGAAGCAGGAGTTGTAGTCTCTAAATCCAATTCCTGTTTTGAAATATCCACCAATAGGGACTATCAGGAAAGGTCCAAAGGTCGAAATATCAAGCCAATCAGAAAGAGGACACAGCTTCCTATAAAAGAAGGAGGCAGGACTCACAAATTGTCTTTAGAGGAAGAGGCTGGTGAAAGATCCATTCTTTGTCAATGGCCTTACATATTCCCATTAATAAACAATGCTATTTTCAGGGAAATGACTTCATATTCTTTGCTGGTTAAAATTCTGGGTGATATAACAACATACGGTCCCAAAATGAAAGGGATATATAAAATACACTTTATCTTTCACTGCCACAAGATCAGAAACTCAAGGAATTGATCTGTAGGCAATTGAAGCTTAGTAAAAGACTTCTGACCGTCTCTGCATCCAAGCTAATCTTTTCATTCCAGGTGCATAAAGTACTAGATAGAACTGAGTGTAGAGCTGGCACTGCAGACTCACCAAATCCACAATTACTGCAACTCAAACTAGGAGCCTATCTAAACTCCTACTGTACAAATTTCTACTCATTCATAACCAGGTCCATAAAATTTTCTAAGGGAGATTTTACCATGGAAAGAATCTCAAAACAACCTCAAAACTAGGAGGAGTTAAATAAAATTTAAAAAATAATGTCATCACAAAATATAAGCAATTATCTTACAACAGTGAGGAAGTGATGTTGGAACAATTTATAAAAATTGTCTGGGATAAAATAATCATTATATTCAGGAGCAAAGCTAGGACCATCATTTCCACTGAGTGAAATTACATGTCTAATGTCACTGGTCTTCACCATAGTTCTGGACCATTGGAATTAAAATAGCTAAGTCATGATAAGTTTTTTTTAAAGTAAGTTTTATTGAATGAGCTTTGTAGCTAAATGCTATGGACAGAGGAGATGGGGAATTATCAATTCCTTAGTCTTTTCTTCTTTGGGGTCAATCTTTATGATATCTCTTCCCAATGCTTTAATGTTTCCTTAGTCTTGGATCTGTGAGCATCAATCTAGCCAGCAGCAGCTTCTTGTGAGTCTTGCTTGCTTTCTGTTTATGAATGCGTCCCATGAGGATCTGATTATTCTTGGATAAATTTCTCTCTTCATAAATAGGGTTTGGTGCATATGGTGGTCAATCTTTTTGGATTTACAGTATTCTGCCGAAGAGATAGCACAGAAACATTACTATACTCAATCGTGTCAGATTCTGGGGAATAGAAGTATTAACTATAATTTATCTCTTTCCAATGTCCATCTGCCTGTCCTTTTGTCAACATGTGTTATTTTTTTCAATCGTTAGATACAAGGGTGAGCAGTAACAGTCATGTGAATGATCAGACAATCTTTAATCAACTTCTAGAACTGCTAATGGTGTCTTTCCTGGTCTCATTGCAATCAAGTCATATCTTCTTTCCACATCATGGACACTGAAGGTAAGCCTCTTCTGAAGTCTGAGCATATTCACAGTTACATCTTCAGCATGGAAAAGGAAAGGAGAGAATAATATAGTTTTTTGCATTCAGGCTATCCTATCAACCACTTAGTGTTCCCAGGAAAAACCTTGGTCTCTATTGATATGTAAAGGATGGCAACATGGAATTCTGGGTAAGGCTGACCCTGTATTTTGCAGGGATCCCATGTTGCCATCCTTTACATAACACTATCTGGAGATTTTATCTTCTCCAACAAAGAGAAAAATAATCCAGAGACCCAATTTTCAAAGATAATGCACCAATAGGTTTTAGATTTAGAGACAGTTAGGTAGCAAAGTGGACAGAGCACTAAACTTGGAGTCAGGAAAATGTGAGTTCAAATCCTGCTGCAGACATTTACTAGTTGTGTGACCCTGGGGAAGTCACTTAACATCTCTCATTCTCAGTTTCCTCATCTATTAAATAGTTATAATAACAACCCCTACCTCTCAGGGCTAATGTGAAGATCAAATGAATTAACATGTCAAGCAGTTTTCAAACCATAAAAGCATTCTACAAATGCAATCATTTTTATTAATAGTGTTCAACTTCTTTTCCTTTCACTATGAAATGTGGAAGAATGGTGTTTAAAGACTCAGAAACCCACAGTATCAGTCATGTACAGTGATGAAGAAATTGGACTTTATGGTTTCTCTGAATAAAATAAAAGCAGTAAAAGTTAAAGATTATCTGAATCATTTTAGACCAAGATACACCTGGACCAACAAATGCAAGAAAGACAAATATAAGGAAGATGTCTTTACAAGGTCAAATAATAATTATAATAATAGTAATTTTAATGTTCATTAAAATAAGTATTTAGTTTACAAGTTGTTGTTTATTCTTTGTTTTCAAAGAGAACCAAAGACATCATGGATTGGTGCCTTGACTTGTGCATGAATTGGATTAAATGAAGCAGAGTTGCACAGAGTCATCAGTCTCATTCTCTTTCCAGAGTAATCTGAGACCAGGAGCAAGACAAAAATAAATATGACTGGTGATAGCTTGTAATGTAGTGAATGACTTTGGAATCTTTGATGTCTGACCAAATCCCATGCCTTTGGAAGAAATTGTTTTCATTAACCAGTTTTGATGGGAGAAGTCTTCACATGCTTGGGATAGATATCCCCCTAAATCACCAATGGGTTTGTGACCCATTATCTGCCAAGATGATTTTACTGGGTTGTGGTCCTTGTATTGCTACAGCTTCTTGAAGTCACTGGAGAGAGCTGAATGCCAGGTGGACCCTAAAAGTGTGTGTCAGGAGCGAGCCTCCATACCAGAGCTGTTAGTCATCCCTGGGCAACCATATAGCCTGAGAAGGAGAATATAGTACTACATATCAATATACAATATACTTTATTAGCTATTGGCACTATCTTATTGTGTGTTTAATTTATCAATCAAACTGTTTATATGTATGTATGTATTATACACATATATATGTGTGTATGTGTAATTTGGATCTCCTCTATAGAGCTTCCCAAACCTTGGACAATACACAGCCAAGTATATGAAACTTGCTCCTTTGTGACACAACATAGGGTCTTACAAAGAAAGACCTCCAAGAAGAGCACCCAAAAGCCACATTGCTCTGCCATGCTGAAGTCTCGTTTGGTCTCTTACCCTCTGTGTATCCCACAGAACCAGCTCTAATGAACTAACCTATAATACAATGAGCCAAGAATTTCTGGCTTCCCTTTTTTTTATCCTGGCTACATGTATATATGTAGCCTCAGAACAGGGGAAAAGCTGCAGTTCTTTTTGGATAATTACAATTGCCTTCTAGCACATAGATCAATATTTATACTATACAGCTGTGGTAAGGATCTTGTTTTGGTCTATTGTGATTTTTTTCTTTCCTCAGAGCTGAAGGCACTTCTCCTTCCCTTCCTCCCTCTCTCTGTCTCTCTGTCTCTGTATCTCTCTTTATCTCTTTCTCATAGACACACACACACACACACACACACACACATATATATATATATATATATATATATATACAAATATATATATATATGTCCTCCAAGTCACCTGTGACCCATCAATTCTAAAGCACAAACAAGAGGTCATTGATGTGAATATTGGATTAATGTTGGAAAGGTACATAGCTCCAAAAAGAAAGAAAATATTGAATAATAGGAAACAAGACAACATGGTAAAGAGGTGGGCAATAGCTGAAGTTTAATTTCCTACCTCTCTTATATGCAACTGTGATTGATCTCTCTCAAGAGACAATTTGGGGGTCAGATAGGTGATTCAGTAAATAGAAAAAGAGAGGTCCTGGGTTCAGATATGGCCTCAGACAATTCTTAACTATCTGACTCTGGACAGGTTATTTAATCCCTATTGCCTAGCCCTTACTACTCTTCTGCCTTGGAACCAATATACAGTATTAAATCTAAGAGAGAAGATCAGGGTTTTAAAAAAAGAAAGAAAAAAGAGACAATTTGTCCTAGTGGATTTGGAGGGGAAAAAAATCAAAACTTGAATTCTGTTTGAGACACTTAGCTATGTGACCTTGGGCAAGCTGAGTAACCAAAGTGAAACTCGATTTCCTCAACTCTAAAGTGGAGATCACAATAGCACCTACCTCTCAGGGTTATTCATAGGATAACTAGATATCTAGAGTTGGAAAGAACCTCAGAGGCCATGTAGTTCAACCAACTTATTTTACAGATGAAGAAACAGAGGGAGGTTAAAGGATTTCCCTAAGTCATGAGCATCAAGTAAGATAATGTATGTGTGTATACACACACACACACACGCACACACACATGCACACACACACACACATAAAAGTTACTTATTGCTATTGCAAAGTTGGTCTTTTTTCCACTATCCTGTCTGGGTCAGTGTTCAGAACTCCCCATCTCTTTTACTTAAGCAAGAGAGCAGGAAGACTACTTTGCTGTGAAGGACAGCTAGAAGGATGATTCATCTAAGAGTGCTAACTCCTCTGTTGGCTCAGGAAGGTGCTTTCTCAGCTGAAAGTAAATGGTACTTTATGTCTGCTCCCTAAATAGAGAGAAGAAAGTTTAAAAAAAAGTAGTGAGGAAGCACATTAAATATGTAATAGAGTAAGTGGCTCTGTAACTGATTTTATTACTAAAGTTCCAACATTATTTTTACTAGTCTTTGTCCACAATAAATGAAGATGGAAGAAGTTGAACAAGGGAAGCCAGCGCAGTATAGAATGCTTCAGGGATCATGCTTTTAAGGGTTATTAAACACAATTTGTTTTTGTCAGATTCCAATTTATCCGTATCTTAGCCAATCCAAGGAAAGTGAGTTCTGACATCTTGTATTTCCTTATTAATTATTCATGCTTGAGACTCTGTACTGGTTTGACCTTAAGGATTTAAGGGAAGGTACTGTTTACTTTGTTGGGACAGAATATCTAATCAAATACTCAGTTCTTTTGTGAAAGAGCACATCGTCTCCTCTAATGCTCAATAAAAACACAATCAATGTCTGTTCTCTCCATTTTAGGTGGAAGGGAAAAGAAAAGAATGAGCTTGTCATCAGCTAGAAGGTAGCTATTAGTGTCTAGGGTAACAACTGTTTTCAGCATCTCAAAGTCACATTAGCATGTTCACACAGAATTTGGAAAGGAAGCCTTCCTATTGTTCCAGTTACCAAGAGAATGGGAAAGATTACTGGTTGATGTGCAAAAAGACATAAATAAGAAAGAATCCCAAAGGAAGAGAGAGTAGGGAAGAATTGTGAGCATTGCAGGTAAATGAAGTGTTTACCCCAACGAGATCATGGATTTGTCAAAGGGAGAGGAAATAAATTTTAATATTTTGACGACTTCTAGGTAGTAGGTAGGTAGTGCAATGGTTAGAATGCCAGGCCTGGAGTCAGGAAGATTCATCTTCTTAAGTTCAAGTCTGGCCTCAGCCACTAGCTGTGTGACTGGGCAAGTCACATAACTCTTTTTGCCTCAATTTCTTTATCTAGCACTCCTAGATGAATCATCGTTTTAGCTGTCCTTAACAGCAAGGAGTCTTCCTGCTCCCTTGCTTAAGTGAAAGAGATGGGAAGTTCAGAAGATTGAGACATAAAACAGGAAAAAAAAAGCTCAACATTGCAATAGTGATAACGAACTATTATGTAGGGATATACTCACACATACTCATACACACACAGACATAAATTATCTTACTTGATGATAACAACTTAGGGAAATCCCTTGACCTCCTCTCCCTCAGTTTCCTTATCTGTAAAATAAGTTGGTTGAACTACATGGTCTCTGAGGTTCTTTCCAGCTCTCGATATCTGGTTATCCAATGGATAACCCTGAGAAGTAGGTGCTGTTATGATCCCATTTTATACTTGAGTGTCAGCTTGCCTGTGGTCATAAAGTTAAGAAGTTTCTGAGGCAGGATTCAAGTTTGTTCTTTTACTCCAAATCCACGAGGATAAATTGTCTCTTTTTTTCTTTGTTTTAAAAAAACCCTTACCTTTTGACTTAGATTCAATACTATATACTAGTTCCAAGGCAGAAGAGAGGTAAGAGCTAGGCAATCAGGATCAAGTAACTTGCCTAGGAAGGAAATAGCAAACCACTCCTGAATCTTTGCCAAGAAAACCATAAATAGGATAATGAAAAGTTAGACACAACTGAAATGCCTGAACAACAACACTAATCTAGAATAAATAGGTTTAGGACTTTAGTTTCCAAATGACTTACATTTCAAAATTATATACCAATATTTTATATCAGAGTGAGAAAGTACTATGATCTTGGGAGTTAGAGCTAGAAGAGAGCTTTGACGACATTATTTAATGGCCTCATTTTATAAATGAAGAAACACTTGGCCCTATTCTTGACTTTCAAATTTTAAAACTGTACTGTCTCATTCTGGAACTTTTCTTCAGTCCTTGGGACCTCATCACCTAGATTCATACAACCACTCCACTGTCATTCTCAACCTGGAACAACTTGCCATAAATCCTACCTTCTTTTCCCATTTATTAATTCTTTTTGGAGCCTTTTATGGAGTAGTCCAGGCATGGTACTTTATTTTCCTCTTGGCCATGTTCCTGGCCTTAGATTCTGAGTCCCTAGACAAATACTTTTGTTGTGAAAAGCTAGAGGTGAGTCCTTGGGGTTCAGGATGGGTACCCTTTACAAGAATGCAAGACTCCATAACTTAGCTTAGATATAAAAAGAGAAATTTATTAATTTGGAATTTGTGTTCAATTTGGCTGGGAGGATAGCATAGATGGAAAGCTGCCTCCCCGAAGGGATGAACTCTGGGATTTTTATATTTTATTTACAGCAGGTGGTACGTGCCTCAAGGAGGGTATAAATTCAGGCAAAAGGGGGTGGGGATTTGGTCACCTGACGGGGTCAGAGTGGTGTCTTATGTCCTGAAGACATAGGGGGTGACCTCATAGTTTAGGGGACAAGTAGATGTCTTACCTAGAACCCCATGGTATCAAAGTAGAGCCTGGAGGTGTATCTGTTTCCATCTCCAAACCTAGGGGAGAATCCAAGGGGGATAATTCTCTCAAGGGTCTCTCTTAGCATTAGCCTTTGAAGTCTAGGTCCACCCAATCCTTAGCCTCAACAAGAATGCAAAGAAGCAAAGGAATTTTCCTGCTTATAGTTTGACTTGAAGCACTTCTATAATTTGGAGGTGCAAGGTAGACCTAGAGTCTCACATCACCTTCAAACTCCTCTTCCCCTTTATAATCTCCTTTGTGTGTTATCTTCCTCTAGAACAGGGGGCGGCAATGTATGGCTCTCAAGCCATATCTGGCTCTTTTGAGGGCCAGATATGGCTCTTTCTGCAGGAGCCATAAAGTCAATTTTTTTTCAGGCACTGTTACAGGAGCACGCACTGTTACAGGAGTGCACACTGTGAGCACTGTATGGTTCTCAAGAAATTACATTTTAAAAAATGTGGCGTTTATGGCTCTCACGGCCAAAAAGGTTGCTGACCCCTGCTCTAGAATGTCTTTGAGGGAAATGTTTTTCTTTCCTTTTGCTAAGTAAATAGTTGGTAATCAAAGCTTGTTTCTAGGAAACAGAGGTCTGAGGTAAATGACTTGCCCAAGGTCATATACATAATCTAGTAAGGAGCAGAATGAAGATTTGAACCTCAGTTAATGGATAGAGCACTGAGCATAGATTCAAGCAGATCTGAGTTCAAATCTAGCCTCAGACTATGTGACCTTGGGCAAGTCACTTAACCTCTGTTTATCTTAATCCACTGGTGAAGGAAATGGCAAACCTCTCCAGTATATTTGCCAAGAAAATCTCATGGACAGTATCAGTATGCTATGAGCCAAGAGGTCATGGAAGAGTCAGACATGAATAAACAACAACAACTTCAAACTCCAAATTCAGTGCGTTCTTCCTACAGTTTCCCTAGCTTTCCTTTTGTGCCAAAGTGATGGAGCCTGGAAGTGTCCCAAACCTTATAACACTCCCTTCAAGACAATTCAGTTTTATCTCTTCTCACCTTCAAGAAGCAATGGTTTCCTGGATATCTCTCAACCGTGGGGTAGGGCTGGGGGAGAACTACCAAAGAGGGCCTTCTTCTACTTTGTATTTTTGTTCCCCAGTCATGCCCCAACTAAGAGCAAAAGGAATGTATTCAGTTCTGGTGCTGTACTGATGAGTATTACTTCTGGTAAATGTAGTGAATATTCTTGCTTTAATTTCATTAGGTATCACATTTGTCTTCAGATCCTCTAACAAAGACAACAATAATCATCTATGTTGATAAAATAACATCATATATATTATTTAATTTGCACCTCATAGTATCCTTGTTAAATGTTGTAATCCCCATTTTACAGATGAGGAAATTAATGCCCATAGACATTGACTGACCCTCATATTTGGTAAGAAATTGTCAAAGGCAGGATTAGAACCCAGGACTTCCTGACTCCATCTTGTGTCCTCTATGGCATTATGGTACACTCATATTTAGCTTAGAAATAAGTGAAACTCCATGATCATATATATCTTAAGAAAACCTTAATGGAAATCTATTCTAGGAGACTTGATCTTTCTCTTTTACCACTTTTTGTATTTGTCACAGCCTGATCCAGACTCCTCAGGTCCCGATATTTCAAGGACTCTAATCTCCCTAGGGAAATCTCATTTTGGATGCATCAGTTAGATTAAAGTATTAGAGAATGATAATGATTTAAGAAGTTACCCTTCCCAGGAATATTTTTTTTATCATCAGAGGGATTTTAAATGAAATTTAAGGTATAACAAATTGAGGGAAGAAAGAGGTGGATTTTTTGACTTCTATCCTTGGAAAAGGACATGATTTCTTCCATGCCCTGAAATCATACCTTATACCCAGTCAAATAAAAGATCTGACATTTATATGCCATTCTGAAATTGACAAGGCAACTGATGTATAGATTGGCCCAAAAGTCTTAGTGCAGTATTAAGCTTCAATGCCTTAAAACTTCATTAATGCTTTTGTAATACATTGTATTTCTTATTTGATATTCCCTGAAATCTTTCAAAGTAGCACTATTTCGGCAGGAATTATTATGTCCATTTTATAGATGAGGAAACAGAATGTCTCAGATATCAAGTGACCTGCCTATGGTCACACATCTGTTATGTGTCATAGTCAGTATTCTTTCAAAACCAGGGCTCTCCCAATTCCCTGTCTAGCACTCTGAGTGCTAGTCTACACTACCTACCCTCTTCAGGCAATGCCAGAAATGGGAGTTTAAATTTCATCTTAAAAGTCTGACCAGCTCACTCCCTTTTATAACATTCATGTTTCTGAGAGGGGTTCAAGCTGCATCACAGAATTCTGTAGTGCCTCCCAGAACTCCAAGGGAGGGGGCAGTTAAGGACAGTTGGAGACCTGATATAAAAGCCAGGTAATCCCTCTTGCAGGAGTCTTTTGACTCTTGACTCTTGGCCCTTGGCACACACGCTCTGTGTAGCTTCAGGGGCTGAGGCATTCAGTCTCTGACAGCCAGGGGCTTCTTTACTTTGATAGCTATCCTCAAGATAGACCTTTAAGCAAGATCACTGTCTACCTTCAGTTTAGCTGTTTAGGATTTAGAAGAAAGATTATTTGGGGCTTAGATAGATGTCCTGCCATTCCTTACACTTCCCCCCCCCCCCACAACCCCAGCTTCTGGGGGAATGGGCTGCTAGGCAGCATTTAGCAGTTTCAGTTAATTTACCTTCCCTCCTCTTTCCTTAAAATGATTCCCTTCTCCCTCATCCCTGTAATCATTAAATTCATTTGTTTTGTGAAGATAGAGCTTGTAACCAGTTAACTTGGGGTCATACTTACCACCTTCCTTTCACCAAGCCAAGTATTACATCCAAGCTGGGGCAGAAGCTGTCTCTGTCCTAGAGCCTGTGGTCTAATCTGTAGAAGACCTTAACCTCATACACTCCTATACTGTGAGAGAATAATTTATACAAAAGTTATTATCTCAAAGGGTTTAGTTTCTATCCATTTACCATCTTGGCCCAGAATTTACCAAGCTTGAATAGCCATCTTAGCAAGCTCAGAAGGTGTTCTGTTAACTGTTTCCAACTGCTTCCAGTGTGGGGGAGGTGGAGGAGTACTTCACTTGCTCTTGCTCCTCCCATCCAGTCAAGTTTGCCTGCTTCTCTTTTGATCTGGGACTGGGGAGAAACCATTGCCATCTGACCTGTAGTGCAAATAGGGTGCATATCAACCCTGCAAAGCCTTGCTACAGATTTTTCTGACACGGGTTGATGTGCACCCTATTTGCACTACAGACCCTAATCCTATACTTTAATCAATAAATTCCAATGACTCCATATTATCTCTAAGATCAACTATATTTAAAGCCCTTCATGAAGTTGCCCTTCCTAACTGTACCACATTTGAAGGATACTTTGTTTATTTGATTTCTAAGACAGAAGAGTGGCAAAGGCTAGGTAATTGGGGTTAAGTGACTTGTCCAGGGCACTGTCAGCTAGGAAATGTTTGAGGTTAGATTTGAACCCAAGTCCTTCTAACTCCAGGGCTGGTGCTTTATCCATTGTGCTACCTCGCTGCCTCTGAAAGAATACTCTCCAAAGTTTTACATGAGGCTTTGAAACTTAACCAATGAAACACAGATTTGTGGGGTCAGTTAGGTTCTGTAATGGATAGACATCAGGTCTGGAGTCAGGAAGGCTTATCTACCTGAGTTGGAATCTGGCTGTAGACACTTATTAGCTGTGTGACCTTGGCAAGTCATTTCACCTTGTTTCAGCTTCCTCATCTGTAAAATGAGCTGGAGAGGGAAATAGTAAACCACTTCTGTATCTTTGCAAAGGAAATGCCAAATAGGATCATAAAGAGTCAGATAAAATTGAAACAACTGAGCAACAAAGAAGACAAGATGCTAACAAAGATGGCTATACTATTCAATGCTGCCAAAATAGTGATGAGGAAATAACAGTAAATATCCCTGACAGTCTATAGAAGTGTTATAAAAAGTGTCCTTATCATTGCAGATATACAACTAAACTTCAATTTATAATCTTAGAGAATTACCTGAAGTACTAAGAGGTTAAACAACTTGCACAAGGGCCACACAGCCAATATGTGTCAGAGGCAGAACTTGAACTCGGATTTTCCTTGCCTGAAGACTAACTTTCTACCCAGTATACCATGTTGCCTCTTGAGTGCAGGGGCCAGCTTTTGTCATACTTTTTATGTCTAGCAACACTGTACAGAGAGCAAATGCTTACAGATTTGTTGTTGATATTAGTTAAGGAAGTTGCTACTGCCTTGGCAATTAGCTAAATTACCATCTTTCATCAGTTGACTGGTTTCTGTGTTCTTAAGCTGTATTGCTGGGATCCCATAAAGATATTTGTGGCATAGATCTTTTTTTTTTCTTTTTTATTTACACGTAGAGACAATTTGGCAGTTGGCACAAAATTGACATTTTGTGATTCAGATTCTCTCCTTCATTGTCTCTCTCCTCCTTACCAAGGTGGTAAATAGTCTGATATAAGTAGGTTATGCCAATTCTTTCATGTAATACTTATTTCCACATTCCCCATGCTGTGACAGTAGACACATATTACACATACAATAAAAAAAATCTCATGAAGGAAATTAAGTGATAAATGGCATGCTTTGATCTGCAATCTGATTCCAATAGTTCCTTCTTTGGCTGTGAGTACCATTTTTTTTTTTTTGCATGAGTCCCCTGTGGTTATCTTGGAAACTTGCTTTGCTGGTAATAGTTTAGTCCTTCATGATTGATCATGATTAAATATTTCTGTGACTATCTGCATTGTTCTCTGGTTCTGCTCACTTTACTTTGCATTAGTTCAAATGAGTTTTTCCAGGTTTTTCTAAACTCATCCTATAGTGGCTTAATTGTATTCTATTACAACCAGCAGCATAGAATGCAGGGAATGTGATAGAATGCAGGAAAAGTGAAGAGGATGTGAGAACACTCTCTACGTGTTGGCAGAAACAGATATTGGTAGCCAAAAAAATTAGTTCTTTCAAAAGTATTTGATTTTTCTAACATATCTCCCAGAGAGATCTCTGACTTTTTGTAAATATCTTTCATTTCCTGTTTAAGAATTGCATTAGGGGCAGCTAAGTAGCACAGTTGATAGAGTGCCCTGACTGGAACTGGGAGGAGTTGGTTCAAAATATGGCCTTAGGCACTTCCTATCTTTGAGATCCTAGGTAAGTCATTTAACCTCAATTGCCTAGCCCTTCTTGGTCTTCTATAAGACAGAAGGTAAGGGTTAAAAAATAAAATAGGGCAGCTAGATGGCTCAGTGGATTGAGAGCCAGGCCCAGAGATGTGAGGTCCTGGGTTCAAATCTGGCCTCCGACACTTCCTAGCTGTGTGACCTGGGTAAGTCACAACCCCCATTGCCTAGCCCTTACCACTCTTCTGCCTTGGAACCTATACACAGATAGTATTGACTCCAAGATGGAAGATAAGGGTTTAAACCAAACAAATAAATAAAATTAACCATGGCTATAATTGTAGAATTTTCTGTATGAGGAGGAACCTTTCAACATCAAAGCAGATCTCAACCTGGTCTATGACTTAGAAAATCAATCCTAATTAGTGGTTAAATGACTTGCTCAAGGTCACAAAACCTATATCAGCAGACGGAATTGAAGCCAAGGTCTATCTGACTCCAAATTCATTACCCTATGCACTATATTCCATTGTTTGTATATAGCATCTTGGTTAATTTTTAAAATTAAATTGAACATTACTATGTACATTTTTGCCCAATTCACCTTCAGATAATCCAAGACAATGCCCCTCCATACAGTACAAAATATATATATTTTTAAATTTGTTGGAAAGAACCATCAGTTCTCCTCAAATATTCCTCTCAAGGAAATTAAGTAACAGAAATTTCCAGGGCACAGGGCACCTTTTTCACTGACTGGGATTTATAATATCAGGTAAGCTTTCCAAGAAAAAAAAAGTTCTGTGTTTTTTATTCTTCCAAGGCAAATTTTCTCAGTCACTTTCTGAATTATTAGCATCCTTCTTCTCTTTGTCTTCATCATTACCGTATATGTGCTGAATGAATATTACATGGCCCTTTATTCTCTCCATTGTTTCTTTTGGGAGTGTGGTTTGATTTGGCTTGCCCTATATCCTGTTCAGTTCATCTTTAGCGATGAAATATCTCAAACCATAGCACCCCAAGCATTATTTATTGGGTGGCCTTTCATCCCTTTTGATGTAAAACTTTTACGTGCCCAATTCCATGTCCCATCAGTCTCTTTCAGTATTGTAACATGCTATATTGTTCCTATAATTTTCTGCCCCAAATATATTTTCTTTCTTGATATTTTTCAATAACATCGATCCTTCCTTTCCACAGTTACCATATGATTATTATATCTTAGATAATTAGCTGGTATTCTTACCTCTACATGATCTCACATTCACCCCCTGAAACATGCGTTGCATGAAAACTCCTTATGTCTTTCCTTCTAATTATTTTGAGCTATCCCATTTCTTTGCATACTTTCTCTGCCCTTCAAGATGTCCAAAATTATTATTTATTTAGTATCCTTTGTATATCATATCAGTCATTTCCAAATCATTGATAAAATATTATAATATTGCAATATCCCCTTAATACTTTTATGATATACATTTCATTTGAGAATTTCTCAGATTCTCTTTGCATTTGAATACCATATTGATATTTTAAAAAGCAGATTCAAGTTTTTAAATTTGAGCTAATGAGTGTCAAGTTGTCGAAGGTTTTTCCTTTGTTACTCTATAATTGCACTTGCCATTCTTTCAACAGTCTAAAAGATCTTTCTAGGCTACCACTCTGTGATATTTCTTGTCTACTCTTATTACCTTATCTTAAAATTAGTGAACTCCTTGAAAGCCAGAACTATTTTTGCTTTTGTATTTGCCACTTTATAGTAGCATAGTTCTTGGACCATAGTAAGTTCCTTTTTTTATCTTCACAATGAATTTAAGTAGCTAATTCTCATTGGTTCCAAATTCTTTGCATATTACTGATTCTCTTTCATTTCAAATGAATTCTATCATTCAATCATGTCACAAATCACAGAGAAAGAAAGAGAAGAAGGAAAAGAAAAGAAAAGAAAAGAAAAAAAGAAAAGAAAAGAAATAACAAAGGAAAGGAAAAGAAAGGAAAGGAAAGGAAAGGAAAGGAAAGGAAAGGAAAGGAAAGGAAAGGAAAGGAAAGGAACCATTTTTTACAGGGAGATATAAACAGTCAAATCAGCTGTTTGTCACTTATTAGTTGAATGAGTGAATTTCCTCACTTTTCCCTCAGTTTTGGCATCATACAGAAAATAACTTCAAGTTGCCTTCTCTGCCAGTTAGAAAGCTAGAAGATATGATGCTTTTCTTTGCTATCCAGCAAGGCTGAGCTGTTCCTTCCTTTGTTGGCATCAGGAAGTCTGTGTTGTCACACACTAATGTTTGGTTAGGGCTTAGATTTGTGGGACAATAAGGACATTTGTCAAAATAGAACTGATTTTGATCTTTGAAAGATGATTAAGCCATTCAGATTTTATTCATTAGGGGAGTGAAAAATATAAACAGATTCCTTCTAAATATATAATATGAAGCAGTTGGTGCCAGTCCTTTTAGGATCATTTGTGTCAGCATCACCCCCCCTCCCCAAAATAGTTTCTGAAAACTATTTTCAGTATATTTTGCTAGAGGCATTTGGACATCAGTTTTGAAGTGGATTGTTGCGTTTTTCCCCTAAAAAACTCTTCTAGTAGTTGGGATGAATTTATCTAATTCAAGCAGCCATTTCATGAAAAAGAATTACTTGCATGAATCATGGCATTATCAAGTAAACTGATGGCCTCAAAGCAAGAAAGATGTGGATTTAAATCTTACTTCTAACATATCTGTTCTTTGTGAATGTTGCCTTGTTCTTGGAAAGTGATTTCTAATTTATTTTAAAATTTAAATTTAATACTTTAAAATTAAAATTTGCATAGTTAAGAATAAAATTTAAAATAAAGGTATCCTATTAAATGTTGAAAGAGTTTTCAGACTTTCTCATGATAGTAATTCTATATTATTAGTGTAAAAACTACTCATGGGTTAAAAAGCTACTATATACTTAGTAGTAATTAAATATATTGCATCAATCATAATAGCATTTATGTATATTTGAAAAATCATAGTATACATATATATATATTGTGAAATGGGTTATTTTTTAGCCTAAAAAAGGTATGTTTGCTGTTTTCATGTCTTTCAAAGGTAAGATAACAATGACCATATGTCGTGGATTCCTAGAACAGTTGCTGTTAAATCAGACTTCCCTCTCCTTGCTATGAGTTAGGAGTCTTTTCACTAGTGCAGGGATTTAAACCTTTCTTGTATTATAAACAACTATTCCCCACCTCTTAGGCAGTTTAGTAAAGCCTTTTGACTCCCTCTCAGAATAATGTTTTTATTTATTTTTAATTAGTTAATTAATTTAGAATATTTTTTCCATGGTTACATGATTCATGTTCTTTCCCTCCCCTCTTCCCTCTCCCCTCCCTTAGCTGACAAGCAATTCCACTGGGTTATACAAGTGCTATTGTTCAAAACCAATTTCCATATTATTCATATTAGCAATAGAGTGATCATTTAGAGTTTATGTCCCCAATCATATCACCATCAAACCATGTGATCAATCATATGTTTTTCTTCTGCGTTTCTGCTCCCACAGTTCTTTCTCTGGGTGTGGATAGTGTTCTTTCTCATAAATGCCTCTGGATTATCCTAGATCATTGCATTGCTGCTAGTAGAAAAGTCTATTACATTCAATTGTGCCACAAAGCAAAATATGGACATTGCATTGCTGGTGGAGTTATGAATTGATCCAAACATTCTGGATGGCAATTTGGAACTATGCCCAAAGGGCTTTAAAAGACTGTATGTGGGGGCAGCTGGGTAGCTCAGTGGAGTGAGAGTCAGGCCTAGAGACAGGCCTCAGCCACTTCCCAGCTGTGTGACCCTGGGCAAGTCACTTGACCCCCATTGCCCACCCTTACCAATCTTCCACCTATGAGACAATACACCGAAGTACAAGGGTTTAAAAAAATATTGTATGCCTTTTGATCCAGCCATACCACTGCTGGGTTTATACCCCAAAGAGATCATAGGGAAAAAGACTTGTAGAAAAATATTTATAGCCATACTCTTTGTGGTGGCAAAAAATTTGGAAAATGAGGGGATGCCCTTCGATTGGGGAAAGGCTGAACAAATTATGTTATCTGCTGGTGATGCAATACTATTTTGATAAAAGGAATAATGAACTGGATGAATTCCATGTGAACTGGAACGACCTCCAGGAATTGATGCAGAGTGAAAGGAGCAGAACCAGGAGAACCTTATACACAGAGAGAGATACACTATGGCACAATTGATTGTAATGGACTTTTCTACTAGTAGCAATGCAATGATCCAAGACATTTCTGAGGGACTTATGAGGAAGAACACTATCCACATCCAGAGAAAGAACTGGGAGTAGAAACACAGAAGAAAAACAACTGCTTGATCACATGGTTCAATGGGGATATGATTGGGGATGTAGACTCTAAATGATCACCCTAGTGCAGATATCAATAATATGGAAATAGGTCTTGATCAAAGACACATGTAAAACCTAGTGGAATTGCATGTTGGTTATGGGAGGGGGATGGGAGGAGGGGAGAGAAAGAACATGAATCATGTAACCATGGAAAATTTTTCTTAATTAATCAATTAAGTAAAATTAAAAAAGAAAAAGAAAAAATTTGTACCACAGTGTATCAGCCTCTGTGTATAATGATCTCCTGGTTCTGCTCCTTTCACTCTGCATCAATTCCTGGAGGTAGTTCTAATTCACATGGAATTCCTCCATTTCTTTATTCCTTTCAGCACAATAATATCCATCACCATCATATACCACAATTTGTTCAGCCATTCCCCAATCGATGGACACTCCCTCATTTTCCAATTTTTGCCACCACAAAGGGTGAGGTTATAAGTATTTTTGTACAAACATTTTCCCTTATTATCTCTTTGTAGTACAAAACCAGCAGTGGTATGGCTGGATCAAAGGCAAAAAATAATGTTTTTAAAAGAATAAGATAATATACATTTAAGAATAGAAGAAAACCAATTATATTAAAAATAAGTTATCAAAATATTTGACAAAAAAGTTCACAGACCTCATGTTAAGCACCCTGCTCTAGTCTGTGCTTAAAATTAAATGCGAATTCTCCATCTTCCTTAGATTTTCTGATAAATCTGCGTCCTTTAAGAAGCTGTCACCAACCCTGTCCCCTTGTACCTAATCTTCAAGACAAAAAAGAGAAATAGAAGGAGCAGGAGGAAGCCAGCAGCTGGAATAGGACCCAAATAGAACAACAGTTTTCAATAGGTGTGAAATCACAGCATGAATGAAGCTGGAATAAGGGTGTATTCCAGTTTTTCAATCTTTCCATCACATTGCATGTCTAAATACAGAAATGGAAGAAAGTACAAAGTGATGCCTACTGATGACAGAACCAAAATGAAGAATAATAGTTTATTCACAGACAAATCCATTAGATTAGTCTAGTACAGATTTCATCATATCACCTATGAAAGCCTATTTTCAGGGTAGATAGAATCATAATAGCAATCATCTATTGCGATGAAAGGTCAAGGGTCTTACCCAAATTTACATAGCTTTTTAATAGCATAGAAAGGCGAGAACATTGGTTCCTATTTCAATGCTATTCCATTATATTATGCTATCTCTCATTTATATACAAGCCTTTTGAAAGTTATAAATCAAGAATAAGAAGGAAAGTACTTTTTTCTGATAGATAAGCAGTAAGGGATTTGAACAGACATATTACAGAGTAATAGTAGAAATTCATGTAGTGCTTACTATTTACTAGGCACTGTGTTAAGGACTTGATAATTATGATCTCATTTAATCCTCATGATAACCTAGAGAGGTAGGAGCTATTATTATCACCATTTTGCAGATGGGGAACCTGAGGCAGGCAGAGTTTAGGTGACTTGCTTAGGATCTAAGTATCTGGCTAGATTTGAACTCAGGTCTTCCTGATTCTAGGCTTGGTATATATTATATACTAGCTGCCTCTAGAAGAAAAAAAGCACACACTATCAACGATCATTTAAAAGAGTGTTTAAATCACTAATAATCAGAAAAATTGTAATTAAAACCACTCTGGCAGAGAGGGTAAAACATTACAAATTCATTGTTGATGGTAATGTAGAAAGACCTGCATGCTAATTCACTGCTAATGGAAGAGTGAATTGACTCAAGTGTTTTGGAAAGTAGTATAGAATTTCATAGTAAAGTTGCAAATATGCTCATATATTTTGTCCAAAAAAATCTCATTTTAAAGTTTATACCCTATGTGACCATGGACAAGTAACTTAATCTCTAAGAGATTGATCATTTGTAAAATAGTGATGAAATATTATTTGGGGATGAAAGCATTATTTGGAGTGCTTACCTCTCTGGGTTTGTTGTAAAAAAGGTACTTTTTTTTACCTTAAAAGCATTCTATAAGGCATAGCTAAATGGCATAGCAGAAGAGAGAAAGGCCTGGAAATGGGAGGTCTTGGGTTCAAATTTGACTTTAGACACTTCCTAGCTGTGTGACCCTAGACAAGTCACTTAACTCCAATTGCCTAGTCTATTCCATTCTTCTACTTTGGATCGATTCTAGGACATAAGGTAAGGGGTTTATTTTTTTTCAAAGCATTATGAAAATGTAAGTTATTATTGGTGTAGAGAAAAATGCCATGAAACTTTAAAAACAAAGGAGGCTTGCTTTTTATAATAAATAGCAATATAAAGGTATGAGCAGAGCATATATCAGTTAAATGGATGACAGGATTTGAGCTTTGCTATTTGGTTGAATTTTTTAAGTCTTTTAATACAAGTGATATTAATTCTGTTATACAATAACATGTTATGATAGATACATGTTTTATTTTCTCATCTACTTTCATTCTCTCCTCAAAAGCCAAATCCCCACCTGTAAATAGGTTAAAGACACTTCAAACTAGGTCCTCTAACCTGTCATTTTCTCATTTTAAATGGACAGAGGAATCATTCTTTCTCTAACATGCTTTGAGATATTTTAAAGGGGCAAGAGGAAAATCTAGAATAATATCTGCCTACAAGACAGAGCCCCATGAGAACCTATAACTTTCATTCAGTATTTAGTAGTAGAAACACTTGACTATGTGGGGTGACCCAGTGACAAATTAATCACCTAATTCTTTTCAGGAAATGTTTAAATGCAAAGAATAGTAACTAGGTGTCATAACCAGGAGTTCATTTCCTACTGGTTCTTTGGGTTGGCAAAATAGAATGACATTTAAAATGGGCAAAGTGAGTACAAAATTATAAGTCAGTCAAAGCATATGGCATAAACTGAAAGGTTATCTGGGTAGGTATTATAGAAGTAAGCATTGTCACTATATGCGTATTTTACCAATCAGTATGAGATTTAGTAATCAAAAAATTGTGCTTGTGGGCATTTATTATCCAATAAGAATGACTTCTAATAAGGCTATGTGATTGCATCCGATTGTACTTTGTTGTATCCAATTAGAAATGGAAAATGAAGCATGATTGCTGTTGTCACATATTTGTTTATATGTAATCAGAAGTTATGTGATGAGGATAATGATGTTGTCTTTGAGTTTAATAGTGGAATCCATGCCTCAATCAGGGTTCACTTTTATTCCACTGGCAGGGGGTGGAGGTGGGTCGGGGGAGATAAACTCAAATATTTGCCTTGTCTAAGACTAGGTCATTGGCAATTTAGGAATTTACTGAGTGGACTTGAGATTAGACCAAAATGTCTAAAAGCTGCGATAGATTAGTAGGAAGGACCTAGCAAATTTTAGTGGAGATAACCCAAAAGCATAGTTAACAGAAGTAATATAAATGAATTCAGCTGCAGTAGAGGAGGGGAGGAGTGAATTGTCAAGACAGGAACAGCAATCCAAAGAATGAAACTCCTCTTCACAGAGAAGGAAGTCCATATCAATTTATTTAAATTCAACACACACTTACCAAGCTCCCACTAAGTGCAAGTAAGCAATGAGACAAGTATTGGGGAAACAGAGACAAACTTAGTAGCTCCTGAATCCAAGGAGCTTTCATTGCACTAGAAAGATATATTTAAACATATGTAAATCAAAAGCAATTTCCAGAGGGTATTAACACCTATGGGGAGGCAGGGGATGAGAAAAGACATGTAGGAGGCATATTAAAGTTGAGCATAGAAGGAAGGTAGGGATACTTAAAACAACATTTTTTTTTCATTTTCTAAATTTCACTCTCACTCCTCTAAATTCCCTATAGGAAACAAAACCAAAAGAGGATTGTAAACTGTAATTCTATTGTGTATAAGGTTACTGTTTTCACTATATAACAAATTCAACATGTTACTGTTAAAGCTGTCTCACTTGTCTGTTTCCTTCTGTATTTCTTTTTCTCTCCTGTGCCTTTTTAAAAAATGCTTCATTGTCTTCCTTCCTTCCTTCCTTCCTTCCTTCCTTCCTTCCCTGCTTCTCTCCCTTTGTTTGTTTCTCTCTCTCTCTCTTTCTTTCTTCCATCCCTTTCTTCTTTGTTTCCATCTTTATTTTTGGGTGAAGGGTTGGGAAAACTGTCACCCGATCCTCTTCCCTACAAAATCCCTCCATCAAAAAATGGAATAAAAATGCAAGCATAGTAACAAATAAGCAGAGTCAAACGGAACAAATCTGTGTAGTTGCCCTGGATTGCCGGGATAGAGTGATGGTATTGAGGCCATGAATATTGAGAAAACTGATTGTCAAAGACCAACATGTTTAAAAGCAGAATATATATAGATAGAGATGTATGTATATATATATATATACATATATATGTATATCCATTGATATCCATATAGATATCTATATGTTTCCCTGAATAAGAGTGGAAGGTTATAATGGAAGATTATTGGTTAGATATTAGATTCTTTTCAAATAGTAACTTCAATAATCTAGAAACTTATCAATGACTGAGGCAAGACTCTACCTGGGTGATATAGATGAATGGAGTTAACTTCAAAGAAGAATGAGAAGTTGCTGAGTGATTCTAGCGTAGAAGTAGAAGTGATGATGTAGGAACATGCTTCCACCTTCTCTTCATCAAGTTTTTATGGATAATTTGGAATATAAGAATTAAAGAAAGAACAGCCATGTTTAGAGAGATTAGTTAAAGATGTAGGCTCTCTCCATAGAGAGTCAGGTTTCCATTAATACCAGAAGATAGAAAAGATATGAAGAAAAGATGTCTAGGATAGAAAGTCATTTGTTAACATTAATACTTACTAAGGAGATCAAAATGGAATGGGAAAGATATGGATTCCAAAGAGATAGATCCAAGGTGGAGAAAAATGAGATTAAGTAGGGCAATTTTTAGCAGAAAGAATTTTGTCTCAGTATTTGTCAAATTTGGAACACAGGAATAAAGGGAGAAGGAGATGGATGTTTGCCTAACATTGCATGAGTGAATAATGAGTTGATCTAAAGGTTCCCAGCCTCCATAGTTTGACATTGCTGACCATCATTGTAATGTAGGGAGAAGGGGTATCAATTTCTATCATGTGTCACACAAAATGATTGGGAGCTAGATGTGAAAACAACTGATGATTGAGTTCTGTTCAGGAATCTAGGCTAGTTAATAACTAGTTTTCTGATCTCTTAGCACCTTCTCTTCCATGATTCAAAAGATGAGACATGCCCTGCAAATAAAGTATAAATACAAGAAGCACTAAGCCCTCTATCTCTGATTCTCCGGAAGCATGGGCCTCTGGATTAGTGGTGGATTTGATATCTTTTTGGAATAGGTTGTCCATTTGTCCCATCAACCTGAGGCTCAGAAAACTCTGTGGTCCATTAAAGGATACTGAGAAAGATAGACCAGACAGGGAACAAGATAACAAGAAGAAATCAACATTATGAAAAATGAGAGGGTAGTGAGTGTATGGGAAGAGGGGACAGTTGAAAGTGCCAAATGGCATAGTGGTAAAGAAGGATGAGGACTGAGAAAAGGCTATAAAATTTAGCAATTTATAGGCCATGTTCATGTCATTATGCAACAATGAGGAAGGGCAGGAGAGTGCCGGAAGTTTAATAAGTCCCATGCCATGAGAACAGGCCATCACTAAGGCCAATGGCTTAATTTAGGTTATTGCCAGGTCTAATCACTACTTTCCATAGGTATTTGTGCATCAAAGACTTGGGACAGACATTGCTATAGGCGAAAGAAAAATATGTAACCGGAGAACAGTTGTGTCTCTGCAGTTTCTTATTGGGCACAGAGTACAACATGTTGGCACTGGGAGCATGGTCCAACACAGAGAAGCCAATTAAAAGATAAAAAGATCCTCCCATATATAGTACAATATTTCATAACTGTAAGAATAAACCAGCACACACAAAATGGACTTCTGCCACTTTAAATGTGTCAACTATTGGGTGGCTTCCATGAATAAAATCAGCCAAGCTTTAAAAATATATATTATTGTCACTAGAAACCATAAGGGAGCCATGGAAATGAGCTTTGCTGTTACAAACACAAGGAGTAGCAGTGGGCCCCATTGCCTGAGGCAATATGCAACAGCAGAATGATGTGACATGTGAGGAGGGTAAAGGTGAATCTCCATTCCTCTTCTGGGCTGTCTAATAAATAAATGAGCAATGCTATTTATTGATGGAGCCATTGTATTTACCTTCTCTGGAATGCCAAAGCAGTGTTAGAGTTGGTCCTCCTTTTACTGCCTCTATTATGGCCCAAACTGCTGTTGAGTTAGCACTTATAGTGTGAATGATTTTTACTACTGAGATACCACAATGTTCTTTTCTGATCATTTTCCTAAAATAAAATCATAATAGGATAGGATCTCAGTGATAGTTATTGGAGCAGGACAGGACTGCCTCTACCTTGTAGTCCAGCATGTCTGAGCTGTCAAAGGTGGAAGAAGGCAAGGCAAAGCTTCCTTGAGTGAGATCCATGAGGAACTTGGTTTTGTGAGGGTGTTCTCTTAGGAGGCAGTGGGGTTGTTGAAAGAGTACTGGACTTGGAGTCATTGTGGTTCTGGGTTCTAGTCTTGCTTTGATTCTAGCTATGTGTGAGAATGGGCAAAGAAATTCACTAATTAGTCTCAGGTTTCCTCATTTAAAAGTTAGGATAATAATACCTATAGAGCAACGGTCGGCAACTTTTTTGGCCGTGAGAGCCATAAACGCCTGCGGAAGGAGGAGGATGGAGGTGGAAGGCGCTGAAATATGTGGCAGGGGCTGAAAGGCCCCCTGGGGCACATCCTGGGGCTCTGCCCGGACTGGCAGGTTGAGAGATGGATCCAGATATGGTTCGAGAGCCATACGTTGCCGACCCCTGTTAGAGCCTCCTTCACCTGTTTGATAAGGTATAGAAGGGCAGCTAGGTGATGCAGAGGAGAGAGCACTAGGTCTGGTGTCAGGAAGACCTGAGTTCAAATCTGACCTCAGACATTTACTAGCTAGGTGACCCTGGGCAAGTCACTTAAGCCTATTTGCCTCATTTGTAAAGTGAGTTGGAGAAGGAAATGCCAAAACACTCCAGTATTTTTCCTATGAAAAGCCCAGATGGAATCATGAAGAGTCAAACATGACTGAAGTGACTGAACAGCAACAACAACTCTATAAATTGCCAGGGACTGTATTAGTTACTGGAGTCAAAGAAAAATACAAATTAGTTCTTGCCCTGAAAACATTTATATTTGTTTGGAGATGAAGGTGGATGGATAGTGGGGGAAACACATAGCCTACATGCAAGTAAATATAATGAATAAATACAAAATATCAATATATACATCATAAATGTTCCCTTCATTCCCTTAATCTCTACTTTCTAGAATAACTAGCTTCAAGTGTTGCCTCCTACTGATTGAAAGGTTGCCACCTTTCCTGATTACCAGCTGTCAGTATTCTCCCCACTCCACATACCTTTGGATTTGCTTTCTAGATATCTTGCACTTGTCTCTGAATATGTTGTTTTCCTTGAGTAAAATATAAGCCTCTTGAAAGCTGAGAGAGTTTTATTTTCATCTTTGTAGCTTCACTGTGTAGAACAATATCTGGCACATACTAGTTCCTTAGTACATGCTTGAATAGCAAGTTATTACAAAGTCAGGGAAGCACTTTTGTCTAGGTGATCAGAAAGGACTTCTTGTTCCAAGGGACTTGAAGGGACCCAAAGGGTTTCAAGAGGCAGGGGGAAGAATGCATTCTCTGCAGGCACAGGAAGACTATCTATTTAGAGGCGTGAAGACTGGAGATAAAAAGTCATATGTGGGAGGAAATAAGCCATTTTACCCAGAATATTGAGTGTCTTGAAGGTTCAATGTA
Organism: Gracilinanus agilis; assembly: GCF_016433145.1. Lineage (NCBI taxonomy): Eukaryota > Metazoa > Chordata > Mammalia > Didelphimorphia > Didelphidae > Gracilinanus > Gracilinanus agilis. The sequence continues at coordinate 504,074,389 of NC_058130.1, forward strand.
TAATCAGCTTGGAAAGATAGTTTGGGATAAGGCAGTGAAGATCTTTAAGTGCCCAACAAAGGCAGAAAGTCTTTGAGAAGTTTTTTTTTTTTAAACCCTTAATTTCGGTGTATTGTCTCATAGGTGGAAGAGTGGTAAGGGTGGGCAATGGGGGTCAAGTGACTTGCCCAGGGTCACACAGCTGGGAAGTGGCTGAGGTCAGGTTTGAACCTAGGACCTCCTGTCTCTAGGCCTGACTCTCACTCCACTGAGCTACCCAGCTGCCCCGTCTTTGAGAAGTTTTAAGCTCAATTAAAATAAAGTTATTATGTTGGGGAAAGAGGAGGCTGGTGCTGGTGAATTTTCACAGACTGAAATGGATCTCAATGACCAACATGTCTGAACTCTCCCAACCTCAAAGTTCAACTAGAGGAAGCTGGTGTCAGAATGGATAGGGCACCGGTTTTGAAGGAAGGAAGGAAGGGCAGAATTCAAATGTGACCTCAAACATTTACTAGCTCGTATGACCCTGGGCAAGTCACTTACCTTCTCTTTACCTCAGTTTCCTCAGTTGTAAATGGGGATAACAATATTTGTAAAGTGCCCAGCACAATTCCAGGTACATAGTAGGTACTATATAAATACTTATTCCTGTCTACTTTACTCTCATTCCCTTTCTCTAAATTCTGTACCTCCCTTTATATACAAATGCCAAAGCAGTGCCAGCCTTGCCAGAACTTTGTAAAGGACTCTGTTGTGCCCCCTTGTGGGTATCCATGGAGCAGTGTGTTGTTGATCCTTCATTTTTGAAGAGGACTAATGACATCACAGGATAACTTACTTGCAATTGGACAGGAGGCAGATGTCAAAATGCAATATTTGTCATCTGATTGGATAGGTGGGAGTAAGGAAGCATGGGGAATCAAAGGTAACCATGAATACCTGTTGCGTCTAGAACAAAATGTAAGCTCCTCTTTTTTGGCTTTTAAAGCCCTTCTTCCAACCTGGTCCCAACCTTACTTTCCAGCCTCATTATATATTACTTCCCTTTTATGTAATCTGAGGTTCAGACAAACTGGCCTTCTCCCATCTAGTCTGCATACCTTTCTACTAGCTATCCTCCATGACTAAAATGTAACTCCCTTCTTACCTATCCCTCAAAGAATACTTCACTTCCTTCAAGATTCAGCTCAAATATTACCACCTTCTCAATGTTTTCCTGATTATTCCAGGTACTAATGCCATCATTGTACATTATTTAGCTAACTTGTATTTATTTTGTTCATCCCATTTTACTTATATGTTTATGTTATTTCCCTTGATATAAGTTCCTAGAAAACAGGACTCATTTCATTTTTTGTCTTTGTATTCTCAGTACTTCACATAGGACCTGGCACATCATAGACACAAGTAGGTTTATTGAGTCTTTGATCAACTGTTGGCTACGTGTGCTATTTTCTCTTATGTCTTCTACAATCAGGTACATCTGAGTGATGTCTTACCAGAGATATTCTAGGACCTCTATATCTTTGTCCCCTCAGTCTTGGAGGTCTCTTGAGAAGAGCCAATAGAATAGGCCATCCTATGGAAAGTTAAAAAGTAGGTGGGATAAGGAGGTGGTAGAATCCAAAGAAGAGTAAGCTTCCCAAATGTTGCAACTAAGTGCAGTGTATAGAGTGTTAGAAGAGAGGAGTTCAGCATAAGGACAAATCACAGTTATCCATCTGTTTTATAATCCTCCTCCAATCCTGAAAATATATTAAAGTTCTTGGGTCTGAGTACTATGTCTCCAAAATGGAACTGGGGAGGGGGAGAGAAGAAAGGGATGTTGATTGTTTTTCAATATTTTTTATGTATTTATGTACTACTTTTATTTCCAAAAAGTCTCTACTTTGAGGTGCAGCATATTTTTTTTATGGCAAATGGGATCCTTATTAGACAGGTGACAGGAGAAGGAAGGGAGAGGAATCAGAGAAAAAAGAAGACACAAAAAGAGATGAAAAGAATTTTTTTAAATGAAGGGAAATATCTAGGAAGGCAAATATATATCAGTAGGACATTTCGAAGAAACCATCAGATGGTAGCAGAAATAGAAACTTCGAAAGGTCTCTCAGTATATCTAGTTGTTTGTAAGCAATTTTTGTAAACATTGTAAGAATATTATTGCCAACAATTTCAGTATGTTTTCTTATATACCTATTATAGGTTTTATAGTGTTATTATTACTAATACTACTATCATTATTATTGTCGTTAGTAGTAGTAATTAAGTGGTAGAGTGGAGAGAGCCAGTACTTGGCGTCACAAAGTCCTGAGTTCAAATTCTTTCCCAGGCACTTAAAACCTCTGGCTCTGGGCAAGTTAGTGAATCTCTCAGAGCCTCCATTTCCTTATCAATAAAATGAAGTAGTTGCACTTGATGGTTTCTGAAGTCCCTTTCAGCTCTAAATCTACGACACAATGAATGACTTTTCATAAGCACCCAGACTGTAATTGGCCCAGTACAAGATTAATCAAAATAACATTTTGCATTTATGTATTGCTTTTGCTCTTTCCAAATTGTTTTCACACACATTAGCTCATTTAATCCTTACAGCAATCATTCAAACCAATCCATCAGCAAACATTCATTAAGCATCCACTATCTGCCTGGCACTGTGCTAGTTATTGGGGATACAGTGGCAAAAATGAAACAATCTCTGCTGTCCTCAAGTAACTTGTGTTCTATTGGGGAAACAAGATGTACAGATTTAAGGATACAGGAAGAAATAGAAAATAAACCCAGGGACTCTTCAAGCCATTTTAAGGAGGCGATGCTAATTCTATCGAGCAGATGAAGAAAATCATGGGGTGGGGTAGGATGGCAATGGTGTTTGAAACAGGCTGGGATGATGGTGGAGGGGAGATGGCAGGTCTCCGGATTATTAACTCCTCACAGGGATATTGTAATAATCAAAAGAAAACAAGTGAAAATGCTTTGGGCAGAAACTGGACTCCCCTGTTCTAGACAGTTAGTCCAGTGCTGATACCGGCTTGGCCTTTGGAAGAAGCTCATCAGTAATTCAGCCTTTGAGCACCTTTAGAGGAGAAGCAGATGAGCTGCTCCTGGGAGCCCCAGTGTGTTCACAGTAGGTGGTATGTTTGTCAATGATGATGTGCTGGGCACAATCTGAAGCTATAAGTGGGTGGGAGGATAAGTTGTTATGGCTACTGTATTTTTTTTAACTGAACAATTTTTGATTATTTGAAGATGGAGAATTTTTTCCCTTAATCTGAAGCAGAGAAGGTAGCAGAGTTTATTTGTTCACATGCCCAAGGAAGAGGTATAACTTAGTAGGCACTATAACAATGGAAAGAGGAGTAGAGTAGCCTTATAAATGTTGCTGTTATCCTGGCACATGATTGTGGACAAATCCTATCTTATCTGCCTCAGTTTTCTGACTAGCAAAATGGATATAATTATATTTAACTTCCCCACCTCACGTGGATGTTATAAGGTTTCAACAAAGTACAGTCTATCTCTATAAAATCATGGTTACTGCTGTGTGTACCATAAATGCAAGGTATTTTTGCCTAATTATTGAGCAATAATTTCAGGGAGCAGGCATGGGGGAGAACTGAGAAGTTACTGGTGAATATAACACAGATTCAGAGTATGGATAGTGGGGTACAGGGCAGCCAGGTGGCATAGTAGATAGGGTACTTGGTCTGAGGTCAGGAAGTGAGTTCAAATCCAGCTTCAGACCCTTATTAGCTATGTGACCCTGAGAAAGTCACTTAACACTCTGCCTCAGTTTCCTCATCTATAAAGTGAGCTGCAGAAGGAAACAGCAAACCTCTTCAGCTTATTTTCTAAGAAGTTCTAAAAAGAGGTCGGGAAAAGTCAGATATGACTTAAAATGACTAAACAACAAGAGGGTATATTCAATCATTGGTATGCTATTAATGTCTTAATAAGAGGTTCTCAGAAGGTATATGTGATATACTTTTAAAATTTAGTCTGCATTTTTAACATTTTCTCCATCATTTTCTTAAGTTTGAACTATCAACAAAACAACAAATCAGCCATGACTTATAGCATTTGCTGATTTTTTTAGCTGTAAATGGTCTTGAGAAAGACTCCAGAATACTTCTGCACCCACCCCCTCTGAACAGGACCGGCTCCTGAGACGGTGCCTCAGTTGTGTCAATGGCACCTCACTGATGACTTTTTCCCCTCTTCAATCACATTATCTAATAAAATATGTAACCTAGAAGATAGAGATGCTTTTGCTCTGACTTATTTTCCTTATTTAGCATTCATTATTTTCATTTTTTTCTCGTTTTCCTTGAATTCCCCCCCCCAAACATTATCCTAGATACCACTTATTTTGTTTCTTTTTTCTTTCACCCACAGAACATAACAGCAAATGAAACACACACACACACACACACACACACACACACACACACACACACACTCCTTCATGGATTTGGCTCGAGACACCAGCATGGTGTTTTATGCTTTCAGGCCTGCTGCGCTCTCCTACTGAAATTGTGTGAATGATATAGTGCCCGGGAGGGGAAAGGCAGCCGTGATCCTATGCCTTTAAGAGATCACTGAACAGCTGTCTTATGAACTATCAGTGGTCATCTGGGAAGCACTCAATAACTGCTTACAGGTGGTGCGCCCATGGCCAGCTTTTTATGGATGTTCTGTGGCCATACGGGCTCAGGGAAATACAGATAGCTCTTTGCTCAGGCTGGTGACGTACCAATCATTACATGAGAAAGTAGGAGTATAGAGAAACTCATAAAGCTAAGTCAGACTTGTCCTTTGCATGGCTTCCTTTTGCTTCACAAAGGAAGTGTAGCTGGGGGTTTGCAGGTTGAATAGTGTATTGGATTGGTCCTGACTGCCTAAAGACTATGATTTTGGGGGGGTCTGGAAAGGTGTATCTCCACCCCATTCCCCATTTAAACCTTCTGAAACCCCATCCCGAGAGCTTTTTCAGTCTTTCAATATTGCATGGAGGGGGCATCACATACTTCGATGAGGAATTTTAAAGAAATCTCAATGTCCTTAGCAGAAGTCTAAAAAAAAGGTTACTTTCTAGAATCAGACACCTAGATAAAATATCAATGGACATCACTTGAGAGAGCAGCCATTTCTACCTCATGGAGAAGGAAAGATCTGAGAAAGTTGAGGGTAAGGATTGAAGATAATCCTTGAAAGGGGAAAATATGATAGCCAAGGTTGCTAGGGAGCTGAAGAGAAAATGCTTCTTCATCATCTCTATCTGTGGCTATCCGTGTATTTGTGGAAATTCAAGCACAAGAGTTCCTCCACAAAATCAGTTGAGCCAGATGGTAATTGGTATGTGCTGATTTTTCTAAGCATGCCAGTAGAGTTCTATAAAACATGACCAGCATCTAAGTCTATGTACTTGGCATAGGATTTGGATAGAGACTAGACATGTGATTTTCATTTATACAGGGAACTCTCAGATGAGGAAACTCCCTCCACCAATTGGGCATTTTCTCTGCAACTAATAGTCTTACAGGTGGTGCGCCCACAGCCAGCTTTTAATGAATGTTCTGTAGCCATATGGGCACAGGGAAATATTGATAGGTCTTTGCTCAGGCAAACTCAACTAATAGTTTGTGAGAGTTACCTATGACACTAAGAAGTAGAGTGACTTGTTCAGGATCACTTAGCCAGTATGTGTCAGAAGTAGATTTTAAACTCAGATCTTCCTGGAGGTGACACTAGCCCTCTCTTCATTATGACAGGCTATCTTCTTAGAGTATTATTATATCAGTCATTTGTATCTCAGTATGAATGAAGTATCCAAGTGGAGGCTTTCAGGGCTTTCTGAGATGAGGCAATGGAAGGGTAGTAGGGAGGATAAAAGAACCATTGGGCAAAGAGATGGAAGCTAAGAGATGGCCAATGATGGGGGGGAAAGGGTGATGAAGAGACACTGAATTCCTGTAATTTCTTCTTGGAGATTTTGGAGAGGTCCTGTTAGCCCTGACAGGCTCCTTTTGTCCTAAATAAGTTAATGGATCTATTTGAAGTTAACCAGGGATCCATCATCAGGCTCACCTAGGATTCAGTTAGGAACAATGAGCCATTGGATAACCTCTGTCCAGCCTCCCAATGCAAACACTTGCTCCCTCCAGAGTCTGGGGTAATTGGGTGGGAAGAGGGGGACTCACAGGCAGCTTAAAGATATACTATGGGCACACAATCTTGAAAATGTTCACCAATGCTGGCCTAGAGGGATGGTGAGCTGGTGGGCATGAGCTCTGTTGAATAAGTGGCAAACCAACTGTTCTTTTTTTCCTTGTTAGATTAAAAAAAATCAATGACCCTCCATCTCATTCTATAAAAATTTCTTCTGTCTTAAAGTGGAACACAGAGGCTTGTTTGTTTGTTTGCTGCTTGTGAAGTGTTGGCATCAGACCCCTCTGGGAATAGCGAACTCCCGATCGCTAGGAGTGCACTGGCTTAGCAGTTGATTGTGTTTTGCAGAGCTCTATTTGCAAGCTTAGAAAATCACCACACACAGTTCACCATATGGCAAACTGATTTTGCTGAGGGGAATATTGTGTTTCAATTTCCACAAGAAAGAAAAAAACACTCGCAAAAAAAAATCCTCCCCCCAAATCTCAGTGTTTTTTCCCCACTGCCCTGGTTGCCATGACCACCAGCCTAAAACACTTTACTGCTTGGGTACCACTTATGGATATGGAAAAGAACTTTACTTAAGATGCAACAAAGCTAAACTTTCATTAAGAAAGGGGGTGGGGCAGAATCATTATGGATTATTTTGCTTTTGCAGACAAATTGCATGAACATGCAAAATTTAATCAGGCAATGTGTACGTACACAAATGTACTGATTAGGAGGACATTTTAAAAGTGGCATTTCTCAACCTGGGTGAGGAATTGCTCTGAACATTCAGTCATTATGGTGTGGTGACAGTGAATTATATTCTCTATGACTGGAGGCAATGAATTGCTTCCCCTCCCCTTCCCCCTACTGCTCCTAAGCTCTCTAATACCCTTCCCCTCAGAGCCTTCAGACTCTTCTCTTATGTTTAAAGAGAAACTCTGGCACTAGAGTTCGATTGTCAGTAGAATTAGAAAAGAGACTATGATTATTTTTATTTATAGGAGAAGTTGGTGGCACGCATGATGACAAAAGGACCAAAAGGACAACTGGGAATAACCGTTAATGAATTAAGGCAACCCTAAATTTAATTCTGCAACAATAGCTCATGTTTATATAGCTTTTTCAGTTCTACAAAACACTGTTCTCACAATAGCCCAGAGAGACAGGTGGTCATGACTTTTACTATCCTCATTTTACTAAGGAGGAAACTGAGTGATCAGGGAGGTTAAATCACCTGCCTCTGAGGTCATGAAGCTAGTAAAGTCATCAGGATCAGGATGTGAATCCAACTCTCCTGAATCCCAGTCTAATCATCTTTCCACTATTTTGAATTATATACATTGCTTTGAACTCTCCTTTTATTGCCATACTTTCCCAGTATACCTTTCATTTTAATTCAGGGCCATATGTTGTTTTCAGTGACATAAACAGTGTCTGGTCCACAAAATTATTATTGTTTTTAAAATGAATAGTACTGAGCTTCTGGGAAACTGGGTCTAGAACCAGGGAGTCATCAACAGAGTGTTTACTTTAAGATTTGATACAAAGGCCCTCTAGAGTTATTCGTAGAAACATAAACCCTTAACGTGACAGATCTCACAAAGTTAAAATGCATCAACCTGTGTAACAGCTTCTTGCTCCTGCCCACACGTTGCTGTTCACTTTTGCTGAGCAACTGAGCACTGTGTTATAAGAAATCACACCTCGAAGGTAGATTTGTTACAGGTAGTTGTTCCTTTTGTCACTCGCATTTTCCATAATTAAACACTTTTTAATGCCTGCAATTAACACAACTAAAATTGGACCAACACAAACTGTGATATTTTCCCACTGAATCTGAGCTGTTAGCAGAATGTGTTTTAAAATGGGGAATCTGGTCTGTTGAAGAAGGTTGAAGAGTAAAGGACACCATGGGAATCAGCAGATCTGAATTCTAATCCCCAGTTTCCGTGTTAAATTTGCTAACTGAATTTAGGCAAATTCCTTCCCATCTCTGAAGCTCTGGTTTCTGATTTGCAAAATAAAGGCATAGGAATAGATGTCTAGGATCCCTTCTAGTTCTAATGCTCTGGGATTCTAAAGTGACCTAAAGGATGTATAGGCTGTAGCAAAGCCAGTGTAGTGTCATCGCTTCCCTATGATGCCCCAGTGTCTAGTCACATCTGTTGTTTATCCTTGCATCCCATGCCCCCTCAGCAGTATTCCCATGTTGCCTCCATTCTATCCCAGAGGAGGGCAAATGTTACTTCTGTTGGATAAGATAGGGAACAGAATTACCCCAATTATTCTTTTTTTTTTTAACCCTTACCTTCCGTCTTGGAGTCAATACTGGGTATTGGCTCCAAGGCAGAAGAGTGGTAAGGACTAGGTAATAGGGGTTAAGTGACTTGCCCAGGGTCACACATCTGGGAAGTGTCTGAGGCCAGATTTGAACCTAGGACCTCCCATCTCTAGGCCTGGCTCTCAATCCACCGAGCCACCCATCTGCCTCCTACCCTGATTATTCTTGATGCTTTTGCCTCCTCTGTAGCTCCTTCATCTTCCTCTGTCATGGTGGACCAGTAATGGAAATAGTATGGGCAAGTTAGTCTGACCTACTGACTGGAAGAGAAATTAATGGGAAATTGGAGTTTCCTGAGAGGTAAGGAGGCAAATAACAAAAAAATCAAAGGTCTCTATTAGTATGTAAGTGTATTGAGTGGGGCGGGGGAATGGTGAGTTGAGTGTTAGATTCAGAGTAAAAAAGATCTGAATTAATATCCAGCCTCAGGCAATTTTGGGGGCTCTATGACCCTAGATAAGTCATCCAACTTCTGCCTGACTCATTTTTCTCAACTATAAAATGAACACAGTAAAATCACATACTTCCCTGTGTTGTCATGAAAATGGAATGTGATAATAATTGTATAACATTTAGACTATGGTATGGCACATAGCAGGCACTTAATAAAATACTTGTTTCCTTCTTTCAGAGAGGGTGGTGTTCGCCTTCCAGGGGAATGTGTTTGGCAGTATAAATAGAAGTATGCATCTTTTACACATGTGGAAAATGTGAGACCCACAGTGGAAGTTCAGAATCTCCGAAGCTCATTCAACCATACATTTGAGCTAGAAGAAAACTTAGAAGTCATTGAATTTAGCCCCTCATTTTAAAAATGAGGGAACTGGGGCAGAAGTTCTGACCATCCCAGGCTAATAAGTGTTGGCTGCAGAATATCAAAGAAAGCAGGGCTTTCTGACTGACTCTGAGTTCAATATTCTACTTACTTCCCAGAGTTCGTTCGGTTAGGAAATCAACAGGAAGCTTCACTACCAAAGGAGTGTGAGAGGGGACTGCCTCCAATGGAAAACCAAAATTCCTACCAATTGGCATGATGGGAGTAAGGGAAGGGAAATAGAGTAGGAAAGTTAGATAAGTCAGCAATTTTGGGCGGAATTACCCAAACTTTGCCATTCACTTTTTGCTTGCTGACTGGCTAACAGTGCCTGGGTGTGCAGAAAAGGTGAATGACTGATCCAGGGAGCCCAAGTTGGTAAATTCAATATTGGAAGGCGTGAGACAGAGAAGGTTGAGTAGGAGACTCCATTGTCTTTAAGGAGTCACAAGCTCCAAATTCCAGGTTTAGAGAAGATCATGGACAAGCTACGTCCGAAGAACTCTGTGACCCTGATCCATTAGATCTCTAATCTCAATACACAGGTAATCTTTCCTTCCAGTGATGCATATCACAACCCATCTGTGCCTCCACATCCAGCATGCCTTTTGTTCTCAACTGTCCCTAAATCCCTCCCAAGAGGTTTAATTTGACATGGTTTCATTCTTCTTCTTCCACTTTTCCATGTTGTCTTCTCGCATTAGATTATAAGCTCCTTGAGGACAGAGATCTTCTTTGCTTATGTTTATATTTGCATCCCTAGCACTTATCATAGTATCTGGCACATAGTGGGTGCTTAATCAATATTTATTGACTATTGACTATTATTCATTTTTACTCTGCCTCTTTTCATTGCCTTTAAGGCAAGCCTTACTATCAGTTTTCAGATGCAGATTGTTACAGTACTAAGAACAATGGATTTGGGTTCAAAACCCAGATCAGACTCTTACTAGGTGTATAAACTATGAAAAAAATCACTTATACTCTCTCAAGTTTACTCATCTGTAAAATGAGTATCTTATATTAAATGCCCTCTAAGGCCACTTCCTAATCTAAATCTTATAGATCTATAACTGATGGTGATATAAGACAGCTAGAAGTTTTGGTGATAAATAAAATGGACTTTTGTGTAGAGAGATTTTTGATTATTAAAATGGGTCAGGCCTTTGACTACTTGTGTCTGTCCAAGTTACATCTGTTAAGGATATGCTGTCAGAATGTTTAGGTACCATTCAGGCTAAAACTTGGTGGTTTTCTTATATATTCATGTTTGTTATGGTCGTGCCCTTAGTCTGAAGAATAATTAATTAATATATTAGTCAGGTTGGAAATTTACTAACTGAATTTTAACCTAAACCTTTGAATATTTGGCAGACAGATTGAAAAAATGAGCATCATAATTTAATAAGTACAGCTAATGACTGGCTGCTTCAATTTTTATCTAGATAGTTTTGTGTTTTAGCTATGACAGCCTTTGAAAACCATATATTGTATTGCAATTAGACCACTGAGTTGTCATTACAATGTCTTAAGTTTTAAAAATGATGAAGAATAATGAATCATGTGCAAGTATTAATTAATAATAAAAATATTTTGAAATCTAGAGAGCTAGGTGGTACAGTAGATGATAACTGGGTCTGGAGTCAGGAAAATGAATTCAAACTCAGCCTCAGACATTTACTAGTTATGTGACTCTTGGTAAGTCACTTAACTTCTGTCTACCTCACTTTCCTCTTCTATAAAATAAGAATAAGAATAAGAATAGTGCCTACTTCTTAGAATTGTTGTGAGATTAAAGTAACATTTATATAGTATTTCTCAAAGCTTCAAGTGCCACATAAATGCTAAAGATATATATATATATATTTTTTTTGTAGCTGGGTGGTGTGCCACATAGATTGCTAGAGTCCAAAAGACTTGAATTCCTATCCTGCTTCAAATACTTACTGTCTTTGTAACCCTTGGCAAGGCACTTAACCTTTTTCAGTCTGTTTGCTTATCTTTAGAATGAGAATAATAATAATATCACTTGTCTCATGGGGTTGTTGCAAGGTTCAAATCAGTTACTATATGTAAAATTATTTGCAAAACATAAAGAGCTATGTAAATGTTAGTAGTAATGGTAACAATAAATTAATAAATATAAAATATGTTATATATAAAATAAAAAATACAATAGTAATAATAATTAATTTCATTATCATACCGTCCCTTAAATTTTGTATTTTAATTTTGTTTCAAAATGCAGTATAAATATATAATCAATAAATATATACACATATATGCAAGCTCAAAAACTTTTTACTGATAGGACTCATGATTAAAACTATTTTGAGATCACTACATTAGATGACTGAACAGGGCTCCAATAGACTGAGTCATATGAATAGATTAAAGTAAAGATGAAATTTAGTAAAGTTAAATGCAAAGTTTAACACATAGGTTTAAAAAAAATCAACTGCCTGTGTGCCAGAAAGAGGTTTCTTGACACTAATAGCATTTTATTTGGAAAAACACTAAGGGACTTAGTTAATTGTAAGCTCAATATGAGTTACAATTGATAATATCAATCGTCCTTAATATAAGTAATAATATTTAACCATTGTCCCGTTGGATGGTCAAAACATATCCTGAAAAGTGTGCTCTGTTTTAGACATCGAACTTTTGAGAAGTGTCATTGTCAGTTTGAATATATTCAGAGAAGAGTGATCAGGAATTTGGTCAGAAACCATGCCATGTGAAGAATTAAAGAAGAAGGAGGGGATGTTTAGCCTGAAGTTTTAGTAGAGATATAACAATTGAAGCACTGCCATATGAAATAGGGATAAAGTTTGTTTTGAAAAGCTCTAGAAGGTAAAACTGGGACCAATAGATCAAAGTTCCTATGAGGCAAATTTTGGCTAAGGCAAGGAAAAGCTTTCAAATAATTAGAACTACCTGAAAATATAGTGAGCTACTTTTTGATGCAATGAATTGTAGGATAAGCTCATTAGCAAAACAGGGTGACCCTTTGTGCTACAAGAATTTGTCACACTCTCAAACTTTTTGAGAGGAAGTATTTCCCAGGACTTTCCAAGGCTTTGGTTGGGAGAATACTTGGTGCAATGGCAATCCCTCAATAAATTCAGATAATTTTGGTGTGAGAAAAAAAAGTATTTAATGGGGAATTATAAAATATTTGAACTGCTAGAGAAAATTACTGGTTCAATACAAACACACGAATCATAAAAACGATTCTTACGTAATTAAAATAAAAATCTTAAAGTACCTCTCCCAGATATCAGACTTACAAATATTCTACAAAGAAGCATCAAATGGATTATATATCAATGCATATTCTAGCTTCCAGGGACAGCTAGATGGTGCAATGGACAGAGTGTCAGGTCTGGATTCAAGAGGACTTCTCTTTCTGAGTTCAAATTTGGCATCAGACTCTTCCTAGCTGGGTGACCCTGGGTGAGTCACATAACATTGTTTGCATCAGTTTCCTTTAAAATGAATTGGATAAGAAAATAGCAAACCACTTTAATATCATTGACCAAATGGGGTCACAAAGAGTCGGACACAACTGAAAATGGCTGAACAATAATTCTAGCCCCAGATGAACCTTCTATGTGGCCGTGAGAAGAGTCAAAAAGCTGAAGTTTTCTGTTCAATCTTCTATACCAGGGGTCAGCAACGTATTGCTCTCGAGCCATAAAGTCAGTTTTTTTTCAGGCACTGTTACAGGAGCATGCACTGTTACAGGAGAGCGCATTGTGAGCACTGTACTGCTCTCACAAAATTACATTTTAAAAAATGTGGGGGGCACCTGGGTAGCTCAGTGGATTGAGAGCCAGGCCTAGAGACAGGAGGTCCTAGGTTCAAATCTGGCCTCAGACACTTCCCAGCTGTGTGACCCTGGGCAAGTCACTTGACCCCCATTACCTACCCTTACTACTCTTCTGCCTTGGAGCCAATACACAGTATTGACTCCAAGACGGAAGGTAAGGGTTTTAAAAAAAAATGTGGCATTTATGGCTCTCATGGCCAAAAAGATTGCCAATCTCGGTTCTATACAGAAAGGAGGGAAGCAGAGAGTTTTCCCTTCAATAGGAAGGAGAGAGAGGGAGAAAATGGCAATAACCTCTTCTTCCATTATCTACTAGGAAAAAGAGAGAAAAGGCCCACAGAAATCCAGATACTCTGTCTTACAGGAAAATAGAGTGAAGGCAGAATTTGTCTTCTTGTTCACTCGTCTATTCAGAAAAATGAAAGAACTTTTAAGTAAGAAAGTCAATGGCTTCTGTTCTTCTGGACATGTACAAAGAAAAGGAGCAAGACTGAAAAGAAGAGATATCTAAGAAAACCTTTATTCTGAACATTCTCAATTCACCCAGTTCTCCAATCTGTCTCCTGTTTGAGTCAGATTATATGAGTTCTCATGTCAATTCCCTAACTCCTCCCCAAGCGACTTGAAGGTGTTCTCTTGTCTTTAACTTTTTATACTTTGAAAAATCTGAAAGTCAGGAACACGTGAATTTTGAAATGAGAATCTTGCTCTATTTCAAGAAAGTTATCTCCATAAAGACCACATAATTCGTTAGTACCCATGCTCTTGGTTGGAGTTGAGTTGGAGAAAAGTAAGATTACCTCTCCCATTGCTTCCCCCCCCAAAAAAAATAAGGCTAGAAGGAAACTTGAGAAGTCTAAAGGTAATTCTTCTACCAACATTTTTTCTAAGGCATGTCATTTCGAAACAAGGGTATCCTGCCCTCTTTATAGAAAGGTACCTGCTTCAACCAGTCAATATTCCTCATGAGAGCCCATTTTCATGGTTGATCTGTTAGGAAAAGGAGAATATCCGTGCCCCAATTTCATTTCTAAACATCTAGGACATAATTGTTAGCTGTTGTTAATTGATAATGTGGCCAAAGTTAGATCAGCATGAAAACTTCTAATATCAATCAAGGCTGTTGTGGAGTGGGTATCTATATAGAATGAGAGGTTAGACCATGAGACTTTAAATTCTCTTCCTTAACTGATTTCATTATTCTATCACATATGTCTTTTGGTAGTCAAATTAAGCAAATTAATGAATTATTAGTAATTATTAGATTATTAGTAATGAAGTATTAAGAGATACTTATGAGATATGTAAGCTTAAGAACAGCTTCATGGACTTTGAGTCATAGGGGGAAAGTAGCAGAATTTGTTTACGTTTGATATTTGCTAGTTATGTGATAATAGACAAGTGTGCTCTGATTTTTATTTCTTCATTTTCCCACCTGTAAGATAAGTATAATAATACTTTGGCTTCCAGTATCACAGGGGCTGTTGTGAGGAAAGTGCAATGAAAAGCATAAAGTGCTATATAAAAGTCATCCTGACTTGTTTTAACCCCCGACTTTGATGATTCTGGAAGAGAGAGTGAGGCTGATAACTTTGTACAACTCTGCCTTGCTTAAACCCAATTCATGCACAAATAAAGACATCACTTCGTGATGCCACTGATCATCTACAAAAATGAAGGATGAACAATAGTAACACTATTATTATTAATTATAAAATAATGTGCAATATTATTTATAGTACTATAGGATTGCTATTAGTAATAGTTGGCATTTAAGTATCACAATAAGCCTTACAAACTAAATATAGCTAAATGGCAGAGTTAGTAGACTGTTTACAATAATAAACAAGGAGAATGAATTTTCAAAATAATTGCTCTATGTCCTACTACACTCAGAGTCATTAATGAAAAATTGATTACATTCCTTATAGTCTATTTACCAAGACAGGAAAAGAGTTCTTTACAGAAAATCAAAAAAGAAAATCTTCCCATTGTTCTATTGATGACATCTGTTTCTATTTTATTTTAGCTAAATTCTTATTCTAGTCTGCTCCACCCTCTAAATCTATCTTGTGTTAAAGATCAATTGTGATCCATTATGATACAAAAATATTCAGGGATTTATTAGTAGGTACTGCTGCTAATCACATTTATCAACATACAGAGACATTTTAATAATCAGTTTATTATATGTTCAGAGCATAAGTCCCCTGGTACACACAGACAAAAATTGGATGATGAGTAGCATTTCCAAAAATCTTACACAGGACAAGGCAGGATGGATGCAGCTGGAATTTTAGAGAGGCTAAGAGAGAAGGGAGAGATTTACACATCAATGAACTGAGAGCAGAAGGGGAAGATCTACATTGGTTAAGATTATAATCAGACTAGCAAATATTGGTGGATTTTAATTGGAATTTGGGAACAGAGCTGGAACTAACTCAATAGCACCAGACCTAAAGTTAAATATCTCAACTATAGTAAATAAGAGAAATAAAGCTAAACCAGAAATCTTTCTATGATTAAGCTGCATTCAATTTTTGAGGTCAGCTAAATTTTGCAATCTCCAGCCTCTTATATCACCTATTGTCTCAGGCAATGTGGTGACTGTATTAAAATTCTCTTATGACACTTGAAAGAGAGATTAGGGCTGGAAAGAATCTTATAGATTATCTAATCCAACAGTTTCATCTTGCAAATGAAGAAAATGATGTCTTAGATGATGGAATGATTTACCTAGGGTCACAAAGAAGTTAATGACAGGGCTGACACATGAACCCAGTTGTCCTGAATACAGATACAATAGTTTTTCTTCCTCCCTAATTTAATGCTTAGAAATTTAAATGTAAACTTGTGAATCCAGATGAAATAATATATGGTTCTTGTATGTGCTTTCTCTTCTGTCCCAGTCTTTCCCTTTTTCCAGCTTTTTTTCCTTTAAATATCACAGAATCACAGAGTTGGAAGAGGGACCTCAGAGTCCACCTAGTCCAGCTTATTTCTGAATAGGAGTCTTCTCTAGCAAGTGGTTGTCTTTGCTTGAATAACTTCCATTTTGTTATTTTAAGAAATGGAGAATTTAAGCTAAAAATCCAAGAGTCCTGTGAATACATTTTACTTCTTTTCAGAGCCATAACTAGACTAGGATGATCAGTATTTTGGCTTAGGCTGAAAATTTTAGAGAAATGTGGGTAGGATTGTTCCACAGCAAGATAGATTCCTGTTAACCTTGTCATCTCCTGCTTTGCCTGCTCCATCTCTGGCAATACTCTTAAGCCAGAACATGCCTCTTCCAGTGGCTGGGAATTAAGAAGATACAGACAGCATGGGTCTTAGTTTCCTCCCTTACTAAGCCCTTCTCCCCAAATTGAGCATTAACTTTATTCCTTAGGGTACTTCTTCCCCATACGAAAGAGTCAGGCTTCAGTCAGTAGCATAGAATTTTGTCCTATCTGCTCCCCACCACCTACCCATTCCACTGGTTCCATGCATAATAAATACTAGTTGGCTTTTATTCCAGTTTTGTATTATGAGATTTTACATTTTACAGCTAAATTTACAATGGATAGAGTGCCTTGCCTGGAGTTAGGAAGACTCATCTCCCTGAGTTCAAATCGGGTCTCAGACACTTACTTAGCTGTGTGACTTTGGGCAAGTCATTTCATCCTGTTTGCATTAGTTTCCTCTTCTGTAAAATGAGCTGGGGAAGTGTTGTGTGCAGATGCAAAGCATGGAATCCCTGCAAAGGTACAGGGGCCAAATTAGTGAGAGGTGTATGGTTTTCTAGTGAGGACAAACCCATTCTTCCAAGATCTTTATATAATACCCTATGTAATGCATTGCATGCCAAAGGCCATTATGGGACCCAATCCTTAGTAGATGGTATTCGAAGACACTGGACGGCTCCTGGTATATCCACTTGTGCAATTAGAACGTGCCAAAAATGCAAGGTTTGCTTGCAATATAATCAGGGCGTGACCAGAATTAAGGGACTAGGAGGCAGACAATTGGCATATACCCCATTTGAGTGCTTGCAGATTGATTATATATCAATGCCCAATTGTCAAGGATACAAATATGCCCTAGTCATCATAGACAGGTTGACTCGATGGCCAGAAGTGTTCCCTGCAAAGAAAAACAATGCAGCCTTTGTGGTGAATACACTTCTGAGAGAGATAGTTCCGAGATTCTCTGTACCAGCTAGAATAGATTCGGACCATGGTTCACACTTTTCCTAGAACATCTTGCATGAGATTTATAAGGCCTTGGGGATAAAGAGGAGTTTACATTCAGTCTATCACTCCTCTTCCTCAGGGCAAATTGAAATCTGTAATAAGAGAATTAAAACTCTCATTGGGAAAGTGTGTTCTGAAAGCCATCTGAAATGGGTACAAGCACTCCCCATTGTTCTTTTTTATTTAAGAAGTCAACCCTGTAGTGACACAAGATTGTCACCATATGAACTCCTGTATGGTCATGCTCCATGGCATAGTTCATCCCAGAAGTCAGCTCTCTTATCACACATTGGAGCTGAGTGTCAGCTATATAGATACATAAAAGCTTTGAAGAAGAGACTGGATGAATTGCACAAACTTGGTTTGTTAACCCAGAGAGTTCCTTTAGATTTTAGCTTACATCATCTTAAACCGGGAGACATGGTCTATATAAGGAACTTTACAAGAAAATCTGTTCTAGACCCTAAATGGGTCGGGCCTTTCCAGGTGCTGTTAACTAGCCCAACTTGTGTGAAAGTTGAGAATAGAGACCCGTGGTTCCACATCACTCATGTAAAGCCTGTCAAAGAACATCATGAAAAACCTCCTGACATAGAGCAAAATGAAATGAATGCCCTGCCAGATCCACAGCGAACAGACAGTTATGATGAGAATGAATGAACTGCTTGAAATTCTAAAAGGGAAAAAAACAAGGGAAAAAAAACTGCAAAATTTTTTAACACAAAACGACACAAAGTTAACACAATTACATCACAGCAACTAAGGTTCCTGATTAAGAAGGTGACAAGTCAACCATCAGACAAGACGATTGACAGCAGACAAGTATGCATGCAGTACAGAGGAAGAAACGAAGAACACAAAAGCTGGAAGCTGCAGAACTTCACAGCAGAGGCGGTACCAAGGAATGGACAATCACGAGAGTGTTGTAATCTTTATTAAGTACTGTGCAGGAAGAGGACTGGAAGGAAGAAATCCGTGGAGCAGCTATCATGTTATAAACACACATGGTACATATAAGACATCACACGGTAGTTGCATGCCACACTACATATGGCTAACAAGGAGGATTATGATTCTCCAGTGAGCCAGAAGATCCTTGCAGTAAGGGTAAGTATGTGCATACATCAGTACACTTTAGTTCATTGGACACAGCACAAACTGATTGTTCACTTTTTGATATAGACCTCATGTAGATAAATGAGAGTCTCTTCTGTATATATGTATTATATGTACATATGTATTATATATAAGGGAAGGGTATCCTAGGATCTTAGGAACTTATAATTGTTGCAGTTTTGGAATTTCTGTGATAATTTGTTGCATGTATTATGATGCTTGTATGTTATTCCAAAACCTGTTTTTTCCCCTTGAGTATACTTTCCTTTTTCCATCCTTAGATAGGGGTAGATAGTGTAGATAGTATAGCAATAGCATAGCAAGACTGTTACGAGGTTAGGAATAAAACATTTAAGTTAAGTGTAGACAGGGTAATTAAGGCTACAATATCTTAAGCCTGCAGAATTTCCAGTGGAAATTCCTACTAGAAGGGGGGGAATTTACTGTTGTGTGCAGATGCAAAGCATGGAATCCCTGCAAAGGTACAGGGAGAGCCTCACCCAGAATTCCAGGGGACCCCCCTGGAGAACTTTGGGTGAGGGGCAGTTGAGAAGGGTTGAAGGACAGTTTATTTGTGGGATTGGATGTGAGCAGACACTCTGCTTGTTTCTCCTGACTTGGGGTTTCTCCTGAGAAACCATTATAGCATAAGCTAGTGATTTCTACTCATAGGATTAGCCTATTTGTTAGTACTCTTCTTCATTAATATAATTATATAATTATTTAGTAAATAGAGAGTAAGATATTTATCCATAGCAAGAGAGCCAGTTTTAGTTAAATGTTTCATCCCTCCAGTGAGGAGGGGGAAGGGGACATCAATTTAACAGGTTAGGGTCACCTTTCCTTTATTCAATAGTTATTCCCTAATTTTCCTTGTTAATTCCTAATATAACTTTTTACCTTCAAATCTGTGCCTGATAATTATTTGGAAGATACTTACAATTCAGTCTGAACTTCTAGATTGAATCCTGTTGGCTGTCAGTTTAAGATCTCCTCTGTCTTCAACAGTTAGATAAATAATTTCTATATATCTCCTCTAACTGACCTGAGAGGAATATAAATTTAAGAAAGAAACATTATTGGGGTTTCAGCCATAACAGAAACTCACCAGAAGAATCTTATTCCTGTCTTCATTACCAACTGAAGCAGAAGCAGTTAAAGGGGGAGGGGTTTGAGAATCAGGAGTGTTTTACCCCCTCCTTTCCTCACTGTAACCTGTCAATCTAGGGCTCTTGACTTAAAGCTATATTTGGCCCTGAAACCATTTATCTGCTTCTCCAAAACTATCTGTTACTATAATCATAACAGGAAGGAATTGACAAATCACTCCAGTGTCTTTGTGAAGCAAACTCCCAAAATAGGACCATAAAGATTTGGACGTGATTAAAAATGAGAGAACAACAACAGAGGAAATGATCATACAAACATTTTTACTTACTATAGAATCAATCAGTTGAAAAAATTTAATCTCTGCAGGAGATTCTAAAATACTTAAATCAGTTTAATACTTATTTGTCCCACAATATTCTTATCAGTTCATGTGTACATGCTTCATCCCAACTAGATAGAAATATCTTTTCTTTCTTAGGTGTATCCCTCTTAAGTAGGAGAAACTTTGGTTACTTTGTAAATATTGATTTACTTGATTTAATACTCATGGAATGCTATCTTACATAACTGAATAGAAAAAAGGAATAATAAAAAAAGGCAGAAATCCCCTTTCATCCTCTCACTAGGTCCAGAACATTAGAAGTCAGACAAATATTTCTCTTACTCAGTCTAACTAGATATGGAGTTGTTTTGACAATGATATATTATCTCTGTGAAGAAAGCAGCAAATTTCTAAATGGATGAATCAATTTCCGTACAAATCTCCGTTCGCTATAATATTGTTTCCACCATGGCAGCTCATCACCTCTTATATATTCATGCAAACTACTCATATTTGTAGATTTTTTATTTCTTTCTTTGAAGGGCATAAAATGTTCAAATTTCATAAAATATTTTTACAAATTTGAATAAACTATAAAAATTTTAGTAAGTAAGCAAGTAGCTCCTTAACAATTCATAATTTGGTTTTTTTTTTGAAGTTCATTGCAAGTTATGTTATTTGATCCTTATAACTCTCCTGTGATGTAGGTGCTATTATTTTATCCCAATTTTATTTCTGAGGAAACTGAGATAATGAGTGGCAGGTATAAGAAAGGTTAAGTGACTTGCTCAGATTCACATAGACAATGCTTGAATGCAAGACTTTCTCACTCCAAATCCAAATCCACTGTGACCCAGCTGTACAATAATTATTCTTCTTTGTATCCCCAAGGCCAGCATAGGGTCTTGAAGACTGTTAGCTCTAGAGGCCTGTTTGAATTGAACTGAATCCATACAAAAAGTTGTACACTTTACCTAACAACCCTCCTGTCTGGTTTGCTCGATTTTCCTGGGCTGACATTTTTCCAAGGCCACTATTTTAAATTCTTGAAGTATTAAAAAGATTTGTTAAAGTCATCATAAAGTTTACTACACTACAGAAAAGCACTGTCCTAAGATAAGTATCTGGATATCTATTATCTAACTGGAAAGGTGACAGATGCAAGAAAATGCAGCTTCGGCTACGATGACAGATATATTTTCAATATCGCTTTTAGGATCAAGGGTGAGTCAAGATCAATAAAATATAAAGCAGAATTGCTAACCTGCATGAATAAAACATTTAGTAAATAATATGCTTTTGGTCCTTAAAGGAGTCTTAACTTCTGTTTTTATACTATCTGAAATCTCCATTTTAGTAAGAATTATGGATTTACTAATAAACATAGAAACCCAAGTGCTGTTATCTGCCAGTAACATGAACCATTACTATGATGCATATGCTTTCAATTATATATGCAAGAGAATCCTCCATATAAAAGGAGAGGGAAGTCCCTAGACTGTAGTTTAAAATGGCTTATAGTTATATAGCGCTTTACAGATTACAAAACACTTCATGATGAGAACCCCTGTGGCACAGATTAGTGGGATAGTGGGGGAAAGTAGTGGACCTAGACTCAGGATAATCCTGGGTATGAATTTTGTCTCTGACACTTAGTAATGTAATGATGACATTTCATCATGGGTTAAATTATGACCTTTAGGTTGTTGACTCACATCTAATTTGTTGGTCAGTTGCTTGCTGATTTTGACTCTGTGATTCCATGGACCATGCCAATGCTGTCCATGGAATTTTCTTGGCAAAGATACTGGAGTGATTTGCCATTTCCTTTACCAAGAGGATTAAGGCAAACAGAGGTTAAGTAAATTGCCCAGAATCACACAAAAAGTATCTGAAACTAAATTTGAACTCGGGTCTTCTTGACTCCAGTCACTATACCCCCTGAGCTATCTGCCTGCCTCTGCTACAGCTATCTGACAAATTGCAATCTTTCCTCCCCAAACTTTAATCCTATAATACCAGAGGTTGTCTAATGGATCTTTCAAACTGCATGTTTAGGAGACATCTCCAATGCATCCTGTTTAAGACTGAGCTTGATAACTTGCCCAACTCCCCAAACTATTCTCCTTTCAATTTTTATTATTTATTTATTCATTTTTAATTTTAAATCCTTATCTTCTATCTTAGAATCAATACTGTGTATTGGTTCCAAGGTAGAAGAGTGGTAAGGGCTAGACAGTGGGAGTTAAGTGACCTGCCCAGAGTCACACAGCTAGAAGTGTCTGAGGCCAGATTTCAACCTAGGAGCTCTCATCTCTAGGCCTGGATCTCAATCCACTGAGCCACCCAGCTGCCCCCCAAATTTTATTATTTATATTGAAGATACCACCATTCCTCCAGATGCCAATGTCCATTATTTTGGTGTTCTCCTCAGTTCTTCACACTTCCCCATCTCACATATCCAACTAATTGGTAAATCTCACTTCTACTTTCACATCCTCTCCAATTCTTATTACAGTGCCTGGAACATAGTAGGTGCTTAATAAATGTTAATTGACATCTACAACTTCTATCTTAGTTCAAGTCTTTCTTAATTCTCTCCTAGATTTTTTGCAACAGCCTAATCATTGTTCTCTTTGCTTCAAATCTCTCTCTATTCCAGCCCATCTTTTAAACAGCTGCCAAAGTGATTTTCCATAAGTGCAATTCCTACCATGTAACTTCCCTATTTAATAAATTCCAACTCAGCCTTACTTTTATCTCTAGAATAAAAAAGAAATGCCTCTATTTAGCTTCCAAAATTCTACCCAACATGGTCCCAATCTATTTTTTATTGTCACACTTCATTTTCCTTCCTGTCTTTGGTGATAGAGCCAAAATGGCCTCCTCTCTGTTCCTCTCACATAATATTCTATCTTCTATCTCTATACCTTTTAAGTGTATGGGATGAAGCTGAATGAACCTAATCTTCTCTTCTTTTTCGTAGAACCCTATACTTCATGGTTCAGTTCAAACTTTGTGCACTGTACTTGGTGATAGAATGCAAATACAACGGATGAAAACATCTCTGATTGAAACTTCACATTCTAGTTGAGAGAACAGGGAGATATACAGATAGACACAGAAAAAATATAAACTTAATAAATACAGAGGAATTGTTAAATATAAGGTAATTTGAGAAAAAGCTCTAGCAGTTACAGGGGACAGGAAACCTCGGATCCTTTGATTACTAGCTCAGTATATTCCACTAATGTTGTGTTGCCTATCTACTAAATAAAAGCAAAGCAAATCTTATCTCCAAGGAAATTCATTAAGTACATATCACAGTATACTTACATACACTATGGGTCCTCTCTTTGTTAATTGGGTAGTGTTTCATTTGACACTGAAATTCTTGTAATGTATGTATAATAAATACCCCAAGGCCCAAAACAAAACTAAGGGTACTATGGGGCAAATATTTTGAATGACAGTTAGGTATTTTGGTAATTTTATTCTTTTCCCCTCCTCTCCTATTCAGAATGAGTCTTGAATACAGTAAAGCATTGTATTCTCATTGCTGAGTTAGAGGAGGTTTTGTCTTCCATTTTAGAAATGCTCCAAAGTGGATGATGGCAGCACCAAGGACAGCACTGAGTGAGGTTTTCCTTCTTTATTCTACTGCTCCTATGGAAGAAAGTAAAAGGGAAAGCAGTGGGAGCTACTGCTAGTAGGCATAGACTATGTGTTCAGATGGATCATGACAGCTGTTCTGTGTAGTTGAAGGTCTAGATTGAAGCAGATTTCTTGCTGTGGGAAGTATAGAGGAAATAAAGAAAGTTTTTCTCCTGTCTCCACTTCACTTGGCTGCGCATAAGCTTGCTCCTTTACTCTCATTAGCAAAGTATTTTTGTTTGACTAACCTAGTCTTCTCATAAACGTTTGTAATTAATTCAGTCATGTATATTTTTCTGTTTGAAGTATGAGTGTGAAGCAATGTGTCCATTGGTTTGAGATGTTGGGACAACTCTGGTAGTTCAGGAAATTGGCTGGGAAAACATTCTAGTTTAGGATTAGGGTATTAATTCCTGGCTAAAGTTAGAGATATCTCTTTAACTGAGGGCATGTTTTATTACCCATTTATGCTATATTTGTTACAATGTCTTAAGTTCTTGAAAATGAAACTGTAAAAATTAATTAGGGATCTTTCACTCCCCAAGAATAACATCTTCATTGTTGACTCATTTTGGATGAATGTTACTACAAGGAGTCTTTGGGACTATGTGTATCCCCTCTGCTCTTTGTTGATGCTATAGAAAAGACAAGGGCAGCAAAGAAAGACAACTGAGAGACTAAAAGAGAAAGTCACACTTCTCAGACATCTCAGTCGATGTGGCCCAATGAGAATTTCTACCCCATTTAAGGGTTAAGAAAGGGGAGTGAGTAGTGAGTTCATCTAGTCTCTACAGTGCACACTAGTATTATGTAAGTACATGTTTCAGATTCTTATGTGTTCCTCACAAAGACATTCAGAAGAATCAAGACAAACTCTTTTAGTGACAATATTTCTCTCTCTCTTTCTCTCTCTCTCTTGTTCTCTCTTTGTATGTCTTTTAATTCAAATTCATTTTATTTTCAGTTTTAAATTCTCTACTTTCTATCTTCTCCTCCCCTATCCATTAAGATAGCAAGCAAAACAAAACCTATTACAAGTTTATAATTAGGCAAAACAAATCTTTACTTCAGTCCAGTGATTTCCAAAATGGGCACTACCACCCCCTGGTGGGTGCTGCAGCGATCCAGGGAAGCAGTGATGGCCACAGGTGCATTTATCTTTCCTATTAATTGCTATTAAATTTTTTTAATTAATTTCCAGGGGGCTAAGTCATATTTTTTCTGGAAAGGGGGCAGTAAGCCAAAAAAGTTTGGGAATCACTGCTTTAGCCACATCCAAATATGAAAATAAAAGAGAAAGAAAGAAAAGAAGATATGCTTCATTCTGTACTGTCAGTACAATAGTTTTCTATTTGGATATGGGCTTCATGTATCCATTGTTGCGTCCTTTGGAATTGCTATAGGGTGCTTCCTTCAGTGGTACATATACTAAAAGGGGAATTACTATTAATCATTGTATTGATCAGAGTTCCTAAGTCTTTTAAAGCTGTATCTTTGTTAGTATATAACATTAAGCTCCTAGTTTTTCTTGCTTCATTTTGCATCATTTCATAGACGTCTTCCCAAATGTTTCTGAAATCATCATCTTCATCATTTCTTATAGTGCAATAGTATCAATCCCCAATTGATGGACATATTTTGTCACCACCAAAAGAGTTGATATGAATATTTTTGTACATATGAGTTCTTCTCTTTCTTTGATCTCCTACTGGTATTGCAAGGTCAAAGGGCATGGATAGTTTAATGCTTTTGAGGCCATAATTCTAAATTGTTTTGCAAAATGGGGCAGTTAGGTGGCCCAGTGGACAGAGCTCTGCCTATAGTTAGGAAAACCTGAGGGCAAATTATTCTTTAGACAAGACTTACTAGTTGTGTTGCCCTGGGCAAATTATTTAATTTCTGTTTACTTAAAGCTTCCTTATAGTAAAATATAAGTAATAATAGTACCTACCTCTCAGGGTTGTTGCAAAAATCAAACAAGGTAATTGTTTTAAACACGTAGCACAGTACCTGTGACATAATAAGTAGGATATTAACATTAGCTAATATTGATATTATTGTGGTTGACCCAGTTTACAATTAATTAATGTAGTAGTTTTCCCATAGCCCCTCAAATATTTGACATTTTCCTTTTCTTATCAAGCTAGCTAATCTGATGGATGTGAGGTTGTACCTCAGAGTTGTTTTGATTTGGATTTTTCTAATTAATAGTTATTTTAAGCATTTTTCATATGGCTGTTGACAGCTTGGATTTCTTCTTTTGAAGACTTTTATTCATATCCTTTGACCATTTACCACTTGATGAAGGCCTTTTATTCTTAGAAATTTAACTCAATTCTCTCTATATTTTAGAAATGATAATTAAACCATTTTGCCCAATTATATGGCAATAAATTTAGCAATCTAGGTGATATGGATGAACATTTGCAACAATATAAATTGCCTAGATTAACAGCAGAAGAAATAGAATACTTAAATAATCCAATATCAGAAAAAGAAATTGAACAGGCCATTAAAGAACTCCCTAAGAAAAAATCGCCAGGGCCTGATGGATTCACAAGTGAATTCTATCAAACCTTCAAAGAGCAACTAATCCCAATACTATATAAATTATTTGATATAATAAGCAAAGAAAGAGTCTTACCAAACTCTTTTTATGACACAAATATGGTACTGATTCCAAAGCCAGGTAGATCAAAAACGGAGAAAGAAAATTACAGACCAATCTCCTAAATGAACATAGATGCAAAAATCTTAAATAGAATACTAGCACAGAGACTCCAGCAAGTGATCAAGAGGATCATCCAACATGATCAGGTGGGATTTATACCAGGAATGCAAGGATGGTTCAATATTAGGAAAACTATCTACATAATTGACCATATTAACAAGCTAATAAATACAAATCACATGATTATCTCAACAGATGCTGAAAAAGCCCTTGACAAAATACATCTTCAATACCTATTGAAAACACTGGAAAGTATAGGAATAGAAGGACCTTTCCTAAAAATAATAAACAGTATATATCTAAAAGCATCTACAAGCATCATATGCAATGGGGATAAATTAGAAGCCTTCCCAAGAAGATCAGGCATGAAACAAGGATGCCCATTATCAACTCTATTATTTAACATTGTACTAGAAACACTAGCAGTAGCAATTAGAGAAGAAAAAGAAATTGAAGGTATTAAAATAGGCAATGAGGAGACTAAGCTATCACTTTGCAGATAATATGATGGTCTACTTAAAAAATCCTAGAGAGAGAGGAAACACATAAGAAAAGCAACTGCTTGAACGTATGGGTCGGGGTGGACATGATTGAGGATGTGGACTCGAAATTACCACACCAATGCAACCACCAACAATTTGGAAATAGGTCTTGATCAAGGACACATGACAAAACCAGTGGAAATGTGCGTCGGCCATGGGTGGGGGGAGTGCGGGGGGTGAAGGGGAAAGTAGGAGCATGAATCATGTAACCATGTTAAAATGATTATTAATAAATGTTTAAAAAATCCTAGAGAATCAACTAAAAGCTAGTAGAAATAATCAACAACTTTAGCAAAGTTGCAGGATAAAAAATAAATGCACATAAATCATCAGCATTTCCAACACATCACAGCAGCAAAAGGTAGAAAGAGAAATACCATTTAAAATCATCCTAGACAATATAAAATACTTAGCAATCTATCTACCAAAATAAACACAGGAATTATATGAACACAACTACAAAACACTTTCCAAACAATTAAAGTAGCTCTATACAATTGGAAAAACATTGAGTACTCATGGGTAGGATGATCTAACATAATAAAAATTACCATTCTACCCAAATTAATTTACTTATTTAGTGCCATACCTATCAAACTACCAAAAACCTTTTTTACTGCATTAGAAAAAAACTATAACAAAGTTTATTTGGAAGAACAAAAGATCAAGAATATCAAGGGAAATAATGAAAAAAATGTGAGGAAGGTGGCTTAGCAGTACCAGATATTAAGCTGTACTATAAAGCAGCAGTCATCATAAAAGTATGGTACTGGCTAAGAGATAGAAGGGAGGATCAGTGGAATAGACTTGGGGTAAGTGACATCAGCAAGACAGTGTATGATAAACACAAAGAGCCCAACTTTTGGGACAAAAATCCACTATTTGACAAAAACTGCTGGGAAAATTGGAAAACAATATGGGAGAGATTAGATTTAGATCAACATCTCACATCATCAGAAACACTTTCAGCAAAGACTTTTCCCCCAATTTTTTGCCCTTCTTTTAGACAAAATTTTGATTCATGGGTAAATCCAGGAGCATTGATGAAGGCAGGACCTGAAAAAGTATTAATGTGTACTGCCTGGTGGAGTAGATTTTGCAGATTCTTTTCTTCCTCAAACCACTTGATTGACTCAGTTTTGGAATTCTCTCCCTGTGGATTATTCTTGATCAGTCGAATTGATACTCACTTATACCATTATTCTAATAGGCCCCAGCCCAGGTCATACTTCACATTCTATCCAGCCAGCCATTTGGACCTGTCACAGGATGTACCTTTTCTCTTCTTGCAGTAACGACAATAATCAACAAATGACAGCTACCCTTGCTTTTACAAATAATTAATGAACTATTCTGTAGATCACTTTCTCTTACCTGATACCCTAGATCAGAACTCCACTACTGGCCACTACTTCCTTATAAGTCATTTCTTTCTCTGTTAGCTTTATCACTTAACAAATATGGAAACTAAGACTTAGAGAAGCCAAATAACTCATGTTTTCTATTATATAGTAGCACTATTATTAGTATATAGTGCAATTAGCTCTGGAATAGGTGCTTCATTTTTTAATTTGCATTCTCAGAACTTAGCAGAGCACAGGGTGCATAGTAAGCTCTTAATAAGTGTTGGTTGACTGACTTAACAAGAGCTTTTTTTCTTTCATTCCTCCTTTACCTTTCTTCTCCCATCACATGTTTCTGGATCTCAATTTCTTTGTAGAATGAAAAGCTTTGGACTAGATTATCTCTGAGCTTCAATTCCATATCTGAGATATTATGAAACTAAAAATGAATATCACCCAGAAAGCATTGGAAAGGCATATAGCAACTGAGAGTAGGCAACAATATGTAAAAGCAAGGAATGATGAAAGAAATGCAGAGTAAAGGACAATATTAAAGAAATGTTTATAGGTTAGTCTGGAGGCAAGAGAGCAAAGGAAAATTGATAGAGAGTCTGTGTGCTCTGTTGTCCCTTAGGAAGAAGTGAAAAAGGGTCCCTAGCACAATGTGTAGAAGCAATTGTGGAAAATTTATGGGAGAATACAAACTAGAGTCACACAGGATTGCCTGACACAGAAGGAAAGGTATACATCAATGAGAGAACATCCTCCATCTGAAAGCATTTTAGTATCTAATAGTTGCATACTAGCAATTATATGTCTGTGTAGATTTGAATTTTTCTATAGCCTAGAACACTGCCTTTGCACACAATAAGTGTTTGAATATTGCCTCTAATATTTATTAGCTGAGGGACCCCAATGAGACATTTGATTTTCCTAAGCCTTAGTTTTCTTATTTTTTAAATGGAAATAATAGCATCTCTAGCATTTATAATTTTATAGCATTTGTTAATAGTACAATGGCTGTTGTGAGGATTAAATGAGATGTGTGTCAAGTGCTCAACAAACCTCAAAATGCTATGTACATATCAGCTATGATTAATTAATCTTTGTTGAAATGAATTTTGTAAAACAGACTATAATAAAAGTTTATTACAGGCCAAAGGATTTGTAAGGTTAAGGGAAGATTTCCTTCTTGCCATGATCCATGTTGGTTTCATATTTCTCTAGTTTGTGTTCAACTTTATTTTTATAGCATCTAACACATTTTGCATGTTTGATGAATGCTAAGTAATGAAATTATAGGTAGGCAGTAGTCATTTTCCTGTGGGTATATGAAAGTATATTTATTCTTCTGTCAGAAATGGTTATATAAATATATAACTTCTTTTGAAATTTGTATTATTTAACAGTTGGTGTGCTCTCCATGAGTACAATTTCAGAGAATTTTTCTTGTGCCCTAATATTAAATATATTAACCTGAAAAACTTCTACAAAAGGCACTTAGTATTTTTAATTTTAAAAATAATTCTTTTTATATCACATTCACTTCCAAATATACACTTCCTTTGTCGATATCCATTGAGAAATTGGTGAGAGAGAGAGAAGGAAATTCAGTAAAAACAATTCAATGCATGAATTGAATTTGATAGTACATACAATATTTCACACACATATTGAATTTGATAGTATATGCAATATCCCAGCTCTTCTGAAAAGGAAGAGAGGCCCATTTTCTTAACTCTTCCCTGGGTTCAAGTTTGGACATTATAAATACAGAGAATTCATTACATGATTTTAGTGATTATGTATATTGTTTTATTATTCTATTTACTTTACTATGTATTATATCATCCAAGTCTTCTCACACATTTCTGAAATTTTATATTCATTGTTTCTTGTGGAGAAGTGATATTCTATCACATGCATATGCTATAATTTGCTTAGTCATTACCCAGTTGATGGACATATACTTTATTTGCAGTTCTTTGCTAACACAAAAAGCTCTACTGGGAATCTTTTGTTGTGTATTGGAGTTTGTTTTCACCTCTTCTATTCAAGGGACATGTCTCAAATTACAAACTACTTTCCAAATTGGTTCAACCAGTTTGTGCCAATTGAAAGTATTTTTACTTTACTTTGTGAAACTAAGTGAAACCAGTGAAAAATAAAATGTATTTCAAACAAGAAATCATTATTAATAATTAATTATTAATAATCAATTATCACTAAATGCTTTCTCAATAAGAATTTAGACTTAGAAGACCAAGGCTGGAAGTTTAAGCTTAGACTTGTCATGTCTGTGACTTTGGACAAGGCAACTACTATCCAAGTACCACCATGGTCTTCCCTGGATAAGAATAATTAAAAACTTGGGCTTGTTTCAGGGAGAAGCTTGGGTCCATTAACACTACTATATAATTTCAAAATGGCATATCTACACAGCTACCATAAAATATTATAGCTTTGGGAAAATAAAATGACTCAAATAACCATTGGATGATTCTTCTGTCTTCTCTTCCAAATCTCATACTGACTTCTTTGACTGAATTCTACTCCTGTTCCCAGTGAAAGAAAGTCTCAAGAAATAAAGCATCATTCTTCTGACTCCAGGACCAATGGACTTTCATTTGATCTTCCCAGCAACCCACCAAGGAAAACATCATTATTTCCATTTACAGAGATGATGGAGGTGAGTTTCAGAAAGGTTAAACGGTCCTTTCAGTAACATGTAGTTAATAGTGACAGGGCAAGTTCTTTTGATTTTCCAATGGAAGCAGATAAAAAAAAATTATTGGATTTTTGCTCTCCATAGAAACAATGCTAAAGACTCAGTCTGGCCTTTTGTTTTAAGTTCATTGAGATCCAGATTCAGAACCTATCTCTTCCTCAGCCCTAGTGCTAGACCTAATCCCCAGCCTGTTCTGGTATTTCCCTGGACAGGATACAAAATAGTCCAAGAGAAGAAAAAACTAGGGATAGGGGAGTTATTTTCAGATGGACTTTTACGTGTATGTATACATACATGGGTATGCATATATAAACATGTGAGGAAGACAGACAGAAAAAGAAAAAGGAAAAACTTATTCGGGCATATTATTTCTGGCATAATACATAACCATTTCATATAATAACAACACATTTATATAATATTTTAAAGTATACAAATTGTTTTCCTTGCACTTGTTAAAGTAAATAGAACAACAATTATTATCTTCCCCATTTTATATATGAGATAACCAAAGTTCTGAATTAAATAGTTTGCCTAATGTCTTATAGCTAATATGTGGAAAAGTGGAGACTTCATGTTAGGTGTCCTAACTCCAAGAACACAGAACTTTCACGTGCTGTTTTTTTAAATGCTTACTTACCTTCCATCTTTGAATCCATACTAAGTATTGATTCCAAGGCAGAAGAATGGTAAAGGCTAGGCAGTGGGGGTCAAGTGGCTTGCCCAGGGACACATGACTAGGAAGTTACTGAGGCCAGATTTGAACCCAGAGTCTCCCATCTCTAGACCTGACTCTCAATTCACTGAGTCACCTAGTTGCCCTGTTCACATGCCTTTAAAAAATTTTAACCATAATAACACTCAGTGAAGTTGGTATATTTATATCCATTTCATAGATAATAAAAGTGAAACTTAGAGACAAATTGTTCTGATTAGTCCATTATTCTTTCTAGTATACTTCTCTAGATCTTTTCTCTTCTATATTTTGGATAATTGAGAGCAGACTTCATTCCTTTATGCCTGACAAAATGTACCACCACATATAGTATTACACTTTCAAAGGATACTTTGTTCATCTCATTATTCAACATAACCTCTTAAACCAGGGACCAAGTTCTGTTTCCCTCAGTCGGTACCATGTAAGAGTTCTGTGTTAGTTGGTCACCTGTCATTATATATGGCTGACATATTAGCCCATCTCTCTTCTTCTTTCCCATTTCCCTTCCTCCACTAAATAAGGTTTATAATAGAAACACTAACTCAACCTTAACAAACATGAAACTGTCAAGTGATATGATAAGACCATCGGGTGATGTTTTATGATAATGGATTCTCTTTGGGTTTCATTTCCAAGATCATGAGATGGTGTCTCACCCTATAAAGGGCAGGCAAAATGTGGGAGCCTCAGAAGAAGTAAATTCATAGGGTGGTAATACATATTTCTGTTTCCTAGAATCTACATGGAGATTTCATCTGGCAAAGGCCTTATCTTTGTTTCATAAATGTAGTACATTTTGTCTAAAGAAAAGTTTGCTAGTACCCTAATGAAAAAGAAAAAAGAGAGAAAAAATAAAGCGAATAATTTAAGCATATTGGACACAATTGATTTTTAATTACCTTGGATATTGAGAAAGACCCCCAAAGCCATTATTTCATAGATAATAGTGTTTTGTTAAAACATGAAGCTAGTTTAAACTTCAAATGTATAAGGACCAAGAAATCAGACAATGGAATTCATATTGTGACTACTGATGAGCCTAATCATTGTGCATAAGAATTAGTGGTAGGGATTGGGACGAGTGATCGTTAGTAAAGTCTCACAAGATGTAATTTAGAAAGAATCTTAGTAGCTTTCTAGTCAAATGTATTTCTGAATAAGCATACCCTGTAATAGACCTAACAAGTGGTGATCTGTCTTTGCTTAATGATCTCCAGAAGGGAGAGATCATTAATCCCTACAGCAGTCATTTCACTTGTTTACAACTTGAATTATCAATCAGCTTTTTATATCATCAGGCCATATCCCTGACATCACTGCCCATTCCCCTTTATCTTCCTAGTTTCCCCCCTCTCTTTTTTCATATAAAAGTCTTATTCCCATCCCCTCTCCCCTACCTCTCTTCTCCAGCTTCAAAATCCTATTTTCAAAGATCCTGAACATAATATAAACTTTCACCATCCATATTGTTTTCCTGTAGATACTCTATTAGTGTTTTTCCTAAAAATGGCACCCAGACCTGAGCTTGATACTTTAGATATGTTCTTTACAAGGAATTGTATAGTTTGTCACCTCCTAATCTGGGAACGATAATTGTCCTTTTTTTAAATGTTTTTATTATCAGGTAAAACACACTTCTATATTGTTCATTGTTGTAAGAGCACCTCTTACAAAACCAAAATCCAAAAATAAAATAACAAATATACTGATGTAAAACACAGTATTCTTTGATCTACATCCATCTAACTCCAACAATTTTTTCTCTGGAGGTGGATAGTATTCTCTGTCATCAGTCTTTCAGAATTGTCCCAGATCATTACATTGCTGAGAGTAACCAAATTTTCACAGTTATCATTGTACAATATTGCTGTTACTAGATACGATGTTCTCCTGGTTCTGTTTATTTCATTCTGCATCAGATCATGTATAGCTTTTCAGATTTTTCTGAAATCATTTTGCATATTGTTTCTTATAGCACAACAGTATTCCATCACCAACATGTACCACAGTTTGTTCATCTATTCCCCAGTTGATGGGCATCTCCTCAATTTCCAATTCTTTTCTACCACAAAAAGAGCTGCTATAAATATTTTTGTTCAAAGAGGTCCTTTCCTCTTTTTTATTATCTCTTTGGTATCTAGACCTGGTAGTAGTATTACTGGATCACAGTATATACACAGTTTTGTAGACCTTCAGGCATAAGAATTATGATTGTCTTAATCCAATTCAAGATAATATTAGCTTTATTAATAATCATAAACTAACATTTATATTGTTCCAACTATGTTTCAGTCACTTTTTACAAAAATATTTCATTTTATTCTCACAACCACCCTAGTAGGTAAGAGATATTATCATCCCCATTTTACAAGGGAGAAAATTGAGGCAGGCAGTGATTAAATAATCTGTCTGACATTATATATATATATATATATATATATATATATATATATATATCGTGTAAAAATTGTTGGAAGCTGGATTTGAAATGAGGTCTTTCTGATTCAGCTCTAGCACTCTATTTACGTACTACTTTCTATTCTTGACTACATTTCATAATATTAACATATCAACCTTGCAGTCCACTAAAATCCCCAGATCTTTTTCAGACACACTGCCATCTTAACCAAGCTTCCTAATCTTATATTATGAAATTGGTTGTTTGAATCAAAGTTTGACTTTACATTGACTCTTATTAAATTTATCTTAAATTCAGCCAAGTGTTATATCCTGGCAAACTCTGTTTTGATCCTATTAGCTATCCTTCCTAGCTTGTATTATCTGGAAATTTGATCAGTATACCATCTCTGCCTTTAATTCAAATTATCAATCAAAATTTTAGAAAGCATAAAGCCAAACACAGATTCCCTGGAACATCCTATTGGCCATTTCCTACCAGGCATAGAATGGTTAAATAGGTTTTTCAGGGTAACACATCTAGTCCATGTCAGAGGCGGGATTCACAAGTTTATTTCACATTACTCTCCTTCGTATACTCTAGAGTCAGATACATTTGCCTTTTATTCAGTTCCTGACAGATGACATTATATTTTGTGCCTTAATACCTCTTCAAAGACTACTCTTCATGGTTATAATTCATTCCTTCTTTTCCACTCTCAAAAGCTTCGTTTTCCTTCAAAACTGAACACAAACAACAATTTCTCCATGCATGCTTGCTTGATCCTTCCAGTCACTACAGCCTCTCATCAGAATTTTGATGTTTCCTTTACATGGTCTTTTATGGCTATGTATTGTTTTCCCCCAATAAAACGAGAGCTCTTTGAAGGTAAAGACTATTAAATTCTCTCTATCCCATTCCCCTAGCACTGTGCTAGGCATATAGAAGGTGATTTATACATTTCATTGACTGAATGATTCCTGATTCCAAGGCTAGTGCTCTATCCACTACACCAAGCATATTCCTTGAGCTTATTAATTTAATTGTAGTTCACAGTTTCCTTTGGGAAGTAGTTGAGGGGATGGTCTAATCCTCATAATGTATATATTACCCCTAAATGAGTGGGCATCTTCCTCCAGATATCAATGGAACAAATCACAAGGTTCAACAACACCAATCTTTTAATTGTTGTTTGTACATTTTGGGTATTGAATTATTGGTGTTCTTAATCTGATCCGTTCCCTGGTGCCACACACATACAACCCACTTATGGTTAAGATTGCCAGGCAAGTAATTACCAGAATGGAGTGCTAAGCAAGCAATCCCTGTGTCAAAAGAATCTGACCTTGGGAAGATAATGAGACAAGGAGAATTCAGAACAGATGAAAGCCAAGAGCACCTACTTTATCTACTGACAGCCAGAGAACACCTTCATGCTCAATCAGTTTCTGCTAATGAGACAAGATGGGGCAAGATGGTAAAACAGCAGTAACAGGCAAACTTTTTTTTTCAGCTTAATGATCTATAACTTAGTTAGATAAAATTGTCTTTTTGACCAGGCAGCAACATGAGTCTGTGAAGAAAGAGAGAGAGAGAGAGAGAGAGAGAGAGAGAGAGAGAGAGAGAGAGAAAGAGAGAGGGAGAGAAAAATTTTAGGTTTGTTTACATTATAAAGCAATGGTGAGGGGTATTACATTACAAAGAGCCCCTCTTTGTAGATGTCATTTTCTGATGACGACCAGACAGACATCTACCTATGCCACAGTCAGCCACAGCCGGCCAATCACTTAAATCACTCTGCTTTACAAATCCTGTCACTTACCGGTTTAAAGTCCAACAAGAATTTTAATATGCATCTGACACTTTTAATTAATCAGAGCTTTATTCTTTCTCTTCTGTGGTGCAAGTTATTACATGCCTCCTGGAGATGACATTGCAATTTCCATAAAGATTTGAGTGGTCGTAAACCTGAGAGTTTTGATGCCTCTTTTGTTTTTTTGGGTTTTTTTTGGCAGCAAAGGTGGGGGCCCAGCTGCTAGTGGTAACTACTTTGAAGTCTGTTTTTGAGAAGGAATATGGGAGGAAAAATGAGTATTTCTGGACTTATGAAAGCTTTTTTCCTGTTGTGACAATTTACTGACTGAAACTTTTAGAAGAAATAAATAGTGCCTGGAGGGACATGACACTAATTTGATGGACATACATAAATGGGATACATTTCTCCTGAGCCATATCTTGGGTTGAAAGGTGAGAGTGGAGGAACTTGCCTCCTGACATGCAAAATCAGGTTTTGAACCCATTTGACTAAATTCAGCACACTTTCCCCTGAACCAAACTACATTGGAAAATTTGCCTTCCTCCTCCTATGCAAAGACTGAGGCCTGTTCTGTATTCAATGGTCCCAGGGCACTAGTAAAAGCATGCTGTCTAAAGAAATTCCCCTCATAATAAGACACTTGAAATGAGCTCTTTTCCTATTTTAGCTTGTTTCTTGACTACTCACTGATTTAATTCACAGACTGAGCATAGGAAAGGTAGAATCATCACATGTGGGGATTTAGTGAGTAAATGTTCATTGAATGAGCTAATGGATGAAAATAATTACCCTTCCAAATGCCTCTAAGGTGTTCTCTCTTCTCTGTTACTTAGATTGTTAACACTGAGCACGGTACTTGGCACTTTGGTGCTTAAACAATGCTTGTGCTTGATTGTGTTGACACCCAGGGACATATGACAAGTGCTTTGAATAATAAGATGGCACAAATTAGCAGAACTGATGTTGTCTTTATTGTTTATTTACAGAACTGAAAACACCATCATCAGAAGAGAAGTCCAGGAAAGGAATAAACCCTTTTCTGAAGATTTACTTGTGAAGGAAGTATAGACATTATTTCTGAAATCTGAATTTAAGAACATGAATTCCGGAAATAAAGAAAACTGATTTCAAATATTTTTCACAAATGTGAGGGCTGATTAAAAAATAGACACACACATACATGCAGAAAAAACAAACAACAACCCTTGCATTCTATCTTAGAATCAATACTAAGTATTGATTCCAAGGCAGTATTGGCAAGGGTCAGGAAATTGGGGTTAAATGATTTGCTGAGGGTCACACAGCTAGGAAGTATCTGAGGTCAGATATGAACCCAGGATCTCCTTCTCTCTATCCACTGAGCCATATAACTATACTTTGAGGAGTGATTTTTGAGCCATAGCTTCTTGATGATTTACCAGTGAATCATGATCAGAGGTTGTCTTATCCTTCCCACTCTCACTAGTTAAGTAGAAGTAGACATCAGAATATTGTACAAAATGTTTGGGAATTCCAAGGTTGAAAGGCTTCCCTTGGAAGGGGCAATCTTCACATATTTAAATATCATCATTAGACAACACTAGCCTCTTATCTGTCCCTGTGTCTCATTTCTTAACCTGAAATGTTAGGGCATTTTTGTTCACTTCCTTTTCAATTCCTTTTTTCTCATGTAAGTATTTTCTTCCCAGTTATCTAAATTTGAATGTTGTTGATCTCTGTTCTATGAATCTTGGAGAGCAAGCCCATGTAATATACAAAGGCTAATTTTCTCCAGATTTATAGCAAAGATTTAGTCACTGAAATTTTCAGGCTTTGGGTTACCCCTTTTTTCTATGTATGGCAAGGAGACACCCAATAGGAAGGCAATACTTATTTCTCTCTGTGCCCTGGGAATGTGACCATTGGAATGCTGAACACATCTTGTAGATGTAGTCAAATCTGACAGATTTAGTTTCCTCTAGCCAGAAACATTCCAGAATTCAGGGGGGGAAAGGGGCCCTGAGACCCAACCAAGAAATTGGGAGACTAGATAGACTAACACTAAAATTGACCAAAAGTACAACCCAACTACCACAGGATCATCTTAGATCTAGAGCTAGAAGGGGCCTCAGAGACCATGTGGTCCACAGCCTTCTTTTTGTAGATGACAAAACTAAGGCCTATGTAGCTTAATTGACTTGGCTGAGATTGTATCATACAAAGGTAGAAAGCTTTCAAGAAAATTATGGTGAGAGGAGATGGGTACTCATATTTCTCATGCTGACCATTTTCTACTTTGGTCAATGCTATTTTTATTGCTTATAATCCTCTCTAACAGTGGTTCCCAAACTTTTTTGGCCTACCACCCCCTTTCCAGAAAAAAATATTACTTAGCGCCCCCTGTCACATACTATCACCACCCTCTTACAGTTATTCACTGCCCCCAAATGTACCTGTGGCCATCACTGCTCCCTGGAATGCTGCAGCACCCACCAGGGGGTGGCGGCACCCATTTTTGGGAATCACTGCTCTATAACATCAGAATTGAAGAGATTATGCCCACTTTTCACCCAAAACTCTAATATATCTAATACTTTCTTACACCATTAACCTTCCCATGCTTGCTCTTACCCTAGTCTTTCTTGTCTACTTCAACAATTGCTTGTTTTCAGGGTGCTTCCGGTCTTCAACTCACAGGTAATATTGAGAATGAAGAAAGCTTGGGTCTAATAATTTTATTTCTTGCCCTGACACATTGTATTCTTTCTCAGATGGATGTTTAATTTATCTCCTTGAGGAGGTATTTTTCTAGAACTCCTTTTCACAATGGGGGTAAAAAGTATTATGTGCATATGTCACTTTTTTTCTTAAAAAATCCTAGCCAGAAATATTTGACATGGGCTATTACTGCTGAAAACGAATCTGCTAAGAATCTCTGACTTGTCCCATAGCATCGTTTCTACAATTGAACCATTCTTCAAAGCAATGTGCAAGAGAGGACTGAAGATAACATGAATAAGCAACCAATCTGAAGGATCAATGAGGTTTCACTGGTTAGAAAGTACTATTTAGTGCCAATGCCAATCACCATCATACTCACTCACACATTTACATAGCTCTTTAAAGACTAAAAAATGTTCAACATGAATGATCTGCCCCAAATTGCTATTCTCTAAACAACCAAATGGGCAGCTAGGTAGCACAGTAGAGAGTGTTCTAGACCTGGAATCAGGAAGACTCATCTTCTTGGTTCAAATATGGCCTCAGACAGTAGCAAGTCACTTAATCATGTTTACCTCAGTTTCCTCACCTGTAAAATGAGCTGGAGAAAGAAGTGGCAAACCACTCCAGTACCTCTGCCAAGAAAACCCCAAATGGGGTCACAGAGAGTGAGATGCAACTGAAAAAATGACTGCATCACAACAAGAACCAAATATAAGGACTTCAGTGATGGTACTTGATAACTCAGAATGAAATGTAGCATAGAGGCTGAGGGAAAGTTGGTGATAATGTTAGCTCCTGATTATATCCTCTTTATGCAAATAGTTAACAGACAACTTCTGCCATCAGAAAAGGCAGGGACACATGAATAGTTTCAGATTTGTAGAACTTCATTAGGACCAGTCTTCTGTAAAAAAGTAGAGATTTGTGGTACAGCCTAAAAATCGGCATATTTTGACACAGCTATATGGTATGGTTTAAACATTGTGGAAAAATTCTATTAGAGAAACATTATCTGCATTTGGGAACCAGAATTTGTGTTTCTACTAATCAGATAACTAAAGTCTATTTTCTTTAGTATTAGAAATTCATAGTTATGTGAAAGGACAAGTATGTGGTACAATGGATAGAGTGCCAGGCTTGAAATTAGGCAGAATCATCTTTATCTTTATGAGTTCAAATCCAGCATCAGACTGTGTGTGTGACCTTGGGCAAATACTTAACTTTATTTGCTTCAGTTTCTCCATCTGTAAAATGAACTAGAGAAGGAAATGGCAAACAATTCCAGAATCTTTGCCAAGAAAACCCCAAAATGGGGTTATGAAGACTCAAACACAACTGGAAAACAACCAAAGTTACATGAAATCTGTAAAATGGAATATAGCCTTGACTCAAAACTAATATAACAAAGTAAATAACTTCACCTGGACACTTCATAATATATGTTGTTTCATTTAAATGGTCAAAAAGACTCTTGAAAATTGATATACCAGGTGGGCATTGTTTAGTTTGGGTGTTCTGAACTCAAATTTAGGATTTTCCTTGGCATTTTCTTCAGGTAAAACTTTGTAAATTGCACTTAAAAGCTTCTTGAGTCATAAACTATTGGGTTGATTTATGGAAGTAACATCTGTTTCCTTCTCTCCCAAATACAAACTCTTCCATATAATTTTAAAGGCCTTTCCAAAATTGATTACAACCTCTATTTCCAAACTTATTTATACATTGCTCCCCTTCACATAGTGACCTTTTTGATGAACCTCATATATAATACATCATCTCCAATTTCCACACCTTTGCACAGGCTTTCCTCCATTCCTAGAATGTCTTCCCTCCTCACCTCTCCCTCTTAGAATCCCTTGTTTCCTTTAAACTTCAGTTCATGTTACCTTCAACATGAAGCTTTTCCTGATCTCGTAGGTGCCTGTTCCCCCATCTAATGTTTATGTATTTATTTATATATTGGGAGATTTTGTATATGCAAAAGTCTCTGTCAATAGAATATAAATTCTGTAAGGAAATAAATTAAGGGTTTGACTAAATATGGGAGGATGCTAAAATGATCTTGTGGCCACCATTTTAAAATATTATAACTCAACTCAAAATGATTTTTAGTAGATTTTACTTACAAAGAGGTGGAAAGAGTGAAAGTAGAGAAATACAAAAAAAGGGTAGAGAAGATGTCTACCCTATCACACTAAATATTGCTCAGGTGCTCAGCTCAGCCTGGCAGGGCTTGTTAACCCTCAATCAGAGGACCCAGAATTCTACCCACATGGCCTCATCCAAGAAGGGAAGGCCTCTCCGAAATTAATCTTTCTCCAGACACCAGGAAAGGAAGGCCAACTACTCATTCACCCAAGAGCTAGTCCAAGAGCCAGAGTCCCAGGTCGAAGTTCCAAGTCGTAGCTCCAAGCTGTATTCCCAGTCCAAGATCCTCCAAGCTCCAGATATAGGCCAAAGAGGTCTACCCAAATACTATCTCCAGAAGACTGCTTGCAGAAGACTCTCTTTACAGCCAAAGAAGTTCAGGGCCTTTATAGTGACTTCTTGTCCCTTCCCCTCTTCACAGGGGCCAACCACAGCTTCCAAATTGCCTAGCACTGCCCAGGGTGGGTAGTGTCTATGGGATTCACCTCTTATCCTCTGAAGGGGTAAACTCTTATCAAAAGAATTCACAAGTTCTTGACTGATTGAGTTATCACTCACTTTAGCAAATGACTTGCCTGAACACTCTTACTTAATGTTAAGTATGGGTGTTTTGAGTTCTGGAGTTATCACTCATTTTAGCAAGTGAGTTGTGAATTCTCTTACTTGATGGCTAACAAAGCGTTAAATCAAAATAGACAAAGAGAATAAAAAATTCCCTTTCACAATTCCTTGTAGTCAATTCTTTGCATCTTTCTTGTCTTTGTATATCTGGTGCCTAGCACAGTGCCTGCCATATACAAGCTCAATTGATACTTGTGGATTGATCTGATTTATTCACCCTACCCACAATAGCCCAACACTCTGCTTCAGACCTTCTTTCCTAGACTATTTTGATAGACTTATAAGTGGTATCCTTGCCTCCAGTCTTACTCCTCTCCAATTGATCCTCCACACAGCTGCCAAATTAATCTTCCTAAACCACAAGATTGATCATGAGGACTTTCAAGAACTTGAAGCAACTCCCTATTGCTTCTAGCATAAAATTCAAATTCCTCAGCCTGTTATTTAAAATCTTCCACAATCTGACCTCAATTTACTTTTTCCAACTTAAACTATGCCACTTCCATTTTCCATCTATTTGCCTACTAGCCCAAATTTAGACATTTCACCTACAATGTCTATCTCTTGTCCATAAATATGGAATCTGTCTCTTTACCTGTACCTCTTAGGAACCTTAGATTCTATATAATTCACCTTTTCTAATCTCCCTAGTTGCTAATGCTGTCTTTTGCATTTATCTGTCTCCACATTACTCTATTTCTCCCATGCCATCACTTTTCATGAGACCTTTTGAGCCCCTGAAGAGAAGCAAGAAGTAATTATCAAGGGTCAGGAGGTGGTATCATATTATGCCACATGCTTGGATCAATACAGAGCTGACAAGGTTGACTTGGCTCTAATCCTTAGCTGGAACTACACAAGAGTGTTTTAGATCCTGGGTTTGGGATGAGGGATTCTAGTCATTGATTCCAGCAGAATGTAAGCTCCTTGAGGACCAAGATTGTTTGCTTACTTTTCTTTACATCCTTAATGATTAACATAGTATATGTTCATAAAGTACTTAATAACTATTTATAGAATTGGATTGTAATGGAAAGAGTAAATGCACGAGGAGTCAAGAGACCTGACATCAATTGTCCCATGTCATCACTAGTTGAGACACCTTGAGAAAGAAAATCTTCCTGGCAACTAAAAGAGAAGATCCAATTACATAGTAAATGTTTAAAATGTTTAAATTGTATTTCTAGTTTGCATATCAATACAATTTTTGATAATTCTTTTCTCACATTTGGAATCTATGTTCTCTCCCTCTATCCCACTCTTATACTCTCTCCACGATGGCAGGTAATATGATGTAGGTCGGACATGAGTCATCCTGCAATACGTATTTCCCTGTTCATCATGTTGTGAAACAAGATATATATTGCTTACATTAGAGAAAAATTCATGGAGGAAATAAAGTTAAGTATGTTTCAATCTGCATTCACATTCTGTCAGTTCCTTCTATAGAATATTAAATAGATTAAATCTTACATTGCATCTCAGCTATACTATATGTTGGTTCCAAGGCAGAAGAGTGTTAAGAGCTAGGCAATGAGGGTTAAGTGACTTGCCCAGGGTCATACAGCTAGGAAGTATCTGAAGCCAGATTTGAACTTAGTATCTTACATCTCTAGGCTTGGCTCTCAATCCACTGAGCCACCTAGCTACTCCCAATAAATATTTAAAATTGAGTGACATCTTCTGCTAATCTCTTCTTTCTCACTGCAGGTCATGTCAGGACTATATAAAATTCCTTCCCATGAGGAATATGGGGAAGAGCAATACCCTGTGTCTCCACATTTGTTTTCCAAGTGAACATGAGCACTTGGCAATGAAACCTATGTTCTGCCTAAGCAATGCTTGCCTTGTATTTAAGGCTGACTCTTCTAGATTTGTTCTTTCTAGATTTGTTCTTGGGTGTAGAGTATTGATTATAAGACAAAGATGTCTAGCTTTGGAGGCCATCTTGTGAGCTGAAGATGTTTGGCAATACTGGGCCTTTTGGTTGGAACTGACTGGAATCAAGGGGAAGAGTCCTCAGCAACAATAATTCAAGCACCCTTG
The DNA here is from genome assembly GCF_016433145.1 of Gracilinanus agilis. Classification (NCBI taxonomy): domain Eukaryota; kingdom Metazoa; phylum Chordata; class Mammalia; order Didelphimorphia; family Didelphidae; genus Gracilinanus; species Gracilinanus agilis. The sequence continues at coordinate 504,117,745 of NC_058130.1, forward strand.
GAACAAGTGACCAATAACAAGAGATTAATCCTATATAGCCTTGACTTGGCCTTACAGAAGGAATCAAACATGAAAGGGACACCACTTTGTAGTCCTTCAAAGTGTTTTATATTTTTTTGAGTTTTAAATATCACTCTACTAAGAGAGTATAACAGAATATACTTAATCTGTTTTTCTGTCAATGTATACTTGTGTTTTGTGGTTAAGATTTCTTTTTTGTGTGTAGAAAATACATACTTATCCTATACATGATTCATTTTCTACCCTGATTACCTTCCTACTCACCCATTTTGAGGTGATCCCAGGCATGACCCTAAAGTCAAATTTAAACAGATTGTCTTGGGACATCATGGCAAGGATATAATGAGCTCCTGGGACAAAGAAACTTAATCCATTTCTTCTTCTTTTTTAAACCCTTACTTTCCATCTTAGAATCAATACATGAATTGGTTCCAAGGCAGAAGAGTGGTAAGGGCTAGGCAATGGGGGTTAAGTGACTTGCCCAGGGATACAGAGCTAGGAAGTGTCTGAGATCAGATTTCAACCTATGACCTCCTGTCTCTAGGCCTGGCTTTCAATTCACTGAACTAACCATATGCCCCCTTAATCCATTTCTTTAGAGGCTAGGACTCCCCAGGACTGAATCTTGACTTGTTAACTTTGTGTCAGTACTAGTGAAGCTCTTTAGGAAAAGAAGAGATTACCCCAATTTACTTGGATTCAGCAGCAGTTCTAGTTGTTATATATCCTTTTTCAACATTATAGCTCTCAATTTCTTTAGCAAACAAACAAGAAAGATTAGACTTGATGAACTTGGCCATGGTTGTAATTGCTAGATTTTTTCCTTCTATATTCTTCTATATTATATTCTCAGTTTCCTTCCCAATAAAATAAGGGAACTTCATCTCAGTCATTTCTGAGGGTCCTTCCAGCTCTGATATTCTATTTCAGAGGCAGCTCCATTTGGGACCATGCAGATAGGTTGTTTATTCAGTGTTCTAAAAGATCTGCTTTCAGAGAAGTCATATTATGGATTGGTAACATTCTCTCTTTTTTTTTAATCACATGGCACTTGTGAAGGAAAAGTTTTGCCATACTCTGATAGCAGTCCTGAAAGGAACTTCAAGCTGTCAGGTAATAAGTCAGATCAAAACTTCCATTCAACCTCTATAATAAAAATTTGTTCCTTGAAAGTAATGCAACTGCATCCAATTATCTGAAGGAGATTTAAGGTAAACTTTTAATTTTCTAGACTAATGGAAGGAAGTGTGACACTGACAATACCATGGAATTGCTAGGTTCACTATCCTGACTAGTTTTTGCTGAGGGTGATATTTAAATGAGTTTTCATTCCTTTCATACACAGCCACTGGTAGTAGGCAAGAGAAGGTGACCTAGAAATGTTCTAAGCAGCAGGAGAAAGCAGCATGGGATTAAGAAGTGGTGACCACATAAGCCTTGACTTCTGGATTCTCGTTTCACTAGAAGATTTGGGGGACACCTGCATTGGTACTCTTGGTTTTTAATAGCCCTTTCTTTACAACTGAATCTTCTTGGAGTTTTTTGGGCTTGATGGATGACCAGGGTGACATACAACATCTGCCCCTATTGGCATGTTATGTTATCGTGCAGAGAGGCAGTGTTGCTCAGTGGACTGCATGAGGCAGGAAAAGTAGGAGAATCTGCATTCTCACTCCAGCTCTGCCCTTCAAACTTGCTGCATGACCTTGGAGAAGACATTTAACTGATCTGTAGTTACTCTTCCCATCCATAAGCATGGAGGAAATAAGCACATTCCACCTACCTGTGAAGCATTAGCTAATCAATCACTGTTAACAGGCAGTAGCCAATATGATGGTGTAGAAGCAATGCTAAGAAATAGCAGCTTGCAAACGCACTCAGAGGATGTGCTTACCCAGTAAGTTGGCCAGGTATGACTCCATCCAAACCCACAGGGGGAGAAATACAATGATGAACACATTTTCAGTAGAGCACCACACGTTGTAATATTATTAAGGTGAAACCTTTGTAATTTGTCCAGATGATGTGAGTGCAGTGCCAACTGGATAATGGGAACAATAATAATGATAATAAATAACAACTTACATTTATATAGTACTTTGAGGTTTATAAAGTACTTTGCACACATTATCTCCTTTGAGCCAACTAAAATGCCTATTGCTTCATTAATTTGTATGCTCTTTTCTCAATTCATCACTTCCTCTATATTAGATAGCTCCTTGCCATTTCCTGTCTATCTATCCTTCAATAACTAACTCGTCATTGAAGTGTTTCCCAACTATTCCTGCCCATATATATCTATAGACCTCAAGGCTAATTTTATTTCTGTACAATCCACCGAGCTTAAACTCTCTGTTCCAGATGGTGAATCCTCATTACTCCTCATATATGCCATACAAATTCATATCTCTATACTTTTGTTCATGTTGCTCCTACAACCTGGAACTCCTCCTCCCCGAGTCCAGTCTCTTTTCAACTATCCACGTCATATCCATCCTTCAAGACTCAGCTCAAGTTCTACTAGCTCAACATTGCTTTTGTTAATTGCTCTAATGCACCAATCTTATCCCTTTCTGCATCGTTACTACACTTTCCAGACGAACCTCTTCACTCAGAGCTGAAGAATGTACTACTTTTTAATTGATCTCTCTTTGTTTCAAAACTGCTAATCTGATTTCCCCAATCATGCTGGGTCCACAGTTATGAAGATTGGAGGGACATTTTCAATAAAGTTCAATTAAGCAGTTAAGTATCTGCTATTTTCCAGGGGTGTATGAGGTATTCAGAGAGGACTAGCACTTCTTGGATGATAGCTTGATTAACCCTTTTCAGGACTGCTTATCCCTCTTTGGTGTCCACCTTCACCCAACTCTTACCTGTAGTTCCAACAAGCTGTAACATCAGCAACATTCCTGTAAAACCATATTGGTAGGTGAGTTAAACCAGGTTGAGGATAACTGGCAGACCTCAACCCAATAGTAAGTTAGGGGAATGTCTACACAACCAAATGAAGACTTCATCCAATGGAATGTGCAGATGAAAACCATTTGTTCCAGTGTCCACAAAAATGACTGAAACAAGTGCTGTGGAGTGTTTAGAGCTGGGTCAGATATCAAAAATATCAAAGTCATGCACTGTATCCCAGCCATTAATAGTCATCCTGACTTTTGTCTTTCCACTGGATTTGGATAACTCTGGAAGAGAGACTGAGATTGACTACTTTGTTCAACTCTACCTTACTTAAATCCAATTAATGTACAAATCAAGACATCATCTTTGTAATATTGTCGTTGGTCTTCTTTGAAAACAAAGTCACAGTATAATGAAAAGAGCTCTTGTTTTGGAGTCAGAGGACCTCAGTTCAAATCCTGCTCCTGACATTTAGTATCTTTGTAACTTTGGACAAATGATTTAACCTTTCTGAGCCTCAGTTTCTTCATCTGTAAAAATGAGGGAATTGGATGGACGACTGCCATCAGTTCTATATTGTAATGATAGAATTATAGAAATAGAAATGAGTTTAAGTGAAGTTTAAAGTTGCCTTCTAGAGGCTAGCATAAGCACATGCTAGGAACTCTGAAGACAGAGGATTCTGGAATGCAGGAGATGGAGGAGGGAGTCATTTTCTCTCTCTTCCTGTCCTGAAGCCTGAGAGGAAGAAGCTGCTTATTGCTGAGCCTGTTTTAACCAAGCCTGTGGTGAGAGAAGGGAAACCTTTTGAATTCCTTTGGGAGTTCCTTTTCCACAGAAGAAACCTACTTAAAGAAGATCTGTATACTATCAATCCTGACTGAGAAGAAGCATTATACAGAGTCCACTGGTGTGTGTGGGCTGAGGTGTTTGCCTCAGGCCTGGTCTAGCCCAGAGTTGGACTCAGTCCATTTGAGTTTACCCTTATCCAACTTGGAGAAACACTATTAACAACCAGATATACCAACAAGGGAGGATTTTAGTGTCAGGTAGTATAGAGAAGGTTTGGGAATAATTAGCCAGAATCAGGGAATGATAGGGAGCATCAAGATCACAAAGACTCCATCTCTCAATGGACTTAGAGGGAAGAGGGAAGTAATAGAACTTAGAGATTAGGGCATCCTTGTTCCTAAATCCTCCCTCCTTACCCTTTTTAACTAATGAATTTGTTACTGTTACATCCAGAAGTTTTAGAAGACTGGTTTGCACTCTGGTCCTAGTGTGGTAAGGCCCAATCTACCTTACTTGACTAACGGTAGACTATGATATTTATAACCAATCCCCTTGGTGGATAACAACATCCACATACCTCGGTTTACCATAATACTTCACTATGTATAATGTATTATGTATAATTTTTATCACTGTGCTAGATATTGGAAATACAAAGAAAGACAAATCATGTGGTTCCTGCCCTTAAAAAGCTCACATATTGGAAAAAGAGAAACAAAACATTGATAGACAAGTAAATGTAAACTATGAGCTTTGTAATGTAATTTGTAAATTTTATATTATTTATTTGCATATAATTTGTTTATTATATATTTATATTATAATATCAATGTGATTAATATTATAATATAAATAATATAATACATATTAAATAAATATAGTATACATTATAATATAAAATAATATAAATTATATGATTATATAATTATATAATATAATATAATTTATTTGTATATAATTAATATAAATTTGTAAATGTAAACTATTGCTTTGTAGGCAGGACTTCCAAGAATTCTAAGGATTAAAAGTCCCCAGATAAGAAACAGTTCTTTTACTGAACATGAAATCAAAGTAGGCTTCCTAGTGGTGGAAATGAGTAGGGAGAAGCACGGGGAACAATCTATGCAAAGACACAGGCAGAAGACAGAACATCCAGTAGTGGGAAGAGTAAGTTGGTCATTTTGCCTGGAATATGAAAGAAGGAATGGAAAATAAATCTGGAAAAAGAGGTTAAGGTCAGATTATGAGAGACTTTATTATTATTATTTTTAAAACCTGTGCCTTCTATAACCAATGCAGGAAGAGCTAGGCAAGTGGGGTTAAGTGACTTGCTTAGAGTCACACATTTAGGAAGTGTCTGAGGCCAGATTTGAGTCCTAATACTCCTGACTCTAGGCCTGGCTCTTTATACACTGAACCACTGACAGCTCTTGTGAGTGACTTTAAATGCCAGAAGAATTTAAAGTTTACGTTATAGGCCAGTGATGGGCAAACTACGGCCTGCGGGCCAGATGTGGACCCCTGAAATGTTCTATCCAGCCCCAAAACATTATTCCTAATTTGACAAATACAATGAGTAGGATACAATACAATGAAACTTCGAAAGAGTTGTCTTAGAAACAGACTGACAGATGAGCATTTCCTTTCCTTTGGCCCCCTCTTTAAAAAGTTTGCCCATCACTATTATAGGCTATGAATGAATGAATGAAAGAATGAGTGAAAGAGCATTTATTAAGTGCTTTCTATGTCCAAAGCACGGTTCTAAGGACTGGGAATACAAATAAAAAGTAAGATAGCTCCTTCCTTCAAGGAGCTCCTATTTTACAGCAATAGGGTTAGACAGTACATAAAAAAGGTTTTGGTAGTATTTCAGAGGGAGAGGTCAAGAGGTCCTTAGAGGGAATTTGCAACAGGGATGATAATGCATCTTCTTTAATTCTTGCATTGATAAAATTGTATTTATTTCCAATGTTGACTTTTTTACAGATGCCAAGGAACTTGGTGCTTTCTTTTCATGGGATTTCAGTAGCTTTAGCCACTGAGGAGGCAGAGACTACAAAAGCAGTAAAGGAATTTGAATATTTTGAGCAGGGAGACATTCTTCAGGAAGTGTAAGAATATTCATGGGTAGTTAGGTTTTTTTGCATTAATAACTTTTCCAAGGAAGCTATTTACAAACTTAGAATGAAGAAGATATTTCTGAATCTGAAATACACAGAATGTTTTATATGACACAGAGCATTGTATAATTCTATCATGGCTGTATTTTGCCTATACAAACTCAAACCTAATACTTTAAGTTAGTCAATTGTGAATTGGAAAATAAAGGAAGATATCTTCGTTTTCCTATTCAACATAGAATATAAAAAGGTCAAAGAACACATGATTTTGCTAAAGAAGAAAACAGTGGCTTTCTACTAACCCAGGAAAAGGGCTACTTTTTTGTTTAAAGAATTTTTTAAAATGTAAGTATGAAAATGCCCATAAGAAACTCAAAAAATACCTTTTGCTTCTTTAAATTATTTTGATTTTTAAAGAATGAATTTCTTCCACGGACTTTTGATTCTCCTTTTCCAATTTGGTCCATTCTACTTTTCATGGAAGTCTTCATTCGATTTTTGTGCCGCTTCCAAATGACCAATTTTGCTTTTTTAATTCTTATTTTTTTTGCATTACTTTCATTTCTTTTCCCCATTTTCTTTCAATTTTCTTTAACCTGTCTAATTTGATTTTTGAATTCATTTTTGAGTTCTTCCAGTGCCTGAGATTAATTCACATTTTTCTTTGAAATTCTGCATGTGGTTGTTTGGATCTCACACTCCCCTATTGTCTCTATGCTTTGCTCTTTGTCTCCATAGACATTTTCTAGGATTAGGAGTTTCTTTTTGTGTTTGTTCATTTTCCCAATTTTTTTTGCCTATGGACTGGGAGTTCTGAAAGCTGTTGATTCTATCTCCTTTGCTGATGACTTGTAGGACCCAGAACTCCAAGTTATTTTGCTCTGGTGCTAAGGGCTTCACCACAGTGAAGACTTGAAAGGCCCCAGTGCTGTGGACTTTTAGGCCTCCCTGTAGGCTGGTGCCAGGACCAGGGACTGCTAGGGGTGGAATGTTCTGTTCTTGATATGGGTGGAGTCCTAGGATCCTAAAGTTGGCTTATGCCCTGAAATAATGCGGATAATCTTGATGATTGGTGTTGGTAATAGTAAGATATCAAGGATTAGTTGGTTCCTTGGTAACTCACAGAGAAGGGCCTTTTGGGCCTTCTCCCAGTGACCAGTGCACTAAGACTACCAGACAGAGTTCAAAACAGAACAGGGATTTATTTTAAAACCTGATTTGATGGAGTGGAGGATTAAGGACTGATGATACCCTAACACTAAGGGTTCTAGATAAATTCCCACCTTCTACAACCCCTGCATAGAGATTTCTTTGTTTTCTTCCAAGCTCCTTAAATCCCTACTCTGTCTAAATCCCCTGGCTATCTGACTACCTGATGCTATTTAATCCTCTAAATTACTTCTGGAAAACATGAATCATGTAACCATGGAAAATTTTTCTAAAAAAAACCAAAATATTTAAATCTTAAAAATAAATAACTGAATAACTTTTGGTAAGATATACAATTCTTCAGAGTACTTTAGGGTGAACCCTTTATGGTAGGGCTCAATCCCTAGCAGGTTGGGCCTAAGATGACTTCAGGCCTTCCCACCACTGGCAGTTGTACTGACTTGCCCATCACAAATTTCAGAGTTGACAGGTACTTTCAGATTGCAGGAACACTGATGATATCAAGTCAAGGAAGGGCTTTTCCAAGCAGGAATAGCAGGGATCAAGGTATTCTGCTCCAGGGAATAAGAAACCAAAACCTCTCAGATAGAGGAAGTTCCAGCCCAAGACCCTCTCAGCAACAGGAAGTCAAAGAGAGGGCCCCAGTAACTGCTGGTATTCACTTTTATTTTTTCCCTGTGTTCCAGAATTCACATCACCAGTTCCACAGCATGCAGTCTAATCCAGCAAACCTTTCTCTTTGCAAAATCCTCTGTGACTTATTTCCAACGCATTTCTGTTCTTCCCTCATTATAGCCCAGTCTCAGAACCTGGCACATTTGGTTGGCCAGCACTCTTCTGTGTACAGTTTTCTCCCAGTTCTCCCTTACTCCATGAAAATTGACCCTGTCTGTAACTTTCAAGTTGTGTCAAGCAGAAGAGCCCCATCACTCCATCTCAGTATTTTTTTCTGTCATTTTGAGACACTTTTTAAAGAGTGATTGGAAAGGATTGTCTAAGCAATTTCAGATTTTACTGCTACTAAGCTGCCATCTTGGCTTTGCCACCTGCCCCCCCCCCCATGTCTTCAAACTATTCTTGAAATTTCTGAGCTGGCAATCTCACAAGGCTGTCTATATTGAGAGAAGCATCAATTCAATGCCATATATTCTTGGTATTAATATGGGAGTAAAGTCAGAAACACTTAAAATCATTAGACAAAAGAATGGAGAGACAGGTGGTATAATGTAAAGAATATTTCGCTAAGAATCAAGAGACCTCAGTTCTAGCATTGTCTTTGCCACTAATGAGATGTGTAATCTTAGGTGAATAACTTCACCTCTCTAAGCCTTAGTTTCCTCACCTATATAAAATATTGGGGTTGAATTAGATGATCTCTGAGGTGCCTTCTAGTATGACTATCTTGTCATTCCTTTCCCTAGGAACTTGGGTAAAATAATTTTTCCAATTTCCCAGAGAGTTAATTTTTTAAAAATGTTCTATTGGTACCATTGTCTCTGTACTTACAAAGATGCCTTTACAGTGTAATATTTAAAATTATGAAGCTGTTTGTAGCTTAATAACTTTACTAAATCAAAAATAGTAGTAGTAGTAAAGAGAGGGAAAAGTAGGAGAGAGGTAGAAAGGTACTTAACCTTTCTAATCTGCAGACGCCATTTTGGGCCTCTAGCTAAAATCCAACAAGGGTCCCCTCTGTTTCTCTGTGCACATGCCAAAGACCTCGACTTCCTGCTGGGTCTCCCCTTATATAAGCTCTTTTCTTTGCCTACTAACTCACACATCACATCTCAGGAATCAATCATAGTTTCTTTCTTTTTTTTATTTTAATTTTGAATATTTTCCCATAGTTACATATTTCATGTTCTTTCCTTCTCCTCCAAATTCCTCTAACCCCCTTAGCCTATGCATAATTCCACTGGGTTTTACATGTATCATTGATCAAGACCCAATTCCATATTTTTGATAGTTGGACTAGAGTTATCATTTAGTGTCTACATCTCCAATAATATCCCGATCAGCCCCTGTGTTCAAGCAGTTGTTTTCCTTCTGTGTTTCTCTTCCCACAGTTCTTCCTCTGAATGTGGCTAGTTTTCTTTCTCATAAGTCCCTCAGCCTTGGTCTGGATCCTTGTATTGCTGCTAGTAGAGAAGTCCGTTATGTTCGCCAATCATAGTTTCTTGATTTGCCTGGGCTACCCAGATGGGGCAGTGCCTGTGGAATCAGTTTCCTGTCTCATTGGTTCTTTGGTTCTTTAACTTCCTCTTCTCAGGCTCATCTATACCTGAATTTACTCAGTGATATTTGATCTCCTGGTCACTGAGAGACAACCTTTAAAAAGGTGACACTAGAGAGAGAGAAATATGCTTCTGACAATATTCATTTACCAAAACCCTCTTCCTCCACTAAAACATTCATTGTGATGGAGAAAAACAATTAAACTGAAACAATGAGCACAGAAACACTGTCTTACAAAGTATATGATCCTCTGCTTAAAGTTCTACCCTCCTATGCCCATAAAGTTCATTTTCCATGGGATCAGTTCTCAACAAATTTAATTCATTTGAAGCATTTTTCTTACATTAGAAAACCTATGATGAAGCTCTAAGGGCTATTTTCCCCATTAGTTTCTTCTGTAGCCTCTATCTTCTTTTTTAATATTTTTCTCTATGAAATTGAATCATCATAAACACTGAACCACTAACAGTGCTATGGGTTATATTTTCTATTGTGTTATGTAAGGATGTGATGCAAGCCAGGGCATTTTGGAACTATGGGGGAGTTGGAACACTGCAGAAGCAGGACCAGTGACTATTGGCAAGGAGCAAAGGATGTTGGGTCAGAAGAGCCAGGAGGGGCTTTGGAGGGAAGCTAAGGGGAGAGAAGGTTGTATTTTGATTATGAGACCCTCTGAAGTGGGCCCTGGAGGTTTTTCCTCAGACCTTTTAAGAAGACTTGTAGTTACTCTGGAATTATTCTGGTTTCTGAAATTCATCGAATATCCAACAACACTTTTCAACAGAATTGGGCAGGGGTGTCTGGACTTCCATTGGGGAGCCGATCCTTGGATCCCATTTGTCTTGGGCTTTGCCCCACAGTATCCCCTCTGAATCTAATATCAGTCTTAATATAGAAATATAATTAGGAGTGTGGGACAGTGAAGCTGTGTTTGGGGAACACAGAGATCAGATTCTCGGGGTCTAAATCTCTGTGGGTACCTGGTATAATCAAGGACTGGGGAGCTTAGGAAATTACACGAAAATCTCTCTCCTATGAACCCCATCTCTATTTATTTGTTGTTAATTCCTAAAATAAATCCTTTAGTTCTTTAGTCAGATCAGGGTGTATCCTATTGGTGGGAGGCAGAGTGAGGAGGTTAAGGAAGGGAGGCAGGCTGACCTCCATTTTTAGCCTGACCTTTTCAGCAGGGAAATAGGGGGAGGCTTCTATATGCCCTGACTGGCACCAACAACTTAGTGGTGTTACATCCAATTTCCCTTGGGGGGATAACTTCCCTTTAACCCCTCAACACTGGCACAACATTGTTGTGATCTCTGTTTTCTCAAGAACCCCCATTTTGTCTCCTAGTAAGGAGAAGTGGATGAGAAGGAGAAGAAGCCCTTGTACATCTTTCTAGGGGGTTATCAACTACACCCCAAACTTCCTAATAACTCTCTTGTCTTACAGTGAGAAATCTCAAGTCATGGGCTATCTCAGAACTATAATGAGCCTTTCTGACTCCCAAGGCAAGCAGTATGAGCAATATTCTCTCATTAATTTTCTACAGCAAATTCAATAAGGTGGAGACATCATATTTGGAGACACAAGATCTGGTTAGGGGAAAGAGCCTTGGATACCATCCTATTTGGGTGGAGATAGAGCACTAAGGCACTAATAGGGTGCCAGGGAGGGTCCAATGTGGGCCAGGAAGGAGCTCAATTGAGTTGTAGTTGGAAGGAAAGGGAAGCAAGGAGTCTGGCAGCTTCCTATTTTTTTCTAATTGTTCTTGATAAGTCAGCACTATTTGCTGGTTGGTTTTATATGACAAAAGAATACAAGGGCTCCTTGATGTCTTCTAAATTTCTTTGCCATAATTCAAAGCCCTGCTTACCTCAATCTACTTGGACTCTAAACTACATAGATATGGGTAGTCATACTCAGTGTAATTTAGAAACCATTTTGTTCCTGAACCACAAATACTTTTCTTGCCTAGTATCTTGTGAAGTTTAACTTTTCTTCTTTTTCCATTCTCCTTTTTTAAGGCCAAGATGGAGCCCTTTTATCAGAACTGTTGGTTACTGGAGAAAGAGTGCTTTCTGTCTCATTCATCCAGATCTTCCCTTCCCTTTCAGGATGAATGCCATTGCAGACAGATCTTTGGGACACCATGCCATGGTATTGCCTTTAAAACACCCTTGCTCCCATAGAAATCTCCTTGAATTAACCTTCTTTTGAATTTTAGAAGGCTTATGACATGTGGACAGTCCAGTCTTTTGCTGAATAATCCATTAATCTTTGTTTTTCTTCAACTTGTTTATATTTTCTTTGCAGATGTATCACACTTCTCTCCTCTCATCTAACCTAATTCAATCTGTCTCTCACTTTTTTATGATTCATAGGAGGTATTCAGGGAAGGCTAGTACTTCTGGTGTGAGAGTTTGCTGAGCCCTTTTCAGGGCTGCTTTCCTTGCTTGGAGTTCACCTGACACCCCGTTCTGTGGCATGCACAGCAGCCACACCTTGGGAAACCATCTTAGCAGCCCCACTCAACTAGATTGAAGGTAGTCAACAGACTTCAAACCCATTGGTGAGTCAGAGGGATGTGAAGGCAGCTGAAGCAGGTAGAGCTTAGTGAAATATTATAGAAGCAAAGTTCATCCATTGCCTCCTGAGCCATCGCACTGAGTACTGACTTTTATCTTATCACTGGACTTTGGTGACTTGGAAAAGAAAGGTGAGTCTGATGACTTTGTGTAATTCTGCCTCACCTAAATCCAATTTATGAGCAAGTCAAAAGACATTATTGGTCATTTCATTTTGATCCTCTTCCAGTATGAAGTACGACAACCAATAATGAATCCCCTACTTTTTATCAGTTAGTAGTTACAAACAATGTTCAAATTAAACATATTGAAGATGTCCTCTGCCAACAATTTAAAGAGATACATGCAGTTGAGGACAGGGCTGGTTACCACATCATACACAAAACATAAAACAGGTATGACAGCTAAATGTACCCAAGTAGTCCTAGAGCCACCTGTATTGAATGCAAGAAGTCTCAGGGGATGATTTAATTCGGGGGGTGCATAACATTTTTTTGTGTCATGGTCCCAACAGTCCAGTGAAGCCAAATGTACCCCCTCTTTGAGTAACAATTTGTTGCCTAAATTTATAACTTAAGGACATGAAAAATTTAAATCAGATGTTAATGAAAATAAAAATGTATTTTTCCCCATCCAAATTCAAGGATCCCCTGAAATTTACCCATAGACCTTTGGCAGTCCCCAAATAAAGAGCTTCTGATCTAAATCCATTCCATAGCTTCAAGAAATGGAATTGTGTATGTTTGTAACATCTTTTTATTATTCTGCCAGACACCAACCTAATTTACTTCTACAGGGCCTTCCTCCTAACAAAAGTTTCCTGATGAAGCCATTAGGAGTCTGCTGAGATCCATTGAGAACTTTCAGGGGAGGTTTTGAGGAGGGGGTGTTGAGGAGCAAAGCTGCACAGATTTTGTTTTATAAATTTTTCAGAACATTAATTTAACATCTTGTTCTCTAAAATATGTTCTCTCTGGTGTTGATAATTATAGAGGATGTGAGTGGAGCCGCATCTGAATCATTTAAGGCCTTGACATCCATAAATAATGCTCGGCGGTGCCTATTTCTAAGATAGACATTTAGGCAGTAATTCAACTAATGAAGTCTTGTGGTGTTTCAAGAAAATCAGCGACCAAGTAAACAGCTTGTATTGTATTTAGATGATTAAGTAGGTATTCGATGAAGATGAGAGTTCTTTCTATCTAGTTAGGATTGCTATTACTGAAACAGCTTTGGCTAATGGCCTGATCATTTCATTCAGTACAAGCTTAGGGCTTTTTAGGGTCATGAAAGAAGTTTGTCGAATTGAAAAATGTGCCCTCGATGACAAGCCTGTCAAATCATTCAGACTAAGGCATAAGGAATGATGCATGTTCATGTGTAATTGCCAATGTTGCTGGAAGATTGGATACAATTCAGTTTTTTAAATGAAAGCCTTTTCCTTAAGAGGTTGATTCTGCCCAATTCTTGGAAAGTACCTTTCCAGTAACCCTGCTTTGTTACTGAGTTATCTCATTCAAGTATTTGACTTCTGAAAGGGTGTTTGCAAGCTCATGATGACCCAATAGAGCAGCCAAAAATGCTAATATAAAAATGGACTGTATTCAGAGAGGTGTAACTCCCAGGATTCAGGAGGGGAGACTTGTGGGGATAGTCTTTCTGTAACCTAGCCTGGCCAAATTATATCTCTATTCAATTCTGCATTCCACTTTAGGAAGGAGAAAGGCAAATTAGAGAATATCCAAAAGAAGGTAACCAAAATTTGGTAAAGGTGCTGGGCTCTATGCCCAAGCTTCAGTTGGAAGTGCTGTGGAATGTTTAGCCTGAAGTAGAGAAGATCCAGGGGGTCCTGGTAGCGGTCTCCAAGTTTTTGAAGGACTGTCAGTTGAAAAAATGATCAAATTTGCTCTTTTTGATCACATAGAAGAACATTTAAAAAAATGACTGTTTGATGTCAGAAAAAAAAATCCAACCACTTTCTAACAATCACAACTATTTAACTTCATTCAAAGTTCAGTCTGCCCTAAAAGGTAATTGGTTTCCCCCTCACTTGAAGTCATCATTCTCTACTTGCAGGCTATTTTTCTGGTATCTTGTCATGGGGATTATTGGCTGGAAATGGGCTGGACTGTGCACCAACATTTATTGTAGAGGAAGAAGAAGCAGAGAAATTCCATATTGAATAAGATAAGGCTCTCCAAATAGGTCTACACTTTAGTACTAGGTGACTTCACTGAAAAGGCAGAAATAGATAAAGATGATAAATTGGTCAGGAAAGATTGGTCAGGCATAAGAAATGAGAGGAGAGAAATATTTTTAGATTATAAAGAGGTTCATGCCTCTGCTCCACGAACAGTTTGTTCTAGGAAGAAAAAAGTAAACAATGAAAATGGCAAACTCCAAATAACACCACAAAAATTAGATTGATTTTATTTTAACATACAGGAAAAATGCATTGCTAATGTAGGAAGCATTCCTGAATTAGTTATCTGTGTAAACTTAGACCACCAAATTAATAGAGTAATGGTAAATTATTATTATAGAGACAGAAGAAAGAATAGTAATGAGAAAAAGGTATGGCACAAAATGGAAACAACTCAATCCTGAACAAGTGATTTGATAATGAAAAATGGTTAATGGCTGGTAAAATTACATTGACACTGATTATAATAATTAAAAACATTGCCATAACAAGAAACCCTGCAGGGTCTAAAAATCACATTATACTTCACACATTTGGAATGCTGGGTTGGAATATAAACACATTTGTAAATTCTTACAAAGAATTTGATGGAGGTACATAAATGATGGGAGATAATTCCCATATAAAGAAACCTTGGCAAAGAGACCATATAAGTTAAATCTTGGGGACATTTAAGAATGAAAATGGAAAGACAACTAACAAGAAAAATGGAAAATATCTACAGAGATTTTTATGATGATGTTTTCATTATTAGGAACAGTAGAGCCACAACACTTTAGCTCTAATGTTAAAGTGTTTTTAGAAGAGGTAGAAATAGCATTAATGAGAACAAAAATGAGAAAAGCAGCTGAATTACAGCCAGTGTCCATAGATGAAGGGAAGAAGAAGGCATATGGGAATTAGAATTTTTGTAGCACCAACCTTGCATAATTCTGTTAAGCATTCTTACAAATATGATCTCACATTACCCCTCAACAACCCTGAGGGGTAGGTACTATTATTATACCCATTTTGTTGTTGAAAAAACTGAGGCAAAAAAGGTTAAGTGACTTGCTCAGTCACACACAACCAATAAATGTCTGAAGTCAGAATTGAACTCATGTTCTCCTGTCTCCAAGGCCAAGTAGTCTACCTATTGTGCCACCAGGTGCATGCCAAACACATTCTGTAGGGGACACAATTATGAGGGTAATGAGGGACTGACTAACAAGGCATCTGAAAGAGAAGATATCAAAGGTTCAGAAACACGCATACACAACTCATTTTATTAATATAAAAAAATCACGTAAAAAAACTCTGAAAACTACTGAGGCAGCTAGTTGGTAGAGAGGAGAGAGCACTAGGTTTGGGTCAGGAAAACATGCATTCATATTTGACCCCAGATACTTATTAAATGTGTAACCCTGGTCAAGTCCCTAAACTTCTGTATGCTCCAGTGTCCCCAGCTGTAAAATGGCACCTCCCTCTCAAGGTTGTTAGGAGGATCAATTCAAATAAGATATTTTAAAGTGCTTAGCACAGTGCCTGGAATGTAATAAATGCTTATTTCTTTTTTTTATACTGGCATCGATATAAAATTTGTATAAGAATTTATTTGAACATTGAGTGCATCCTTGATTAGGATACTCATAGGAAAACAGGCAAGTTTTCATAAGTGATATTACATAGAGCATCACATCTTTTCACTACAAAATTGATAGATAATATATTATCAGATGATATTTATTTTTTGTTAATCATGAGGAAGCATTTGGTTTCATAGGGCAAAATGTCATCTTAAGGTTCCTTTTCCTATAAGAATCCTCCTCCAGACAGATGCTTCTGCTTTTGGATGATATTATACTAGTTATATTAAGTCTTAAAATAGTTCAGAGCTTCCTAGAAGAGGTTCATACCACTCAAAAGTATGTGGCCTTATTGTTTACTCGGGAAAAACAAAGTAGCTGAAAAATATGATGCATATATTATGACATGAATTTGGAGGGATAACCTCTAGAGCTATCCTGGGGCATCACCAGTCATCTTGACTTTTGCCTTGCCACTGGACTTTGGTGACTGGAAGAGAGTAAGGCTGATGATTTTATTCCAGTCTGCCTCACTTATATCAAACTTATGCACAAGTCAAAAGACAACACCTTTAGAGGTCATGTTGGTACTCTTCTAGTATGAAGGTCAATAACCATTTATGTCTAGCAATTAGAGAATAAGGAGAGCAGGCTAGAATGCAAAAAAAAATAAACAAATCTTCTTTAGTGGTTCCAAACTTTTGCCAGAAAAAAAGATCTGCTTTCATAATACCAGCATTCTACAAGTATTTATAAGGCTACAAGATATAGAACACAACAAACTCTGAAGAATTGAAGATGAACACAATACAGAAGGCAGTGGAGAGGTTCATGGTAGATGTGAATAAGCTGCAATATATAAAAAAGGAAATTCTAAGAACAAAAGTATAGGATCCCATCTGGGAAATACTCAGTCTGTAAAGAAAATGAGTTGGTAACATGGTAAGAGTGATTGGTGGACAGCCCTTGTACTCCACTATATTATGAAATGATATATGAAGAATTAGAAGCATTTATGCCATATTTGTATACACAGATAAAAAGATACCAGCAATATATACAATGACTACAACAAAATAAGTGAGATGAATAAAAAACCTGAAATTATAATGATCAAACCTAGACCCAGAAAAACTTTATTCCCTCTCCATTTTTACTCAGGTGGAAACTGAGTATTCAACATTACATACAATGTGATTATTGATGATTTGATTTGTTTTGGTGAACTACTGTTTTTCTTAATTTAAAAATATTCTTTGTTACAAGGGATTACTCACTGAGTAGGGACTTGAATAAGGATATACTTGGAAATTAAGATAATATGTAAAAATATTAATAAAATTGAAAATTAAAATTGAAAATTAAAAAAATAAACACACAGTAACTCTGCAAGTCTACTATGAGGCAAGTCCTGCTTCTAGATCCTACTAGACCAATCTGCATTCTACTATTATTTCCCATCACTTTCAACCCTTCCTGAATGCTCATCCCTCTTCTTATAAGCTGAACTCTCCCCACCATCTATTCCTGCCAATTTACCTGTCTCTTAACACATTCCACATCACTCTCTAGTAACTCTACTCTTAAACTCTCCTAAAAGGTTTGCCAAACATTTTACAAATGTTATCTCCCTTGGTTCTCATAATCAGTAGGATATGAAGTAAGTACTATGATCATTCCTATTTTACAGATTATAAAATTGACGTGGACAGAGGTTAAATGACATGCCAAAATTGTATAATAATTATTATTTCTATTTTATAGATGAGGAAGCTGAGACAGAGGTCAAATGACTTGCCCAGGGTCACAGAAAGTAGGTGCCCTAAGGCAGAATTGGAATTCATGTCTTCTTGGTTCCCTGTCTAGCACTTTATGCCCTACACTGCCTACCTGCCTTCCTTTATGAACTTTCCAACCAACGTTACCACCATCTCTTCCCTTCAACTGAAACTGGTATCCCCACCTCAGGCTACCACATTTATTGCAAGCCTCTTCCTTGGAGACCATATCTCTTATTCATTCCAACTTTAATAAGGCCAGGGAAAGGGATAGTTACACTCCTTGTTACTCATTGAAACTTCCAAGACTTTCTTTCTCACTAATATATCTCCATGGCCTTTCAGTTAGGTGGCATAATTAGCATAGTCCTGTATTTGGAATCAGGAAAACCTGGTTTCAAATTCTGCCCCAGACACTTGTTACTTACTAGCTGTCTGATCCTGGGAAAGTCACTTAACCTCTTAGCCTCAGATTTCTCATCTATAAAATAATAATAATAATAATAATAATAATAATAATAATAATAATAATAACCTCCTTAGGNAATAATAATAATAATAATAATAATAATAATAATAATAATAATAATAATAATAATAGTTACCTCCTTAGGGTTATTGTGAGAATCAAATAGATAATATATGTAAAGGCCTTTGCAAACATTATAGTACTATACAAATTCTAGCTATCATTATCATTAATCTTTTGAGGTCCATGCAATCCATTGTACCTACCCTAACCCCAACCTCATAATTATCAATTACTGCTCACTCTCCCAACTCTCTTAGCAACTTAAGGAATCAGTTCATTATTTGTTTCTGTGAACAGGAACTGATTGTTTTTGTGTCATCTTCAATGAGCATGATTCCTTGCTCATTGTATACACTTAAAAAAACACCTTATCTTTTTTCTTAAAATTGATACTAGGTATTGGTTCTAGGGCAGAAGAGCAGTAAGGACTAGGCAAATGAGGTTAAGTGACTTGCTCAGGGTTACACAGCTAGGAAGTATCTGAGGACAGATTTGAACCCAGGACTTCCCATCTCTGGGCACAACTCTCTATCCATTTAGCCACCTAGCTGTCCCTAATAGTATCAATTAACATCATTTAATAAGTACCTATATGTACCAGGCATCATTTGAGGCTTAAGGGATACCAAGGCAAAAATAATATGATCTCTTTTGTAAAAATAAAAGGTGAGTGTAAAATAAATGAGGAAAACTATGCCAATGCAGGTTCAAAACTATTTATATACTTTTGATAGATGTAATCAAAAGTATCTTCAGTGATAAAATGAAGTGAAGCTCATAGATGAACTTCCCTTCAGGGCCAGGTGCAAGGATGCTAAAGAGACTCTTGTTATAAAAATAAAATATTTATTGAAAATATATAAGGATAAAAAGGATTTCTGATTCTAAGGGATTCTAACTCTACCCAAATAAACTCCCTGGTTCAGCAAGGAACTGCTTCTCCTGTGTTTCACAGGCTACACTAATTCTTCCTGATCTGACCAACCCAAATTTTTACTATTCTAAATAAAACTACTACTATTATCCTTATAGTTTTTAACTTTACCTCTAAGTTATAAAAATAACAAAGGCTAGCTGGTTGAGTCTCAACAAGAATCAAGTTAGGACTTTGAGCCTTAACAGACTCAGAGTACAAAGCAAAGGCTAGGGTTTTCTTTAGTCTTCTCAGAGTTAAATCAATCTATAAAAACTGCAATAGATAGTCAATAGTGTTTTCCAAGTTGGAAAAAGAAAACACTAAGCTCCTTCAGGTCTTTCCCTCAGAAAGAGAGAGAGGCAAAGATGTTATCTCCTTCAGTCATGAGAGAGAATCCCTGTGTGTGTGACTGCCAACTGCCAGAGAACAACTGCCACTGCCTCACCCAGAGAGAGTAACTGTCATAGAAAAAACAGTTAAACTGTCAGGATTTGAAATTAACACACTGTCTCAGTTCTACCTCAAACTCCAATTCTTTTTCAAGCCAACTTCTTCACTTCTTATCTCAAAGCCAATAAAACAATACTTAATTTCTAATATCATCCTTATACTATCCTTAAAAGACTTACTTACATTCTACCAGGGGAGTCAAAACATACAAAAAATATAAAGTAATTTTGGGAGGAAAGCACTATTAGTTGACAGAGAACCAAGTGAGGGATCTTATTAGAAGATGCCCTTTGACCTGATATTTGAAGGAAACTAGATATTCTAAGATGTATACATGAGGAAGGAGTTCCTTCTAGGCATGGGGAATCAGCTGTGTAAAGCCAAAGAAACAGGATATATCAAGGCTTGAGTAAGGAAAAGGAAGATTTGTTATTTAGATCACAGATTGCAAGACGGATGATACATAATAGGATTGGAAAAGAAGGCTGGAGTCAGGTTATGAAAGACTAGATGTGAATTTGAGCTAGATAGAATAGGAAGTCATTGGAATTTTAGTTACAGAGCGATAAAGTCAAACCTATCTTTTTGGAGTATCACTTTGGCAGCTGTGTGGAAGATTGATTCGAGAAGAAAGGTACCTGTGGCAACTGACTTTATGCGCCATTACAAAGTGTCCTTACAAAACTCACCTCTATGCTCTTCAATAATCCATGTACTCTACTCTTTAATTCACTTCTACAAGGTTTTATTAAGCATCTACTATGTGACAGAAACACTGCTATGCACTGGTGCTACAAAACCAAACCAAAACATCCTCTGCCTTCAAGGAACTCAGATGCTATTGGGGGAAATGCCATGTCTAGATCTAAATAAATACCAAATGTGTATGAATTATGAAGCCACTGGAATGAATGCAACATATCACTTCTGCAAAGACATAGCTGACATCATCAAATCCCTGCTACCATACAAATCCCAAACTTAGAACTAGAATTTGTAGAAATTATTTCTAGTTAAAGCCAGCTACAGAGCCAGATGCTATTAGGCCCCGAGGGCATAATTTTCTGAACAATTGTGTTAGTATTTTCCATAGCTTATGGAAGTTCTCTACTTTGAAGCAAAATTTATTGCAACTAAATTCCATATTCTTCAGTGTCTAATCCAAACTTTATTTCTCTCCTTCTTCATCTACTTACTCTTTCCCTTGCTACTGCTTTCTTTGTTCATAATAGCTTAGCCTCCTTCACTGAGAAAACTGGGGTCATTCTTTCACCTCCTCTAGGACTTAAGTCAAATAGTCATCATTTTTCTTTCATGAATCTACTTGGAAGTGATAAGGAGCCACTGGAATTTATTGAAAAGAGTTATGTTAAAACTGCACTTAATATCAATTTGACAGCTGAATGGAGCATGGATTATAGTGGGGAGAGACTTGAGGGAGGAGAACCAATTAAGATGCTATTGCAAGAATCCAAGTGTAAATTAAAGAAGGTTGTTACCAGGGTGGCAGAGTCAGAGGAGAAAAGGGAATGTTTACGAACTTCGTGAGATCCAAACCTGAATCTTCACCTATCTATAGGACCTTGATCTACCTTTACCTGGATATGCACCAAACTAAATTATCTTCATCCTTAAATCTGTTTCTGACTTTGCTATTCCTGCTTGTAGCATCAACACTCATTTTATCTCTTAAATTTTGGGATCATGTTGAATCTTTCTTCTCACACATATCTAATTAATTGTCTTGTAATTTCCATCTTTATTCTATTTTATTCAATCTTTATACTATCTCACATTGATTTTCATTTCATTGTTCATAGATTTTCAAACTAGAGGACCTTAGATATCAATTTAGACTACCTACTCATTTTATAAATAAGGAAGCTGATATCTAAAAAGGTTAAGTGACTTGTCCAAGGTCAAATAACAAGTGACAGATCTAGGATTCAAACCCAGGTCCTTTAAATTGAAATCCAGCACATTAATGATACCATGCTGCCTTCCTGTTGCTGGAGTCCTCATTAAAAGCCCTTATTACTACTGCCTAGTCCTCTTAACATGTTTTTAATCTTCACTCTCTACTTAAATCAACATTCAAACCACTATTCAAATAACGTATCTTATAGAGATATGGTTATATCATTTTCCTGAAAAACAAAAAGGAAAATCTGTTAAGTTGTTCTTTATTGTCACCCAAATAAAATCTAAGTTTCTTTTTCCGGCATTCAAAGCTTTCCATCAAAATCTGGTTTCACCTAAATTTTCCAGGTTTATTTTATATTACACTCCTTCCCACCAGACCCATATCCATACACAATGCTCCAAACTAGTATATTTTCTGTTCCTCACACTTAGCTTATGCCCTCCTTTTCACATCCATGACTTAAGTTAAACCTCTTAAATATCCTCTCTTCTCTTTTCTTCCTGTTCAATTCTGACTCATCATTTAAAAGCCATTTCAAAGGCTGTCTCTTCCTGTGTAAAATAATGTTTGCATACAATCAATTAATAAAGTTTGATTGCTAATATTAAGAAATATAAGTCTAATTAATGTTTCCATCACACTATTCTGACAGAACCTAGTCATAGACCAATATCTTATATCACTAACCATAATAAGTTCAAAATGAAAACATGATTTAGGCATAAAGGGAGAAGTCATAAGCAAATTAGAAGAATAGGGAACATATTACCCATCAGATTTATGAATATGAGAAGAATTTATGAATGAACAAGGGATAGAAAGATTGTGAGATATACAAAGATAATTTTGAATACATTAAATTGAAAAGTTTTGTACAAATAAACTAATGTAGCCAAAATTGGAATCAAAGCAGTAAGTTGGGGAAAAGTTGTTGACAGTTTCTCATATATAGGAATCATACTAAAATAGAGAACTTTGTCAAATATATAAGAATATGAGCCATTCCCCAATTGATAAATGGTCAAAAATATGATGTGAAGAAATAAAAAGTATCTACAATAATATGAAAAATGCTCTAAATCACTATTGATTAAAGAAATACAAGTCAAAACAACTAGCTATCACCTCACACCTATCAGGTTGGCTAAAATGATACAAGGACAAAATGTCATATGTTGGAGGACATATGGAAAAATAGGGACACTAATATACTGTTGGTGGAACTGTGAACTAATCTAACCATTTTGAAGAGCAATCAGAATTATATGCTAAGAGTTATAAAATGGTATATGCCTTTTGACTCAGCAATACTGCTATTAGGTTAATTTCCTCAGGAACAAAATAAAAGAGCCTACATGTTCCAAAATATTTATATTAACTCTCTTTGTAGTAGCAAAGAATTGGAAATTGAAGAGATACCCACGGAATTTCTAAATAAGTTGTGGCATATGATTGTGATAGAATACATCTGTGCTGTAAGAAATGACAACAGGTTAATTTTGAAAAAAAGACATGGAAAGACATATATGAAAATATTAAGACTGAAATGATCAAAGCCAAAAGCATATTATATACAGCAATATAAATATTGTTTGAAGAATTACCTATGTATGTCCACCTCCAGAGAAAGAATTGACAAATAGAAATAAGCAGTACAAAGGTTTATATATACATATATATCCATATATATATATCCATATATATTTTTCTCAGATGATACCTTCTCTAATGGGGGAGGGTAAGAAGAGAGCCAAATGGGTATTTAAATGTAAAAGACTAATTAATTAAAAATGAATTGTTCACCTAAGCTAAATAAATAATTGTTAAAGGGAGTGACTGATACTTAGATCTCACTCTCATCTGAACTAGTAAAAGAAGGGAAGAATATAAATATACTGAATTGGGTACAGAAGTATATTTCCCTTTACAGTGAAATAGGAGGAAAAAGGGGAGAAGGGGCAGTGGGAACTAGAGAAAGGGTAAGTTAAGTAAGAGATTAGATCAAAGCAAAACAGACTCCAACCAAGGATATACTATACACACACACACACACACACACACACACACACACACACACACACACACACACACATATATATCATTCTTTTTGAGGTGGCAAAGAATGGCAATTTCAGGAGATGCTCATTAATTGGGGAATAGATAAACAAATTTGGTATATAAATGTATTAAATACTATTAAAATATAAGGCATGGTAAAGAGGATTGTTTTGGAGAAACCTGGGAAGACTTAGGTTAACTGATGCAGAATGAAGTGAAAAGAACCAGGAGAATAATGTATACAATGACAACAATACTATAAATTCAAACAACTTCGTAAAGGTTAAGGATTATGATCAATGTAAAGCCCAACCTTAATTCCAGAGAACTAATGATGAAACATGCTACCCACTCTCTAACAGACAAGCAAAGGACTCAGAGTACAGAATGAGACATTTTGGTTGGGAGGACATGGTCAAAGCAGAAATCTTTTGCTTGACTCTACATGTTTGTAACAGGAGTTTTGTTTTCCTTAAATTCTCAATTGGAGGGAAAGTTTGGTTAGGAAGAGAAGTAAGGCTAGTTTTTGCTAATTGGAAGATGTAATTAAATAAAAAAAGAGGGATGGAAAAGTGCAGATCATAAAGATACTTCCTTTTAACATATAGTGTATGACCATCAATTTGTATATACATACAACTTTCCAAACACATTTTAGTTATATTTTCAGCTATTTGATTTTAAAATATTCTAGTACATTTAAAATAGCAACCATATGTTACATTGCCCATATGAATAAGGGGGATCAGCTGAACAACCTTGAATGAGCAAATAAAATAGATTACTAATTAAGCTGCAAAGAGTATACTTGGCAATAATAAGTCCAATCAAATCTGTAGTCTCTATTGTATTAAATGAAATCCCAGAGATAAAGTGCTAAGTAGTGGGGATGGGCCTAGGAGAATATTTTCTATAATCGCAATTTCCCCTTGGAATGAAAGGATACTTATTATAATGCATGATTATCATGTGGGCATGATAACTATAATGCAAGCTTTCTCAAAGACAGGTTAAAAATTAACCAGAAAATACCTTCATCAGATGATAAAAATTTGTTCAAGCCATGACCACAATCATGTATAACATAAAACTTCATTTTGATGTTGTAGTCAATCTGTTCATGGGTTGCAAAACTTCAAGCAGATACCATCATGGATCCCCTAATTTTTGTTTGGACAAGCATTCTTTTTTACAGAATGCTCATAGTAGCCTTCCCTCTTTTTGTTGGCAAAGAACTGGGAATTAAGGGAATGCCTATCAAATGGGGAATGCTTGAACTAGTTGTGTTATATGTAATAGAGTAATATTCTACCATAAGAAATGACAAAAAAAGATGATTTCAGAGAAACTTGGGAAGAACAATTTAGACAATGACAACATCTTAATAGTGATTAATCTTTGACAGATTCATCAAGTACCCATTTCTCTGAACAAGGGGGTAGGAGTTAACTGTGACAATAAATGCCTTGAGAAGCAATGTGGCATATTGGAAAGAATACTGGACTTGGAGCCAGTAGACCTCAGTTCTGATCCTAGCTCTGATGCTTTCCAGCTGTGTGACCTTCAACAAGACACTTTACCTCTCAGAGCCACAATTTCTTCACCTTTAAAATGTGTAAATTGATGCATTTATACTACTTAACTCATAGTGCTATTTTAAAGATCCCTTAGAAGCTTGTGTATGTAAGGTCTTTGGAAAACCTTAAAGCATTATGTAAATATAAGTTTTCTGAGAAATCATGAGAGTTTAGATTGCTACACTTTCCTGCCAGTGAAGTGGCATGAGATGGAAAGTGGGATCTTGGGTCAGGAAGATGAGTTCAAAACCAGCATTAGAAATTTAATAGCTGTATGATCCTGAACAAGTTACTTAATCACTGTCTGCCTCTGTTTCCTAAACTCTAAAACAAGGATAATAACACCTTTTCTCACTGGGTTATCGTGAGAATAAAATGAGATATTTGTAAAGCACTTTGTAAGCTTTAAACTGATATATATATATAATTATAATGATAACTATTATTATTTCAACTGCCGGAGTTCTGGCAATACATGGAAAGAGGACAGAATATTGGAGGTAGGAGAGGCTTGAGATAGGTTTGTGGAGTGTAACTATCTTCAAGATTTACTAAAAGGTCTTGATCTCTTGGTTGAGGGGTGCTAGTGTAGGTCTATTTTTTAGTAACAGAAAGTCATCATAGTGGCTCCAGAGTCCTAACTATTATGATGAATAGTGAATTCCTGTGTAGTAGCTTGCCTAGAATACTGGTACTTAGTTATGTTAATTATAGTTAAGAAGACAGCATAGTTCAGTGGAAAGAATTAGGTGCAATAGAAAGAAAGAGGGCCTGAATTTGAATCTTCACTCTATTACAAAATGTGTGACTTTATAGGAACCATTCAGACTCTTTAGGCCTCCAATTGTCTCATCTGTGAAAAGAGGAGATTGGACCAGATGGCCTGAAAGGTCTCTCTAAGCTCTGTCCATGGTGCTGTGATCATAAACGTGAATCTGTGTGCTTGAGAAAGGAAGGAATGAAAGAAGCAATCTAAAATAACAGCTTATCTTAGAAACAATCATATTTGGCTTTGAAAATATTCATCTATTTTACTGAAAATTCCAAGAAGAACATATGAGAATAGAAGAATTCCCTAGAGATGAGATAATAATAAAGATCCCTATCTGAAATTTTTGTGGCAAAGAAACCAAAAAGAGATACCTGAAGGAGAGATTCTGGTATTAAACAAAGACCGAAGAAGGTGAATAATACCCTAATAAAGAGTGCCTTCTATTGGAGGAATAAAGTTATATCATAGAAAGATTATCATTCCTAATAGACTCCAGTTAATTTATTTGGTATCCACTAGATACTGGTTAATGTGCACAGCAGAAAAATAGCTCCTTCCCACCTCAAAAAATTAGCGGACTAAGCCATGCATTTTTAAGTTGGAAAACTAAATGAAAGGCAAAAAATAGTACAAGAAAACCCAATCTAGGAAACTTCATGTTGTGGCATAATGCAAAGAATGTTGGACTTGGAGTCTGGTAGTCTACTGTCTATACCCTGACATTTATTAGTTAAGCAATCATGTGTCAATCACTTAACATCTCAGAGCTCTAGTTTCCTCATTTATATTTAACTATCATATTGAATTAATAGCCATTGTCCAGGTCAAATGATGATACTGAAACTTATGGCACTGACCACATAGGATTTTCATGAAACTAAAATTAGATTTGTGTCAAATGCTTTGCAAACTTTAAAACACTCTAAGTGCCCATCTGTGCTGTACTCTATGTTTAACTTAGCTTTTACTTCTTTTATCATTTGGCTTAAAATTGTTTTGAGAGAATTTATCAGATTTTTCATCCCTGTTCTTTCCTACATGTAATACCAATTAAGTAACTTTGTGATAAACTCACCACCACACACAAGAAAAAAGAAACAGACTACATGTGCAGAACTTACACATCTTAATGAGCTTTATTGAAGTATATGCTTTAGCCACCAGAGGTCTCAGTGGGGCTGGAGATGGGATAAGAAGGCTCTGACTCTTCCAGGTGTTAATGTGAATAAATCTACGTCCATTCTTTTAAGAAGAGAGGAATAAACAGAACCAAGAGAACATTTATACAGCAACAGAAAAATTGTTTGAAGAATAACTTGTGTTGGTCCACCTCATGTGAAAGATCTGATAAAAAGAAACAAGCAAGTCATAGTATATATATATATATATATATATATATATATATATAT
>NC_058130.1:504145136-504251964 GCF_016433145.1 Gracilinanus agilis
TTTTTTTTTATCCTGGGACTCCATTCTAGGAGCATAGGGCCACAACCAGTAGGCAATGGGTCGCTCAGGGTCACCCAGCTGGGAAGTGTCTGAGCCCGGGTTTTGAACCTAGGACCTTTCGTCTCTAGGCCTGGCTCTCAATCCACTGAGCTAGCCCAGCTGCCCCTACTTTAGGTTGCAGTTTCTTTAGCAGATGTAGTTTTTACAGGGTGGGGTTGCTAGCCCCACGCCCAACCCTCCTCCTTTTTCATCCGGGCTAGGGACCGTCCTTAGCCCAGAAGTGGTAAAACATATAACAATATTAAAATCAAACATACCCTTTACTTACCTGTGTAAAGAACCCAGCCAAAAAGAGGAATAAGGCTTGTTCAATAGGGTATATACTTGATGTAGTGATGGTGGCTATTTGTGCCCATTATTTCATTTTCTACATATTTACTTGTTTTTTTAAAAATGATATTCATTTTATATATTATAGATAACAAAATATGTGACATAACAATAATACATATGACTTGTTATAAATATGTAATAAATGATAATAAATTTGCTTATCCAAGAGAAACATTCTAACATTAGCTATATCCAAAAATCTATGTCTCATTCTTCTCCTTTCCCCAAGAGGGCAAGTAATATTATGCAGTTTGGACATATATTATCATATAATACATATTTTCCTGTTCATCATGTTGTGAAACAAAAGACATATTACTTACACTAGAGAAAATTTTATGGAGAAAATAAAGTGAATAATTGTATGTTTCAATCTGCATTCAGATTCCATCTGTTGCTTCTAAGGCAATAGATGTCCTTTTCTGTCATAATTCCCTTGGAGTTGTCTTGAATTCTTACCTTGTTGAATATAGTTATTCACTCACAGTTGATCATCATACATTATTGTTGTTGCTATTCTCCTAGTTCTGTTCACTTCACTTTATATCACTTCATAAAATCTTTCCAGGTTTTTTGTGATCATCTCACCTGTCATTTCTTCTGGCACAATAGTATTCCATTATGATCATATGCTACAACTTGTTTGGTCATTCTGGTCATTCCTTAATTGAAGGAAATCCCTTTAATTTCCAGTTCTTTATCAGCTCTAAAAGAGCTGCTCTAAGAATTTTAGAACATATGGTTTCTTCTCCTTTTTATCTGACCCACTTAGGAAATAAACCTAATCCTGGTATTGCTGAGTCAAAAGATATACACAGTTTTATAACTCTTTGAATGTAATTCCAGATTGCTTTACAAAATAGTTGGATCAATTCACAGTTCCATCAACAATGTATATGTTCTTATTTTTCCATATCCCTTCCAAAATTTGTCATTTTGATCTTTTATAAATCTGCCAATCTGATAGGTATGAGATGACATAACAGTAATTTTGAGTTGTATTTCTCTAATCGATAATGATTTAGAGCAATTTTCATATAGTTTTGATTTCTTCATCCAAACACTATCTGTTCATGTCTGTTTACCATTTATCAATTGGGGTTTTAAAAGAATTTTTGTTGTTCACTTGTTTCAGTCACATTGTAATGGTTAGAATGGGATTGACAAATATAAAAATTAACTTTTAAGTCATGAGGCTGTTAGTAGCATTAGTAGCTTTATTATAGCAAGGTAAAGATAGTGAGGGAAGAAAATGTAGGAAGGAGATGAAGCTAATACCCCTTAGTCTGTCTCAGAATCTCAGAAGTTTAGTCTCAGAACCACTCACCTTCCTGCAGGGTCTCATCTTATAAGACCTTCCCTTCACCCACTAGCTTTTCTATATTACCTCCTCCCCAGAAAGCAATCACAGTTCCTCAATTAGCTTGGCACCACCCAGGGGGGGAGGCAGTGCCTGTGGAGTCAATTCCCTGATCAATGATTAACCCAAATTCAGAACAAATGGAAAGGAAGTCCAAATCTCTGATTGATCAAATCAAAACACAAATTCTCTTCTCACAATCCCCACTGTGATTCTATTGGGAGACAAGCATGTTGAAATCTCCTCAGCTGAGGGTCTTGGGAGATTAACATGGCTAGTCTCCCCAATGAATCATTTCAAATAACCAACCTTTACCTCTAAGGTTTCTTCCATTAAAGGTGTATAAAACATTGCATTTCCTAAGGGGAAATTACAGCAACCCGGGAACAAGAGAGAAAAAATAAAGAGAAAGAAAACAAAAGCATTAATTAATAAATGCATTGACAAAAAGCCAATTAGGAAGGATTCCCCTTTGGCAAAAGAACTTACATTCAGAATAAATATGTTCAACCCACTTCAGTTCGGTTCATTATATCCCAAAGTTCATTCTGGATCTCTTTATGCAGCATGTGGTTTCCACAGACATCTCCATGAAACCCTCTTCAAAAGATCTGCCTTCCGGATTCAAGGTGTTGGTGAGTTTCTTCTCCTAAAATTCCTCCAAAAGATTTCAAACCCTTGATTTTAGGATAATTATACGTCTAACTCTTTGTTACCCCATTTGGGGTTTTCTTGGAAAGGATACTGGAGTGGTTTGCTATTTTCTTCTCTAGTTCATTTTACAGATAAAGAAACTGAGGCAAACAGCAGTAAGTGGCTTGCACAGGGCCATACAGCTAGCTGTTAGTGTCTAAGTACAGATTTGAACTCATGAAGATGATTCTTCCTCATTCTAAACCCAGTGCTCTATCAATTGCATCACATAGCTGCCTTATTAAATAATATATTCTTAGAATTTAGTCAGAGCTGAGAGTCAAGCTCAGTAGCATATTGATAAAGAGTTTGTTTTCTTTGTTATTTTAATAATCAGAACAATATTTGCCCTTTTCTAATTCTGAGGTAATTCCTATTCATCACAGATAATTTATATTGTCATTAGAGCTTACAAATAGGAATCAGATCTCTGATTTGAATGACAGAGAGAACTCATGGATGATAAAAAATACTTCTACTAAAACAGACCAGGATGGGAAGATTGGTATAACTGATATGGTGTGAAGAAAACAGGAATAGGATAATAATATGCACAATTATGAAATAATATGAATAAATATGTTGCTGAAAGTCATGCTAAACAATGGCCAAACTTGATCCTGGATGACAAATGATGAAGCACATTTCTTTCCCCTTGGTAGAGAGGTGAGAGACTGTGAGTGCTGAATGTTGTATATGCTGTTTGTCAGTTTTCCTGAACTTTTCATCTTTGTTACCAGGAAGTGTTCTACAGTAATAGTTAATTGGCTGTTATACTGAGAATTAGTATGGTGTCATGTATAAGAGGAAACAATGCAATTTTTAAAAATAGGAGTTGACATTTTACTTTATAGGCAACTGGAAACTTTTGAAGACTTTTGAGGGAGAAACTATTGCCCTGTGCACTAGAAAAATTATTTGGGCAAGTATGGGAAGGATGGATTGGTAAGTGGAGAGCCTGGAAAAAGGATAACAAATTAAAGAGCTATTATAGTCTTGAAGTGATATAATGAAGGAATGAATTAGTTAGTGATCCTGTGGGGGGAGACTGGGGAAAAAATACAGTTGACTATATAGAGGCAGATTCTATGAGATTTGACAAGTGATTGTCTGGTTGCGAGAGAACAATAAGGGAAATGGAATTGCCAAAGTATTCCTCACTTTTGAGCCTGTGGGTTTAGGGGTATTGTTCTGTCCTTAAGAGAAATAGGAAAGTTAATGGTAAGGATTAGTTATAGGAAAGAAAATTATGAGTTGTTTGACAGATGCTAGTGGGACCTATAAAGAAAGATGTATATTACATAGTTGGGGGTGGAGAATTTAAGTTCAGGAGAGAGATTAGAGGTGAATACAGAAATGAAAACTATCTGCAAAGAGATAATCATTGAAATAACAGGGAATAGTGAGATCACCAAAGAAGACATTATTAATAGAGGAGCTCTAGTCAGAACATGGGAGTATATCAACTCTTTTTTTTTTAAACCCTTAACTTCTGTGTATTGACTTATAGGTGCAAGAGTGGTAAGGGTAGGCAATGGGGATCAAGTGACTTGCCCAGGGTCACACAGCTGGGAAGTGTCTGAGGCCGGATCCAAACCCAGGACCTCCTGTCTCTAGGCCTGGCTCTCAATCCACTGAGCTACCCAGCTGCCCCCTATATCAACTCTTAATGGGAGAAGGATAGGACCTATCAAAGGAAACCAAGAAAGAATAGTCAGGCAAATGGGAAGAAACAGTAACACTAAAACCAAAGTAGGAGAAAGCATCATGAAGAAGGGAAACTCAATAATGTTGACTGTTGCAGAAAGGTCAAAAGATGATGAAGACTAAGAAATGTTTAGTAATGAAAAAAGTATTTAAGAGAACCAAACTGAATTCTTCCAAACAATAAACCAAGACATTAATGACCTAATCTGGAAGTCTTACTTGACTGAGAAGCCTCTCTAAAAATTCTCACCTGATTTTTTGTACTTATGGTGGCATGCTCTTTCTACTAGGGAGAAAGGGCATGGAAATGAATCCCTTGAATATGATTTCTTCATATGGGGATTAGAGTGTTGAGAGCAGAAGAGGCAAGTTTTGGTATATTTACTTAAAGATGAATTTCTGAAAAAGCTTGGATAAGCATTAGTTGTCACTCATTGGGGTTGGGTAAAGGGATAAAAAAAGATAAGATAGAAAGCATGTAACTTTGAAGTCATAGGATGTGAGTTCAAATCTCACCTCTGACGTATATTACCTATGTGACCTAAGGCAAGTCTCTAAAACTCCCTGGGGCTTAGTTTCCTCATAATATAAAATGAGAGAATTGGACAAGATAATAATAATAAAATAAGAACAACAATAGTAATAACTTGCTTTTACATAATGTTTACTATGTGCCAAATACAATGCTATGACAATCTCCACAGTCATATCTCAGCTCTGAATTTATGATCCTCTGAAAAATATAACTGACTGTGAGATTTCCTTGTAAAGAAAAGGGTATTTTAGTGGAATATGATCAGAGAAGAGTTGCTAAGATGCTCTAAGACTAGATAGTGAAGGAAGTTGGTGTTTCTGCTCAGGGTTCAAATTTGCTTTCATCACAAATTTGATGTGCCTTTAGACTTTTGCCAAGGATGTTAGAAGGATTCTAATAAGGACAGAGTATTGCACATTTTTTGCCTTTTCAAATAAAAATTTGTTTTTTTCTTTGTTGCTGATATAACTATTCATATTGTCATAATTAGGTGGTCATCATTAAGACCGAGTTGGGAGCAGCTAGCCTTAATTGTTTGAGTCACTAAGTCAAGGTTCACATTGAGAAATCTATGACCTTATTGGATGCCATTCACAGTTGATGCTTTATCATTTCATTAGTTCAGTAGAGGAACACTGGATATGGAGTCAGACGATCTGGCTTATATTCTCAACTCTGCTACTTACTACTCATTATCTGTGTAGTAAATTGCTAAATTTGGGGGAGTCTCAGTTTCCTCATCTATAAACTCGAGGAGTTGGAGTGATGCTCTCCAAGGTTCCTTCCAGTTCTATATGCTATGAGGCTAAGATCAGTAATCCAGTCCCCTGGGTTCACTTTTTCTGCCAGTCTTTTAACCATTTATTCTAGAAGGAATGATGGAAATCCACAGGCTTTAAGTTCAAATTCTTGATTTGTCAATTTTGTTGTTGTTTGTTATTGTTCATGTGTTCAGTTATATCTAACTTTTTGTGACTCCATGGACCAAAGCACTCCAGTGCTTTCTGTCCTCCACTATCTCCCAAAATCCGTTTAAAACAGATTTGTTGCTTCTATTACACAATTGATCCATCTTATCTTCTGCCATTCATTTTGCCTTATACCTTTTAAACTTTCCCAACTTCAGAGTCCTTTCCAAAAAGTCCTTTCATGTAGCCAAAGTACACCAATTAATCCTCTTGTTACCCTTACCCACATAACTCCTTGGGCTCATTTTCATCTGTAAAATGAACAAGTTGGACCAGATTGACTTCTAAAGTTCCCGTTAACCTAGGATTCCAATGGAACTAAAGCTCATGCCAGATTATTTTGAGCTATTTTAGCAGTTCAGATAAAAGCAATACAAGCAAAAGAAAAGAAAACTCAAGTGACAAAGGAAACTAGAACCATTAGTTAAAATAAATTCTGGGTTGTCCCCAAATTTCAATTGTATCCACTGAATGTTATTCTAATACAACTGCTTTCTTTGCACTTGAATTTGGGATCCTTCCAAATTTGTAGATTTCTATTTTATTCAACAGTTTCTCTTATCTTGTCTACTTGCATGATTCCTGAGGGACTTTTATGCCCTTCTTGCTTCTCTACAATTAACTTTAAATTTATGGACAGATTTCAAAATCCTTTCTTTCTTGATTTTTCCTCAGGGGAAAAAGGTCTCTATTCATATTAATAATTTTCAATTTAATTATGTGAGAAAATTATATTTATATTGAAAAATAAAACCAACATGTATCTGTTTTCCCCCATACTTTGAGGTATTACTGTGACACTTTCACTGGGGAGCTAAGTAGTCAAATTTAAACTTGGAAAGAAATGAAGCCAAGCTCCATTTTCCATCTTCCCAGGGTAAGTTACCAAGATCCTGGTTGCATTTACCAAAAAGATGATCCCTACTACTGAGAAGACAATGGGTAACTCAAACCTAGACCAAAAACTGACCTGTCAAGCCATGTTCCTGAGAATTCCTGGAACACAGGTCAAAAACTGTAGTACTGCACAGTTACCACTAAGTGTCAGCCATGGAATAGTCTATCTGAAAAGGTTTTGTTTTCAGCCTCTCAGCTTTCAACCTATTTTCTATTGTGTGGTTCTTCAAAGAAAGTGAATTAAATGAGCACACAGTGAACTTTTTGACCCAGATCTCTTTAGATCCCAAGAAAAGAATAACGATCTGTAGCTCTTTCCCTTTCAGAGCCTTATTAAGTTAGTTAGTTTCACTTTATTCACAAGGTCCACTTTTACTTTTTCCTTTTATAATCATGATGGACATTTACTAATATTTTAAATAGAGAGGCTGTGCTATAGTATTTCCACTAATACATAATGCATTCCCTGAGATGATGGGTATGTGGAAAATAAATCAAGAATATGCCAATATGCCAAATAAAACTGAACCGAAAAAAAGAAAAAAAATGTCAAACCTGTTCAGAACAGGGCTAGCATCAGAAATCGCAGCTCCCCACATACTGGCACTCTCTTTCAGAAAAGAGAATAGCCCAGGTGACTTAAAGAACACATGAGCTCAATTTAAAAAACTACAAGGTTCATTATGAAATGCCTATAAGCATTCTCTTAAAGATGAGTGGAAACCTAATATATATTTCCTCTGCTTGTATTGTTACATTTTTCACTCCTAAACACCTAAACATACTGTATCCTTCAGATTGGAGAGATTTTATATTAATATGGAGAATTCAATCTTAGAGAAAATCCTTAACTTTTCAGATGATTTATACAAGGTGCACTGACTTCAAAAGGTAAAGAATACACTCGTATACAGTATAGATTTTATACTTTATTGCCTAATGTAGGTGATCAACTAATGACAAAGGAAAGCTAAGCTGACAAGGAATCTAACAAATAATCTCTTTGAGGTTTTAGAATTCCATTATAGGAATGTTTACTACAACAGCCTTAGCTCCCTAATTTTACTTCGTCCAGTATAATACTAAAACATACTTGTGCTTCTCAGTGTACACTCAGTGCAATGAAGAGAAAAGAAATTTGTAGTTATTTGACTTGCTCCATAGTGGAGGAAGTTAGTCTGGGATTAAAATTTTTCCACATAAGGTAATGAGTAATCCAGTTACAAACAATGTAGAATTGACTATATCTGATGAAATCACAAAGCTGAAGAGAATAGAGTGATAGCTTTAAGAACCTAGGGCTGCTGCAAATTAGGAAACTGGATACCTTAGCAATCAATCTACAAGCATTTATGAGGGGTTTCAGGTGTACCAGGGACCATGCTGAGTACTAGAGATGCAAGAAGAAGGAATGGAATAATCTCTACTTTTGAGATTTTTAAATTCTAAGGAAGACAACAAGTACCTATATAAGCATATGCACCTATGTGACTATATTCAGAGTAATCAGACATAACTAAATATATATATATAATATAACTAAATATTTAACTAAATAACTACTCTGTATCTGTTTTTCCCCATACTTTGAGATATTTCTATGATACTTTCATTGAGAATCAAGTAGTCAAATTTAAGCTTGGGAAGAAATGAAGCCAATCTCCATTTTCCATTTTCCGTTTTCCCAGGGTTAGTACCTGAGATCTTGGTAGCATTTACCAAAAAGATGCTCCCCATTGTTGAAGAGACAATGGTTAGCTCAGACCTAGGCAAGAAACATACATATGTATAAATATATGACATATATATTATATATAAGTAAATATAACTAAAAACAGAGTAATAAGATATAAAGATTTAATGGAAGACACTAGAAGTTGGGGGGAACAAGATAAGTCAAGCCAACAGTCATTTAGTTGCATTTGCAATGTTCCCCTGAATTGTGCTAAGCATCAGAAATTCAAAGAAAGGCCAATACCTCAAGGAGTTCATGTTCTAATGGAAGAAACAATGTTCTAATGACTCTACAGATAAGCTAAATATAGAATTAATTGCAGGTAATTTCAGAGAGAATGCATTCACATAAAGGACCATGAAAATCATTTTCACCAAAGATGAGATTTTGGTTGATGAAGGAAGGCAGGGAAGATAAGAGATGAAGACAAGGAGGAAGGGAATTCCAGACATAGGCAGCCAGTGAAAATATAGTCAGGAGATGAAGTGTCTTGTTCAAGGAAATGCAAGGAGGCCCATGCCACTGACTCATAGAGTACATGGAAAACAATAAAGTATAAGAAGACTGGAGAGACAGGAAAGGTACTAGTTATAAAAGGTTTTAAATGCCGAAAAGGTAGTCATTGAGCTGTGTCTTTCAGGAAGAGAGAAATCATATAAGATGGAGATAAGGAGGTGAGTAGATTTTAGGCATGGGCAATGGCCAGTACAAAGTCTTAAAAAAGGGAGATGGAGGATCTTGTGAGGACAACACAAAGAACATCATTTTCCCTGGACAGGAAAATATAGGATGGGATATAATGGCCAAAAAAGGAGGGAAACTGAGGCTGGGACCAGGTTTTGTTGCCTTTAAAAACTAAACAGAGGAGTTTATCACACAATATAGAGCCACTAGAATGTATTTATTAGGGTAGTGACCCTTATATCTGTACTTTTGGAAACTCACTTTGGCAATAGTATGTAGGGTAGACTGGAGTGAGGAGAAAATTGGGGTGGGAAGGACAATTGGAGATTTTTGTGATGAGGAGATGAGAGCCTGAACCAAAGTAGTGATTGTATGAGCAGAGAAGAGTGGTGAGATTAAAGATATATTTAGGGTAGAAATGGTAAGATTTATTAACATGTTTCTTATTTAGGGTAAGGGAAAGTGGAGATTCATGGATAATGGTGAGGTTATGAATTTGGGAAAACAAATGAATAATTTAATGAAAAAGCATTTTTTATGCACACACTATGTGTAAAGCCTTGTGCTTCATCCTGGAAACACAAATTGAAAGGTAAGCTAGTCTCTGATCCCAAGGAACTCACGTTTTAATAGAAGAATCAACACACAGAAGGTTTCATCTAGAAAGATTCCATGGTCTTTAGGGTAAAGTAGTAGAGTAGATGGTAATGCCTCTCCTTTAATGTCATTTCTACCAATAAA
This sequence comes from Gracilinanus agilis, assembly GCF_016433145.1. Taxonomy (NCBI): domain Eukaryota; kingdom Metazoa; phylum Chordata; class Mammalia; order Didelphimorphia; family Didelphidae; genus Gracilinanus; species Gracilinanus agilis. Next base: position 504,154,850 of record NC_058130.1, read on the forward strand.
AGTATATCATTTTCTGATATTAAACCTCTTGACAGTGCCAAGAACTTTGTTAGAAAGAACCTTTTCTGCATCTCAGTAGCTGTGACTGCAGCATCTGTAGAAACAATGTCTAAGCTGCAACTCTACAGGAGTATTTTCCCAGTATAATGGTTACAAGTATTGTGTTGGAAGCATTGCTGTTTCTCAGACTCTTAAGTTCAATGTTTCTGAGGTACCTTCAACTAGGATTTGAAGGAAGATGGCGGTAAAAGTGATCATAGTACCTTGACTTTCCTTGGAACATGACACTTCCTGTCTTGTCCTTCAGGGTGCCTTACCTGTTTAGCCAGGCTGGATCGCCTGCCCTTTGGGTAAAGTTCGTATGTAGTTTTCTCTACTGGGGATATTTTTCAAGTGGTGCCATTGACAGAAATGGAAAAGTTTGGGAAAGATTAGGGGTGAAAGATAAGTTCAGTTTTGTATATTTTGAATTTGATATGTCTGGGAAATAGTCTTTGAAATGTTCAATATACAATTGATGGCATGGGACTGAAGTTCAGGAAAGAGATTGGCTAGACATATAAATCTGAGTCATCTGCACAAAACAATAGTTAAATCAATAGAAAGCTGACAAGATTACCAAGAAAGAGAGGGTAAAGGGAGAAAAGGAGATATCTCAAAGCAGAACTTTCAGAAATACCTACAATGGGAAGGAGGAGTGGAGTTTATATCAAATGAATCAATAAGTCAAGAAAAATTAGGAAAAGACCATGAAGAAATGAATGAATGAGAAAAAATTTTATTAAGTCAATTTCCATATGTAAAGTACTTTGCTAATCAACAAACTTTTACCAAGTGTTAACCGTGTACTAGATACTGTGGTAGGTGATAAGAAAAACTAAAATAGGCCTACCTTACAAAGAACTTGCATTCTTAAGATGCAGACAACACACAAAAATGGTTTTTAGCTTCAAGAAAAATGTATGAAAAGGTCTCATGGTCCTCAGAGTGCTGTATCAAAGTAAATGATAACAAATATCTTTTAATGCCATTTCTACTGACACCTTACCTATTCTGATGTTGAACTATTTGGGCACTGGTATCAAGAATTTTATTTTATGGGTTTTCAGAACCTGTTGCCACTAAGGAGACAGAAGCTCTAGCATCCAAAGAAGTAGTTGCTAGGTGGTATTACTTCCTATTGTTACTTACCAGTACCATAACTGGTAAGAGAATTGGTAATCTAAGATTGCTTCCATTCCCAGAGCTTTGGAGTTATCTGCCCAAAGGTGCCAGTTAGAAGTTGCTGTTCATGGTGATAAAGAAAGGGGGCCTCTTCTCCACAGTGACTACTTCTCTCAATCTTAGTAGTGAAGCCTGGGCCAGAAGCAGGGCCAGTGGTCTTAGATAAACTGCTATTCCCAAGGTTCTAGGGTTCAGAGTCCTGGGCAATCTCCATTACAATGTGAAAGAAAGTAGTCATCATGGTTGTGGCAATTAAGATGTGTTTAATAACTTTGGAAAGAATGGTTTCATTTGAGTCATGATGTCAAAGTCAGATGTTAGAGGGTTAAACAAATGAAAGAGAAGAGAGGAAGTTGAATCAGTGAATGTAGTCAGTTTTTTTCTATGTTTGGCTGAGAAAGTAAAGAGAAATATAGTATTAAGACTTGAAGGGCTGGTATGGTCTAGTGAAGGTTTTGGGATGTGTAGGAAAGAATCAAGAATGTTTAAAGACAATAGGGTAAGAATCAGAAGGCAGGGAAAACTAGAAGATTTGAAAAAAGTGAGAGGATGATTGAGGTTATAAATTCTTGGAAAAGATATAGGAGGGGAGGAAAATAAATACTAGTCAGAAAAAGCATTTACTGTTTATTGAGAACTTACTATGTGCCAAGTATTTTGGATACAAAACCAAGAAAACAAAATGGTCTCTACTCTCAAGAAAGTTACATTTGAATGGGAGAAGACTACAAATAAAAGGGAAGCCAAAAAGGGTGGCAGAGGCATACTCAAATGTGAGCAAGGCAATTGGGGTAGGTAGAGAGTGAGTTGGTACTGAAATGAGCAATATGGCAGGAACTTCTAATGATATCCTTTGTAGCAGGATTTGCTGTGGCAAGAAGAAGGACTACCTCTCTTTTCAGGGACTGAGAGAAAGGAAAGCATTGAGTTTGAAATGAAGAAATGAGTAAAATGACCTCAATTTTCTTAGGAAAGTAAGAGGCAAAGTCTTCAGCTGAGACAGGGGGAAACTTAAGGAGAGAAGAGAAAGTTCAGAATAGCTTCTGTGAAGAGTATAATGGATAATCAATTAAGGACTGCCTTATTGCAGTGAGAGCGGAGTTGAAGTTAAATAACATGAATTTAAAATGTTATTTTTGAATTTAAAATCTAATTTGCACAGTTGTAATCCTCTTTCCAACTCTATTTAGCAGCCTATGAATATGGACAGAAAAGGAAGATGATGGGAATAATCCAGAGCTAAGTTTTGGGCAAAAGCACATGGGAGGAAAGATTCAAAAGCAGAAGACACTAGACATTTCAAATGATGAATTACAGGATCAAACTGGAAAGAGATTAAAGTGGAGTTCAAAATTCTGAGGGATTAGAGGTGAGAATAAAGGTAAAGAATAGCTGTAGAAGGGGTGAGGTATTGGAATAGGTGAAATGTTAGGAAATTAAAGTGAGGTAGTGATGTACCAGTTTCTTATTAAGGCCATAGAGCATTTATACAAAATAGTTAACCCATTATATTCAATCTATGTAAACCTGAGGTGGAATGAAGGAGAAGCTAATGAGATTTAGAAAGGGTTAGGTTTGGGGAGTTTAGGGAATTAGAGGGATTATCAATATAGGAGTTCCTTATAACTATGAAAGAGTTAGGGAAGATGCAAGAGGAAGATCTTGTCCCAGATGCTTAACTCATTGGGCTTCAAGCTGATATGTAACAACTGTCATAACTTGGATTGAGTGGAAAATGTTGAAAAGTTGTCTTCAAAGAAGAGTGATAGAGGTAAGGGGAGAACCTAGAAGTGGCAGTGGGGAGCAGGGAGTATTCTGACCTCTCCTTGCCTCCCCTACCCAGGGCCAGAGTGGCAAAGAGTACAGCTCGTGCTAGAGAGGATACCTGGAGGGGGCAGTGTTGTTATGGGAAGCCAAATCTCAGTGAAGTGTAGTCGAAGGAAAGAGTGTTAGTGAAAAAGTTCCAGGATGAAGGGAAGTTTGTTCATTATAAAATTTGAATTCAAGAGAGTATAGTGGCAAGGACATATGGGCAGTGGCACATGGATAGGGTAAATTTGAGGAGGATTTGAATGAAACAATTTGAGGTGGAGCTTGGGAGATTTGCTTCTGCATACCTGGTGATTGTTTAATCCAGGTATAGAAAGAAAAACAAGAGTGGGGAAATTGGTAGCAATAAGGATAATAGAAGCTAGCAAATCCACAATGGAGTTCCTAGTCTCCAAGGTTGCTGGCTTAAGTTCCTGCCTATGGCTGGAACTGCTCCTCTAGTTTGGCAAGCAGATGGTCAGAGAGGTGACTCTGCACATGAAAGAACCTGAGCACCAGTGAGTTTCAGATCAGTCATCCTGGTGGAAGAATTTGAGGGAATATTTTACTCACTTGATTACATTAAGGAAAGTATTTGAATTAGGGTTAGAGTTAAGCTTCATTTTCCTTATCTTCAATAATATTCTGCTTACTAAATATTTTAAGATTCCAAGAGCAGTCTAAGTAAATGATGTGTTCAACAAACTATCAGAGAAGGGGAATCTGAAAGGTCTCTAAGAAACCCATTCAAATACCAGAACACTTCCTTGTCAGGAAATTATTTCTAAAATTATATAAAGTGAACCATAACTATCAACATTACATAAAGTGCTCCTTTTAAAAAAATAATGCCTCTTCCTTTGCACATTTCTATAGATTAGTCTAATGCCACTGAAGGTGAAGAGCTTCACTTTGAGTCCTAGACTTAAGATTATCTAATACTATAGTGTGTCTTGGAGGTGACCTTGGATTCTTGAAGCTATGCTCAGAATTAAACTTGGACAGGATACACCAAGAATTAAGTCCATATCTGAGTCAGCTTCTGTAAGAGCAAAGGAGCTCTCTGCCAGAAGGTTAGCCACCAATTGATGTTTTTTGGCTCTAATACTTCATGAAGATCATCTACTGAGGCAAAAAGAGATTTTTGAACTGCATCATAGGAAAGAGTACATATTTTGAAGTAACTGCAAGTCCCTAAAAATGCAACCAAGTCAACCATAGAGAAAAGCTAATTTGTATTATTTCTCTTATTATTCTGTAGACTCCTTAAGGATGAAGGAGTTAAGGATCTCATGCCTTTGTATCCATTCAAGCCAGCACAATCCTTTGCACAATAATAAGTGGTATATAAATATTTATTGAATGAATAAATGAAAGTAGCAAAAAAGGCCAATTTTTTATTTCATTTAGACCCAGAGAATTTAAAAACAGCTTTGAACAAAAATCTCTCTTTTTTGAATACAATGAAATTGTTCTTTAGTCCTTTCATTAATTTTAATAGATCAAGCAAGTAACAAGTATTTATTAAGTGCCAACTGCTATGTATCAAATACTGGGGATATGAGGTCAAAGAATGAAACAACATTCATATCAAGGAGCTTGGCTTGTCCAGTAAATCAACAAAATTTTAAAAAATAATCCTTACCTTCTATCTTTGTATCAATTTTAAGATAAGAGTAATAAGGGCTAGGCAAGCAAAGTTAAGTGACTTGCCCAGGGTCAGACATCTAGGAAGTATCTGAAGCCAGATTTGAACCCAATGTCCTCCAGTTCTATCTATTGTTTATAATTATTTTTAATAGACATGTCTTTTAATAAATAAATTAAACTAGCCTTTGCATTTAAGCAATCCCCTATAACTATTTCCAGATATTCTGATTTAATTAAAAACTATGTAATTAAATTTTTTCCCTAATTTGTAATGGTCATTAGAATTAGCAAACATTCATTTATATGTATCATATAACAATACTATATCAAAGAATTCATATATTACATATTGTGTATACATTACATATAAGCATATATTCTTTTTGAAAAGTGATTAATAAATTATAAGCTTTCCTTTGGTGACAGAGATAAAGACTGACCTACCACCAGCAGGATATATACACTTGGAATTTTGGGGTTTTTTTCCATTAACAGTGATGTTTCTGTGCTGAGTCATTCATACTCTTTTACTGGTCTTTGACAACAATGTCTTTCCAGTATGTGATAACCCACAACATCTTGGAGATCTAAAAACTCTAGAACAAAGGTACAACATAAACTCCCAATATTATATATTCTAAATGTAGGATTTTTGCTTTTTGTTGTTGTTATTGTTGTGTTCATTGAATTATCTCCTCAAAACTCTCACATTTAGCACAAGGGCTTATACTGCTTGTATCATCAGTTTTTTTTCCCATTTTATTCTTTAAAAGGATCTAGAAATTTCAAGTGTTACAAGAACAAAATTATTTTTAAACCTTTACCTTTTGTATTGGAATCAATACATAGTATTGATTCCAAGGCAAAAGTGTGGTAAGGGTTAGGCAATGGAGGAGTTAAGTGATTTGCTCAGGGTCACATAGTTAGGAAGTGTATAAGGCCAGATTTGAACCCAAGACTTCCCATCTCTGAGTCTAGATCTCAATCCACTGAGACATGTAGCTGCCCCAAAGAACAAAATTCTTTGTGGTCCCTCTGCCTAAAGATATAATGATGCTGAGTTCCAGAATGAAGTTATTCAAGTTCTACGGAGCTCATTCAATAAAGCAAGAGACACCATCTGACTAATACTTTACACATATCATTTCACTTCCAAATGTCAAGTACTATTTTTTTAAACTGTAAAGTAGTTAACAACACACACACACACATACATACATACACACACACTCACACTCACACCCAACCACCCATCAAATGTGTTTTAGCTGAGGGATTCACATATATAGAAGTTGTGGCTGCAACTTACTCACTTCTCCTGTGTTTTTCAAATATTGTTTTATTACCAAATTGCAATTTAATAGAATTCACCTTCCTATTTTAAAAGATCACATGAACTTGTCTTCCCAGTGTGCCCTGTGTATGTGTGTATGAGTGTGTGTAGGGAGGTTGTCCAATTTTACCGAGTTAAAATTCCATCTCTACAACTGTTTTTGGCAAACAACACTCTTCTCATTTTGATCTGAGTTGGTTCAGAAATGTTCCTAACTGCCTTTTGAGGCACTTGATGGACTCAGAAGGAACTCACTGAAGAAATCCTTTCCAGGATTAGTTTATTCCAAGATAGTTTATTCAAGAAGCTTCCTCCAAGCTGACCCTCAAGTGGAGAAATATGTAAAGGCTGCCTTGGTATTATTGTTTGCCTTCTAATTAATGCCAGTCATATATTATGCTGTTGCTCCATTAACTGGCTTGAGTCCCTAATTGGGTTGTTATAGGTTTTAATGGTCCTTTTTGCCCTTCCTCACCCACTGATTCTTTTTCAAAATCTAGTTTCAATCTGGTTCTTCTTTGTGATACATTCCTAGTGTCAGGAATCATCAATAGTGATAGAATAGGTGAGAAAGAAGAGGAGAAAATGACATCAAAGTTGATGATAACTCACACATTTCTCTTGGCAAGACTGCTCCAGAGTAGTCAGCATAGTACCTGTGCTTGGGGAAAACATGCAAAATGGATGTAAATCTATGCAAATGTATACATGCCCCTCCTACTGATTCAATACACTTGGATATGTGCTCCCTGGAAAATCCTTGTTATGAACACTACGGACTTCCCAGAATAAGCCTCATCCTGATCAGCATTTTCTGTTCCTAGTTTTCTTTTTTTCCCCATGATTAAAATAGAGTTGTGTAGGGGAAAGCATCATGGACTTGTAGTTAGAAGATTGAGGCAGCATGAGTAATAGGGAAAGAACAATGAATCTGGAGTCAGAGACATCAAATTTCCAGAAGCTGGGAGTCAAACTCAAATTATAGGCTCATGGAAAGAGGGACCTCTGAATCATCTGGTCCAATTTCATTTTGACTGTACCACTGACTAGCTATGTAAAAAAATCATTTCACCTCTCAAAGCCCTCGTTTACTCCTCTATAAAGTAAGAGAATTTGACTAAATGATCTCTTAATTTCCCTTCAAATTTTAACAGTATGAATCTATAAATTGCCATTATTCCCATATTTAAACACCTCTAGGACTAAGGAAGAGTTCATTTCTCTGTTATTTGATTCCTGAATTATACATTCTTTTTTTTAAAACAAAGAATATTTCAAATACTACTCTGAAATGTCCCTAAGAAGTGTTGTACCTAGTGGCAGCCAACATTTAGTAGAGATTGATTGACCACCTTTCATGGGTTGAGGCAGACATGATTGTGGATGTAGACGTGAAACTACCACACCAATGCAAGTATCAACAATTTGGAAATAGGTCTTGATCGATGACACATGTTAAAACCAGTGGAAATGCACATCAGCTATGGCTGGGGGAGACTGGGGGGTGAAGGGGAAAGTAAGAGCATGAATCATGTAACCATGTTAACTTTTCTAAAAAATAAATATTAAAACAAACAAATAAATAAATGTAATGGCTTTTCTGAGGTTGCCAAGGTGGTTTGGCATGTGTTAACTCCATGAGAATTTCATCTGTGGGAATTTTTTTTGTATCCAAAACTGATTTAAAAACAAACAAACAAACAAACTAGACTTGGGATTTTATTGGCAATTGGGAATTTGATGATGAGGAAATATCTTTCTCAATGCAGATCTGCACCTGTTCTATAATGAGAGAATTGCCTGAGACATTGAGAGGTTAAGTTACTTACTTTAGGTCATACAGCCACTCTACATCAGAGGCGAGACAACTCAGAGGTCAGCTCTCTATCCATTATGCCTGTCTCTGACTCTCTATCTCTGTGTCTCTTTGCCTTTGTGTCTCTGCTTCTTTATCTCTTTCCTTCTGTGTCTCTGTCTCACTGCCTCTATTTCTCTGTATGTCTATCTGTCTCTTTTGTGTGCTTATATTTTTCTCTATTTCTCTGTCTGTTAAAAGAATGTTCTCATGAAAAGTTAGGGGAAGAATCATGGCACCATGACTGGGGGTTATGATCTTTGTTATTGTGAGGGTAAAAGATTAAGCATTACAAGATTCTGGAGGGGGGGTGTTACTTTCCCACAGGATGATGTTTATGAAAATGACTTCACACATGAACGTTACCAGGGTTGCTATTTAGAAACAGTGATTGCTAATCTGTTCTTGGGGAAAGATAGGTTTTGTACTTTCAGTCATGATTTACAAGGTCTTCTTTGTTCTTCAGAGGGAGGAGGGACTCAGAGTTTGATGATGACCTTTAGTAGAGAGCAGCAGTGCCTTTGTGTGAGAGATTGGGACCTTGCCAGAAATCTCAGGGAAGCATGGCTACTTTCCTCAGTGGGTCTCTCAGACCCAGGGATATTTTTTTTTCAGTATTCATTATTGTTGTAAAATGCTATAGCCATAGATATAGATGGTTTAGATGTAGATCAGTGGCTCCCAAATTTTTTGGCCTACCGCCCCCTTTCCAGAAAAAATATTACTTAGGCCCCTGGAAATTAATTTTCTTAAATCTTAATAGCAATTAATAGGAAAGATAAATGCACCTGTGGCCATCACCGCCCCCCCTCATTGCTGCAGCACCACCAGGGGGCAGTGGCACCCACTTTGGGAATCACTGATGTAGATGGTCTATTAAATTTATTGAATATATATATATATATTCAATAAATTTAAAAAAGTATATATATATATATATATAATCTCAGCTGAGCAGAGGACATTTTCTGGGAAGTTTTTGTTGTTTTTTACTTTTAAAGAACAGAGCCCTGTTATGTTTGTTTTCTTGTAATCAGCTTCTTTGTTGTCCCTTCCATCTTCCCTTCTTTTCCCTCAGGATCAAATATTAAAAATTTTAAAAGAGTGGTGCAGTGTCATGGGTTTAGTCCCAGAGAGCACAGAATCATTTCTGCTGCACAGAAGACTTTTATTTCAAGATAATACTTCAGTTTTTGTATCATCAGCTAAGTTGGTTTCCTGGCACCACCTACTGGGTTTCTCTCACTACCCCCTCTCTCTCTAATTTGCACAATATCACAAAATCTCAGAGTTGGAAGGAAATTCTGAGGCCTTCTAGTTTAGACTGAATCTCAACAATAACTCTTGACAATTTACCTGACAAGTACTCATTAAGCTATTGATTGGAGTCCTTCAGGGAGAGGGAGCTCACTGTCTCAGGCCAGTGTAGCCCATTCTCCTTTGACATAACTCATTTGTTAGAATTTCTTTCATAGGCTAAGCTTAAATTTGCCTTATTTTAAACTCAGACCTCTTGTTCCAAGTCTTGATCTCTGAGTACAAGAAGAAATGTCTATTTACTCTTTTATTAAATTGTCCTTTTAATACTTGAATATAGCCATTATGTGCTACTTAAATATTTTCTTTTCTATAATAAATATCCACATATTCTCCTAATCGTTTGATTAAATGAACTAAAGGCCTGATTGCACCCTGGTTAACTTCTTCTGAATGCTCTACAACTCATCAATGTCCTTTCAAAACTATGGTGTCTGGAACTTAACTCAATATGTAATCTGAGTGGGGCAGAAGATAGGCTATTTCCACCTTAAGCCCTGAATAGTCTGACTTAAAAATGTTATTTATTTTAAAATTTTCCAATTAACTTTAAAAATTTTAACAATTATTTGTTAAAACTTTGAGTTCCAAGTTCTCTCCTTCCCCTTAGTTCCTCCTTGTGAAGGCAAGCAATTTGATATAAATTATTCATATGAAGTCATCAAAACTTATTTTGTTAGGAATCTTTCTTTATCCATTTAAAAATAGCTTATATGGTCTTGGGATTAATTGTTCCTTACATGTTTGGTAGAATTTACTTGTAAGTCTATTTTGTCCTGGGGATATTTTTTCTAGGCAACTAATTGATGTTTTGTTCAACTTACTTTTTTAAGATAGTTTATTGAAGTAATCTATTTTCTCTTCTGTTAATCTGAGCAGTTTATATTTTTATAAATATTTATCCATTTCATTTAGATTATCAGTTTTACTTGCATGTAATTGGACAAAATAACCTCTAATAATTGCATTAATTTCATCTTCACTTATGATTCATCCTTTTAATTTTTGATACGGTTAATTTGGTTTTCTTTCTATTTAAAAAAATCAAATGAACCAATGTTTAATTTTTATTGTTTTTCTTTTCGTAAAACAAGCTCCTAATTTTATTTATAACTAATTTTTTATTTTCAATTTTATTAATCTCTCCTTTGATTCTCAGTATTTCCATTTTGGTGTTTAATTTGAGATTTAACATTTTTTTTCTAGTTTGCATCCCCATCTGCATCTACTCTTTCTCTCTTTTTAGAGAAATAAAATTTCTCTAAAAAATAAAATAAAATTAGAGAAATAAAATTTCCCCCAGGTACCTCTTTGTTAGAATCCTACAAATTTTGGAATGTTGTCTCATTGTTGCCATCCTTTTTAATGAAATTATTGATTCTTTCTATGATTTGTTCTTTGACCCATTCATTCTTTAGTATTAGATGGCTTCTATAACTCTTTATTAAATAAAATTTTTGTTGCATTGTGGTCTGAAAATGATGCATTTAATATTTCTGTTCTTCTGCACTTGGTAGTAAGTGTTTATGCCCTGTTATCTGGTCAATTGTTGTAAAGATAAAAGCACTCATGAGAAAAAGGTATGCCCTTTTTCTATTCCTATTCGATTTTCTTCAAAAGTAGATAATATCTGAATTTTTCTAAGATTCTATTCATCTCCTTGACTTCTTATTTATTTTATGGTTAGATTTACTTTGCTCTGATAGGGGAAAGTTGAAGTCCTCCACTAATATAGTTTTACTATTTCCTATAACTTTTTAATTTTTTCATTACTTTTCCCTTTTAGAATTTGAATGCACCCATTTGATGCATATCTATTTAGTATTGCTATTATTTCATGGTCTACGATTACTTTTTTAGCAAAATGTAGTTTCCCTGCTTATCCCTCTTAATTAAGTCTATTTTTGCCTTTGCTTTTTTTTTGAGATGATGGTTACTAGCCCTGCCTTTTTAAAATCAGCTGAAGCATAATTGATTCTGCTCCAGCCCTTTACTTTAATTCTGTGTATGTCTCTGTTTCAAGTACATTTCTTGAAAATAACATTGTTGGATTCTGGATTTTAATCCATTCTATTATCCACTTCTGTTTTATGGGTGAATTCATTCCATTCCTATTCATAGTTATAAATAGTTAAATGTACTAACTGTGCATTTCCTTTCATTCTGTTTTTTTCTATTTATCCTTCTGTCTCTCTTTTTATTCTGTCCCTGTTCTCAAGTCTTTTTTCCTTCTGACCACTGCTTTTTTTATCTGCCCTTCCTTTTGCCAACCCCCCTTTTTCATGCCCCCTTCCCCTCCTACTTCCGTTCCCCTACAGAACTTTCCTGTTGTATAAGACAGATTTCTATTATGATTGAATATCTGTATATATTTTCCTTCTTTGAACCAATTTTAAATGTGAGTGAAATTCAAGAATTTCTTGCTCCACCATAACCTTTCCTTTCACTGTAAAAGCACTTTCTTGTGTGCTTCTTTTTTATGAAATAACTTTTTCATTCTTTCTCTCCCATGACCCTTTTCCCAGAGCATCTCTCTTTCTCCCCTTTCCATATTTTTTAATATCATCTCAACATAATCAAATCATTCCCATGTACTCTTTCTAAGTGGAATCATTCTAACTACCCTAATAATGGTAGTTCTTAGGCAATACATGTCTACTGTTAAGGGAGAAACCAGGGAAAGGTGCCTTAAACAGTAAATATGGGTCCAGGTGGGTGTGAGAGACAGGAATGACAGGAAGGGGCCCACAAGTAGGGAGACTAAAGTTTAACAGCAAAGGGGTGTCTGTTACTGAATTGGCTGTTAGGTCCAACTGCAACTCTGAAGCACCAAGACTAGGCCTATAGTAATCAGCAAAGTAAAGGCAGGAGTTTATAAGTTAAGGCAACACATTTAATCAAGGACAAACTAAGATTAAGTATGGGAATAGGGTTTGCTACACTTAAAAGCTTAGGGCAAACCACAGGGGCAGGGGAAGGACTTGTCTACACTCTCCTATGATCTAAGCAAGACAGGGCCCAAAGAAAGCAGTACTGGAGTCACAAGGGAAAAGTTCCTCCCAACCTGGTTCCAGCCAGGTTTCATCAGCTTAGCTGAGGACCTGAGGATGACTTTACTTGGGAACTCGTGGCTAATCCAGGGATGGTTTCAGGATGCCAGGAGTCAACTCCACCAGAACAGGTGATCCAAGGTATCCAGTTAGGGAGAGAAAGTTTGCAATGCTGTCCACCAGATCACAAACCACTTCCCTACTCAGTGCTGCTCTGCAGGTCTGATGTCCTCTGCTGTAAGCCTTCACCACTCTCAGGATCCCAGGGAATCTGGATACAACTCCCCTAGCTCTGAGATCTCCCAGGGTCAGCAACAGTTTGTGCCAACCACCATGGAGTCCTTCTCAGACACAAGCCACTTCCTCCTTCCCCTGCATTCCATTCAGAATGTCCATGACCTCCAGCTAAGGCTTTTCCTAGCCTGCTTACACACCTACTTTTAAACTTATGCCTCATGCACTACTCTTCCCTTGTACAAAGGTAACAATTTAACATTATTGAGTTCCTTAGGATTTCTCTTTCATGTTTACTTTTTTATGCATCTCATGAGGCTTATATTTCAAAGTCAAATTTTCTATTCAAATCTTGCCTTTTCATCAGAAATGCTCGAAAATCCTCTATTTCATTAAACTTTTTTTCCTTGAAAGATTAAGCTTGGTTTTGCTGAGTAGGCTATTCTTAGTTATAATTGCAGCTCACTTGCCTTCTGATATATCATATTCTAAAACCTTTGGTCTTTTAATGTGATAGCTACTAAATCTTGTGTGATCCCAACTGTGTTTCTGTAATATTTGAATAATTTCTTTCTGGTTACTTGAAGGTTTTTTTTTCCTCTTTGACCTAGGAGCTCTGAAATTTGGCTGTAATAATCCTTGGAATACTCATTTTGGGATCCCTTTCAAGAAGTGAATGGTGGATTTTTTCAATTTCTATTTTACCCTCTGCTTCTAGGCTATCAAGGAAGTTTTCCTGGACAATTTCTTGAATATGATGTCTAGGCTCTTTCTCTGATAATCTCATAATTCATAAATGATCTCTCCCGGATCTTTTTTCCAGGTCAGTTGTTTTTGCTACTAGATATTTTATGTTTTGTTTTATTTTTTAATTCTTTTGACTTTTTTTTGTTTTTTGATATTTCATCAAGTCATTAGCTTCCAGTTGCCCAATTCTGATTTTTAATTATTTTCATCAGTGAGTTTTTGTCACTTGAGGATTTCTCCCTGGAGGTGTTCTGTGAATTCTTTCAATTTCAATTTTATTGTTCAAGGATCTCTGGGCAGTTATCTTTGATAAATTCTTTTTCTCTTTCTTTTTTTTAAATAACACTTACCTTCCATCTTGGAGTCGATACTGTGTATTGGCTCGAAAGCAGAAGAGTGGTAAGGGTAGGCAAAGGGGGTCAAGTGACTTGCCCAGGGTCACACAGCTAGGAAGTGTCTGAGGCCAGATTTGAACCTAGGATCTCCCATCTGTAGGCCTGGCTCTCAATCCACTGAGCTACCCAGCTGCCCCCAATAATTTCTTATAATATGATATCCAAAGTTTTTTCTTCATCGTGACTTTCAGGTAATCCAATAATTCTCAGATTGTCTCTCCTAGATCTATTTTCTAGGTCTGTTATTTTTTAATAAGATATTTCATGTTTTCCTATTTTTTCATTCCTTTGATTCTGCTTTATTGTTTGTTGATTTCTCATGAAATCATTAGTTTCTAGATGGTCAATTCTAATTTTTAAAACCTGGTTTTCCTCTGTCAGTTTTTGGTTCTCCTTTTTCAATTAGTCCATTTCTTCTTGCATCACTTTCATTTCTCTTCCCCACTTTTCCTCTACTTCTAATAATTGGGTTTTGAGTCTTCTTTGAGCTATTCCAGAATCTGTGTCCAATCCATATTTTTCTTTTGGACTTTGGGTGTGTTTCATTTGCTTTTTCTATCCCTTTTTGTGTCTGCACCTAGCTCTTTATCTCCATAAAAATTCTTTAGAGTTAGGTGCTTTTTTGATTGTTTGCTCATTTTTCCTATCTAATTATAGGTAGGCTCTATTTTCTGGGAAGTTAGGGTACCCTCTTAAACTTCAGTCCTTCCTTGATGTTATTTTCAGCTTATTTCCTGGGTTGTTACTAGTTTAACAGATGGTATGAGGGCTGACAGCTCTGAGAGTCACCTCCCCCTGCTGATTCAATTGACCCTTGAGATGCTGGTAGCTTAAAGACTTTCCTCAGGCTTAGGTGTAAGCTTTTGATCTCAGTCTGAACTTGATCAAGTCAGGTGCCGATCAGATTCTAGCCCCAGACTTAGGCTTGTGTTTTTTGGTCTCAAGGTATTCTTGATTCAATCAGGCATACCCTTGATTGCCCTGTCCTGGAGCTTCACCCTTAGTTTTGAACAAAAAGATCCTGGGGAGGCTCCCTCTGAGAACTGTGTCCTCACCCCAAACCATGGATTATGTCCTCATCCCAAGCCAAGCCTGGGATTCCTGGTATTGCTCTTGGCCCATGTGGATCAACCTCCTTTTCCCCAGAATGCCTTGGGCTAGGTCTCTGGACTTCTCCACAGGTTTGCAATTTCAAGGGATGTCAGTTGGCTGGGACCTCTTTTTGCCCAGCAGGATCTCAGGGTCTGATTTAGTTTAGGATTAAGTTTGTGAACTGTGGGAGCAGATGTGTGGAGTGGTGGGGGTGTGGTTTGCTCTTGGCTTGCTCTTCACTCACTGCTATACCTCCTGCTAGCTCAGCTCCCCTCTCACCTCAGATCCCCAGATGACCTAAATTTTGGGTTTTTCTTTTTTTGAAGGTTGTTTCCCTCTGTCTCTTTGTTGGTTCTTTCACTCCTGTATTCATTTTGTGATATTATATTGTGATATTCATTGTGGTGATATTTTACTCTTGTTCAGAGAGGATTTTCATGGTGAAACAGTGAGCTGCTGCCCTAGTTATTCCTCCATCTTCCACCCGTGAGTTTTTGTACCTCTTTTTTTATTTGGCAAATTCTGTTTTTTAAAATGTTATTTTCTTCGGCATTTTTTGTGCCTCTTTAGCTAAGCTTTTAGTTATCTTTTCATAATTTTCTTCCTTTGTCTTCATTTCTTTACCTGATTTTTCTCTACCACCATTATTTGATTTTGAAAGTAATTTTTCAGTTCATCTAAGAATTCATGTTAGTCATGTCCAATTCACCTTTTTTCTCCTTGAGGCTTTTTTGTAGTTCTTTGACTTCATTGTCTTCTGTGTTTTTGCCTTAATCTTTCCTGTCACCTAGGAGATTTTTATGGTCAGGGTTGTTTGTTTGTGGACTTTTTTGCTCACTTCCCATTATATCTTTTGGTTTGTAACTTTATTTTAATGTTGAGCTCTGTTCTTGGCTTGATGGGGCACACTGTCTCAAGCTTCAGACTTTTTCATACTCTTCTTTTCAGCACTGGTTCTGAGAGTTTTAAAGTTTTTGATGCTGCCAAGGTAACATGAACTAAAAAGAGGTATGGTCACTGTTCTTCTGGTCTACACTCTAGCCCTTTCCCAAGTAAGACCTCGAATCCCTTGTTATTATGATCAATACTGCTCCTCAGTGTCCCTCTTCCCTTGGGACTGGAAACAATAGTATTTCTCAGGGTCCCTGACTGTTTGGGGCCAGAAGTGATTCTTTCCCTCAAAGCTTCTACTCCTTCTTGACCAAACATGTTCCTCTCTGCCCTTAAGCAATGACCCAGAAATGAGTATAGGTAATGGAGTTGCCAAATAGTTGTTCTTCAGGGTTTTTGCTCCCTTTTGACCAAAAGTGCTCCTCTCAACCCTTGAATTATGACCTATCTAGCCCTACATCTAGTACTAGCACATGGATCCCTTGTAATATCTTTCTCACCAGTTGCCAGGTCCTTTTACTGTCTCCTTCTTGGGAATTCCTGAAATTGCTACTGATTCTCTCACTACTACCTAGTCCCACCACTGGTGTTTCATTCATGTGGGCTCTGAGTCACCCTCTCCTCCCATGTCACTGATCTCTCTTTATGGCCTTTTATGTTGTCTTTGGATGAAATAACATCTCATTCATTTTTCATTGGCACTGCCATTGCAGAATTTGATTTGAGTCATTATTTCAAACTTATTTGAAGGGGAATGTTGGGAGAGTTCAGCTGAATACTTTCTGTATTCTACCATCTTGGCTCCACCCTAGGAAGTCTTTCTACTTTGCCTTTCTTAATACCCCCTCAGTTCACCTGAGCTTTCTTGGCTGCCATATCATACTGTTAACTCATATTAAGTTTATAGCTCACTAATCCCTAATGATCTATTTCAGTCCAATCAATTTTTTCTTAGTGACTACAGCAATTAAGCTGTTAGGAGAAATCACCTTTTTATAGTATTTTATGAAATTTTATCATATATCAAAGAGAAGCATTCTTGCTTATAGTTTTCAGATTTGGTGCTCTTCCCTTTTTAAAAAAAACTAGAATATTTGTTCCTCTCTAGTCTGATAATACCACTCCTGTTCTCCTTGACCTTTAAAAGATCTCTAATAGAAGCTCAGTAATAACAACTGCCAGTTTGCTCATCTGAGCCTGCTGACTTGAAATCATAAAGGGGAGCTAACTGTTCTCTTACTATTTCCTTAAATATCTTGGGTATCAAATGCCAGCCCATTAGTTATTTTTATTCTGTCTTTTCCAATCCAAAGATCATTCTCTTTGTCAAAGAAAACAGCAACAAAATAAGTTGAACAGTTTTATCTTTTCTTCATCACTTTATCATCATCACATCTACCCCCAAGGATGGATTCTATCCCTCTTTGAACCTATGCTTTCTCCATAAATAACTGATATGCCCCATTTTAGCTGTTTCAAGACATTCTGACTTCTGGTATTCCTGCCTTTCTTCTTAGAGGATTGTGTCATGCTTTATATTCTTCCTCTATCAAAGGACCTTGCTCCCCAGGTGTATAGAATATCAGAATTGGAAGGGACCTCAGAGGCCATCTAATCTTACTCATATTTGGTAATTCATATCCTTTACCACTATTATGCCATGTTTAGCAACTCTGGTGCTCCCTTTCTACATTTCAGATTGAAGTGCTGTATGGATTCATACCCACTCAGAATAATAATTCATGATAAAAATATCCAGTTTAACAAGTGAAATCAGAAACAATTAGTTCAAATCAGAGATATTTAGTCAAATAGAGTAATAAGAAAAGAATAAAACAACAATTACCCCCTTTACGCTTATGATGTTCCCCTATATTCCCAAGTACCTTCCTGTGTGTTCTACTATAACCATCAATGGGAAGAATGACCACAACTTGAAAAATGACCACAACTTGAAAAGAACAAATGCCCATGTATTTTGGAGAACATTCATCAAGAAGACAGGTGGGACAATGAGTCAATCAACCAATACCCATTTATTAAGGTCCGGTATATTCTAGGCCCTATCCTAAGAATTGAGGTTATAAAATCAAAAGTGTAATGTAAATCTTCAAGGGGCTTACATTTTATTGATGAGACACCATATAAATATTTGTATATAAACATATACAAAATAAATACAAGGTAATTTATTGAACATTAGCATCTAAGGAACAGGAAATACTGCATTAAGCTTGATCTAAGCTTTGAAAGAAACTAGGTATTCCAAAAAGCTTGGCTGTAAGATTCAGCTCAGAGATGTTCTGCCTCTTCACAGCTGCAAGGAAAAAGAGTAATGAAGGGACAGATTGATCTTCTTCTATTGATTTTGACTTACATACTTTCCACCACTAAGATATGCATCATATAAGTGCCCACATACTCAGATTCCCGTTAAGTTTAAAGGAAATGAATATCATAGATTTTTTATCTTTTTCTTCCCATTTCTCCAGCATTCTTTGAAACCAGCTCATATACCCTCCTAACAATATTTAGTGTTGGTCCCGAGACATCATTAGGAAATGCCAGAATTGATTGTATTTTGTTATAGCCTAAATCAACTTGGCCCTTGTACTCATCATCAAAGTGAATCCTTATAGAAAAGGGACACATCACATTCCCCTAACACCAAGCACCAATCACCATTTGGCTAGGCACCTGGAAGGCACCTGGAATAGATGGAATCACAAAGCAGATAGGTCATTCACCTCAAATTCTATCTCCCCCCAGTTCCTGAAAACTCTTGTCTCTGCTTTTAGCTCAGAATCTATAGTCATTAAAAAGAGAAAGGATTCTTTTACAGCATGGTGCTTCCACAAAGTAGTACCTAAAAATTGTTCATTGACTGATTGACTTGCCATCTCTTCCACTACTACTACCACTGCCAATGACAGCTAAGCCCAATAATATTGGGAAATGCAGTGGTTCTCTATGTCACCAACCCTGCAAATAGCCTGGTTCTCACAAATGCTGCAGAGATTTAATCTGGAAACTCCCCATCTTCTAAGCATTATAATAAATATGATGAAATATTTATTATGGAATATAATGAAAACAAAATTATATGTATATACATATTATAAGATATATTATATTATTACATACTTAACAGTAATGATAGTAATAAATATCCAGAATATTTACTGCTAATAAAATAAATACATACATATTTAAATGAAATTTATATTATAGCCTAATATGTAACAGGTAATAAACTCTAGTGCTTCAGGCAATCCATTTTATACTCTACATGGCAGGGTAGGTGCCATTTACATTAATATATTGATGAATACAGGAAGTTCTCTGAGTGGAATTTCTCTAAACCAATGAACTCACACATCCCATTCTACCTCATTCAATTCTATCCCATCTCATCCCATTCAATTTCTTTGGTCTAGTTATTTAGCCTCTCTATATCTGAATAAGTATATGTGAATGAATAATTTCACTTCATGTTATTTTGAATTATAATTGTTCTTCTTCTATTTAGACAATTGAAAGTTGCCTCTTCCTAGATGGTTTCCTTAGTATCATAGAGTACTATGGTTAGGATTGGGAATCTAGGTTAAAATCCTTTTTCTAATACTAGGTATGTGAAGCAAGTTGCTTAATTTCAGATTATTGGATTAGACTAGCTAAGATCCATCATCTTTTTTTGTAACTACAAAGTACTTGTTAACAAGAAAACCTGCAGAAATCAAAATGGCGTCCAATGCAAAATCTCTTGAGAATTTTCTTTTCATGTAAAGAGAACAAGACTGGAAGCTATCTATACCCAGAACTTTTATGATTTTTGTTTTTTTGGGTTTTTTTACTTTTTCATACAGTGAACCTTGGCTGTGATTTCTTGAAGCGTGCAGATAAGTAATCTTGGCCTATATGGTAAAACATTATTTAATTTTTCCATTTAAACTTACTGGCCTAGCTGAATCACAGGATATAGAGTGGCCCCAGCTCATGGCCACATTAATACACCAAGATAGGATAGAGAGGGGGAACACAAACAGTTGCCATAGAGATAGTACTTTGCAGGAAAGGTTGAGGCAGACAAGCCATCATCTTCCTTGTCCTTTTGAGATTTTATATCCTGATCCAAGATACTTTGCCAAAGTCATACAAATATGTTCCAGGTTTATTTCATACACATGAATTTAAGGTCCCTTGCTCTAAATGATCCTGTTATCAAACTGACCTGCCTATTTATTTCCTGATTGATTAGTACTCAATTCAGTCCCAGCCTTTCCTCCTAGGAGGGAGTTACCTGTTCCCCAACCCCCTCCCCAGCCCCCAAGACTGGCCTAATTGCCAAATGGAATACATCATTTATTCTCTGCTTATTCTCCTACTCCTTTGTAATGCACCAACACATGTTGAGTACATTTTGAGTGATTATCAACTTATGGGGGCTCCTGAAATTTTGGCATGTATGGAAAGAGGCAAAATCATGCAGCATTCCTTCCACCAGGGAATGATTAGTGAATCCTATTTGACTAGAAATACTACACTATAGATCAGGGGTCAGCAACGTATGGCTCTTTTGATGGCCAGATATGGCTCTTTCTGCAGGAACCATAAAGTCAATTTTTTTTCAGGCGCTGTTACAGGAGCACGCACTGTGAGCACTATACAGCTCTCATGAAATTACATTTTTAAAAAATGTGGCATTTAGGGCTCTCACGGCCAAAAAGGTTGCTGACCTCTTCTATAGATTCTAAGTTCATAGAATAGCCTTTATGAGTAGCTAGGACTAGGCACAAAATGGGGAGGTATCATGAACAACTTTTGTCTTTGGCATCTCTTTCTCCCTTTTTTGGTTTGTCCATACCCTCTAGAAGAAGCTCTGGCTCAGTGGTTAGGGCACTGGGTTAGGAGTCAGAAAGACTTAAGTTTAAATCTAGCCTCCGACACTTCCTGGCTGTATGTCCTTGGGCAAGTGATGTAACCTCTATGTCTAGGAGGTAGCTAAATTGCTTAGTGTATAGAGTGTTGAGTCTGGAGTCAAGTCCAAAGTTCAAATACAGCCTTAGATACTTGCTAGCTCTGTGACCCTGAGCAAGTCACTTAACCTCTGATTACCTGACATAAGATTTCACTAGATTCACTGGCAAAGGAAGTGGATACTCCAGTATACTCGTCAAGAAAGCCCCATGGATAGCTATGGTCCATAAGGTCACAAAAGTTGAACATGACTGAACAACAGCTACTTCCTCTACCCAAAATATCAGCTGTGAAACAAATTCAACCTGGTTGATGTGAAATATCTAAGGAAACCTTCATTTATCAACCCACACCAGCATTTTCCAGGGCTTAAGACCAGAGACAGAGAGAAGGTATTGCTTTGGAAGAGAGAAGACCTAAATTTTAATCTCAGATTTATCGACCTTGAGAGAATCATATGACTACTTGGGCCACATTCACTTTCTGATGTTAAGTGAAGTATGTGTACTGGCAGTTCTCCAAAACCTGTTTCTAAAATTTTTGTAAATATTAGGTCTATTCCAATGATTTTGATAATGCTTGACTACTTTCCTTTTATCCACAATTTATATATCGTCCCAATCTACTCATGGCCCTATCTACAGAGTAACTTGGAGGGACTTACAGAAAACGAAAAGGAGTTGTTTGCTTTATTTCTCCACTTGATAAGCCTTTACTTTTATAGCTATTTTCCTTCTGCTCTTTGTTTTATCCTATATATTCCTATTTATCTACATGTTTTCTTTCCAATTATGTACTTTGTGAGGACCAGGATTTTTTTTGTGTATGCATTATTATGCTTAGCACAGTGCCTAAAGCATAGCAAGACATTTTATAAATGCTTGTTGGTTGATGAACACTCCTTTTGGTTCAGTTAAAGGGGTAGTGGATGTGGCACTTTGGAAAATTATTAAATTTCTCTGGATTTCGGTTTCCTTATCTGTAAGATGAGAGGATTGGAGTAGATGTCTTCTAAGATTTCCTTGCCTTCTGAATTTATAATACAATAAGTCTAAGAATTATAAAGTATTCCAGAATATTCTAACATGTTCCTCTTACATCCAACTGCTGTTGCTGTTACATAATACAACATAAACTGACATAAGGGTTTTTTTCTCCTAAGACAAATATTCTTTTATTTCTTTTAAACTGAATGTAATTATTTTGATCCCTGTGCTGCCAGCCATTGCTTGTAACTACAATTTATTTTCTTTTTTCAAAAATCCTTACCTTCCATCTTAGAATCAATACCCTTTTTTGGATCCAAGGCAGAGGAGAGGTAAGTGGTAGGCCATGGAGGTTAAGTGATTTGCCCAACTAGGAAGTGTCTGAGGCCAGATTTGAACCCAGGACATCCAATCTCTGAAACTGGTTCTCAATCCACTGAGCCATCTAGTAGTCCTCATTACAATTTAATTTCTTATTAACAACAATAACAACAAAAAAGGCACATTAGATGGTAAAAAGACAAATCTCTGATTACACTAATAAATAAAATAATTTATATGTGTTTTTTTTTAACTCTTCTATAGGGATCATACTCATCAAAGCTTCCTAGATCAGTTAGTCTTATCTTGGGTAAAATGCTTCTAATATAGAAATAACTTCTTGATTTGCTTCTTTCTTCCATTCCACAAGCTAATTTAAGAACAAATCCCTGAATAGGATAGGCTACTCTTCTATACCTCCAATTGCCCACCTATTGAGTTGAATAAATCTCCTGTATATCATCAGTAGTTTTATGTTGCCTTTAGTGCAACAGAATAGCTAAGTAGTAGCTGCCTGACATCCTAAGAAGTCGAAATTACTATAAGATTTAGCATTTTCTTTCTTTCTTTCTTTTTTAAATCATTACCTTCTGTCTTATACTGTATAGTGACTCCAAGGTAGAATAGCAGTAAGGGTTAGGCAATGGGGGTCAGGTGACTTGCCCAGGGTCACACAGCTAGGAAGTGTCTGTGGCCAGATTTGAACCTAGGACCTCCCATCTTCAGGCCTGGCTCTCACTGAGCCATTTGGCTGCCCCCATAACATGTTCTTTAAATCTTCACTCCACATTATAACAGATCTCTTGTCTTCCCATATCTGTCCCTGATTCCTTGCTTCTAAACTTATTTTTATTCTCAATATGACCTCTACTCCCTCTACCCTTGTTGTTCAGGTGTTTTTCAATCTTATCCAAATCTTTGTGAACTCATTTAGGGTTTTCTTGGCAAGGATACTTGAATGGTTTTTGTCATTTCCTTCTCCAGGTCATTTTACAGGTGAGGAACTAAAGCAAATAGGATTAAGTGTCAAATATCTAGGAAGTTTCTGAGGCCAGATTTGAACTCAAGTCTTCTGGACTCTCAGACCAGTACTCTATTCACTGTTCTCCCCACCTGGCCCTATTTCTCATTACACCTGTACTCTATTAATGGTTTTTTGGTCCTTCTTCCTTCCTTGACGCTATGGTTAATATCCTACAACTCCAAAATTAGTTGCTCCCAATTCTGTTATCAATATGTTGCAATAATTGTCTACCCCAGACTACCCTCACCACCTACCATTTCTGCTTTGAGAGACAGTTGCATGAACTCACACAATGTAACTCTACTAAATGAGTCTGTTATGCATTCATGTTATTTAGTTCTGAAGGCAGATAACCTAATTTCAAAACCCAGTTCTGCCACTTTCTCTCTAACTTTGGGCAAACTCCATCCCCTCCTTAGACCCTGACTACCGAATCTGCAAAATGAGGGGGTAGCGCTGACTTCTTACACCCCTTCCAGATCTGGAACAACAATCCCGCAATATCACTCTCACCTCTGCGTTTGCTGCTGTACAACCGTCTTTCTTTCTTCTTTCCTGCTTGATTTCTTTTTACCTTCTTCATAGGAACTATTTTAAACTTCCTATTCAAGCTTCATACTTCATACCTGGCCTATGTCCCCTCAGCAGATGGCTATGTTTCTTTATACTAAGAAATCAAAGCTATCTGTGGTCATTTGTCTGTTCAAAAATCTTCACTGGTTCCCTGTTGCTTTCAAGACAAACTGCAAACTCCTCAGCCCAATTTCCAGGTTTTTGATACAAAATTTGACTCCAACCCATTTTTCTAGCCTCATGTCATATTTCTGACCTTTTGCAAACAATATGTTATAATCAAACCTCAGTCCAAGCTATTTCTCATATTTGACATCTCTTCTCTGACCTCTAAATTTGTGCATGCCATCATCCCTCATGCATGAAATATATTTGCTATAATTCTTCATCTTTTCAAATTCTTAGGAGCTTCTCCATGAAGCCTTCCCTCATTTCTTAGGTGATGATCTATCTTCAAATTAAAATTACTTATCATTTTCATGTTATCATAACCTTATCACTAAGAATAGCAATTCAAATCAATAAACAAGATAGTATTATGTGCCTACTGTGTGCAAGGCAACATGTACTTGGAACATAAAATTAAACATTGAAACATTACCTGCTTTCCAAGAACTTTCGTTATCCTAGGAGGAATATGTTTCATTTCAAATAGTGGCATCTCTGGTGCCCAGAACTCTTTTTTGGAGGAATTAAATTTGGAGTCAGAGCTCCTAGAAGTCAAATCCTGACTCAGCTACTTATATCTTTGACATTGGGTAAGCCTTGCCATTTCTCAGTATCCTCACCTATAAAATGAGATGGCTGGTTGGATCAGATGTCTACTAAGATCCCTTTTAGCTCTAAATCTTTGATAATATATTCTTGATCATACAGGACCATGGAAAGGGCCAATAGTTTTCTTAGTATAGGGAACTCTCTTCATCAGTGCAGATTGCAACTCCTCTGTGACTTTGTAGGTAAATCCCAGAGAGCTGTCTGTGGCATGTAGAAGTTCAATGATTTGTCCAGGGTACCCCAGCTAATAAATCCTTTGCACATATTAGCTACATGATTTATAGAGGTTTCAAAAACTAAGTTGAATTGGAAAAACCTCTGTGTCTTTCCCTCTCTTGTAGAATACTGGTCAGGAGAATCAATGAGAGCAGTGGGGGAGAAGGTCCAAAGAGACAAGTTGAGATATGCCAACCATAAAGGAGATAATAATTTTCTTTTACCTGTAAACTTGTCTCAGACAGGTTGTATGTGGATGTGTCAATTACACACAAATACATGTTGAATTGTATCAAGTTAGAGTTAGAAAGGGAGCTCAGAGATTATCTAATATATCCTCTTATTAGCCTAGAAAAATGGGCTTGACTTAATGATATGTTAGTCATCTAAAGGCAGATTTCGTAATCTTCTTCTTGCCTAATCCTCTTTTCTTCTCCCTTTAGTGTCTCTGGCTTTCTTTAAAACTCAGTTCAAATCCTACCTTCCACAGGAAGCCTTTTCTTCTCCCCTAGCTGCTAGTGCCTTTCCTTTGAGATTACCTTTCATCTACTCTGTATGTACCTACTTATTTACTTGGGATCTTTCCCATTAAGATGGGTATTTCTGAAAAGCAGGGATTGTCTTTTCCTTTATTTATAATGCCAACATTTAACGCAGTATCTTGCATGTATTAAATACCTAATAACTGTTTCTTGGCTGACGATTCTGCCTTACTAATAACTATTTCATTTACCTGACAACATCTCTTGTGTAAGCCCTTGTGCTTCAGAGATTGAGGTGAAGCTCATAGTTCATATTTCCCGGGGAAGACTCAGAATTGAGTCCTTTGCTAGGATCACTACAGATTGCAGATCAATAGGAGTGTGCCTGTATCTGGTGAATATAGTCCACAGAAGTAGAGCTTCAGAATAAAATCAACAACTAGGCTTGACAACGTGTGGAGGATAAAATATGTTTTCGACCACTGCTACTTGCTAGTTATGACATTTCTCTGTATGTGTGCATGAGCAGAAAGAAACAGTGTTCAGAATGATCTCTGTAGTTCTTTCCACCTTGAAAACGCAGATCCCTTTACTTTACTATTTTAGTAAACCTCCCCACGAACTCGGCAGACCAGCTGAGATGCCAGAGGAAGGATTGGAGCCTGTCACCTAACCATTGGGGGAGGCAAAGGTGTTTCCACATGTCTTGCTGAGTTATGGAAATGCATATCTTGTGCTCTGCTCTCCAGCAGAGACTTTCTGTTTAATACCCAAAGTTCTTTCAGATTTTATTGTGACAAGTGGTGTAGTACCATGTTCAAGGAAGAATTTTGGGATGCGTGCCTTGGAAACTTTTTTTTTTGGTTGCCCATCTGTTTTGCTTGTCGCAATTCCTGTTTGTTTAAGATGTACATGTGCCAGAAATGTGGAAAGAATGTGTATAGCGACAAGTGATATAGAGCCATTTTCACACTGGACTTATGGGAAGCATGTGTTGCCCATCTGTGAAGTTCTCATTTTATGCAAATTTAGAAAATATATTCTTATGTCATGTTGTCTTAATGCCCAGGGGTAGTTTATAACATACAAATGGAAGAAGAAGATGGGAAGGAAGGGACCTCATGTAGTGTAAAAGAGTGACCTTAACCTGATTGGAGAGGTGAACTGAGGATGGCTGTCATTTACTTTAATTGAGAAATGAAAGTTAAAGTTTTCTTTTCTGGATCAGTTGCCCATACCAGGATGTGTAATACAGACCAAAAACAGAGGCCTTGGAGAGGACTATTTTTCATATATACAAAACAAAGCTATTAATGTCCTCATCAGAAGGTATTTTCTCTTCATAGACAGTGAAAGAATGTGCAAATGCTTTCTTATCAAATAGTCCTATTAAGAGCATGCCTTGTGTTAATGAGCTATTATGAGCTCAAAGGACAAAAAATGGGGATGGGGCATGTGGGTCCTTCTTGTGGAAGAAGTCATTTCAAAGTCTGAGAAACAGTTATCTTTGGAATTTTAGAAGCATCAGAATTACCTGTGGACTTATTTATAAAAGAAACCTCAAACACCAACTAGTCAAATTTATTCGTGTCTAAGAAATCTCCATTGAAAGATACCTCATCCATCTTCCACTTAAAAACCACTAAAAAGTGGAAAATCCACTCCCTCCTGAGTCAATAAAGAATACTTTGCAACAACTAATTGTTCAGAAGTCCTATGATGCATCAAGTCATCCATTGCTCCTGCTCTCTATGGCCAAGTAGAGCAAGTATAATCCCTCTTTCACCAGACTGTTTCAAAAACTTTTATTTTTCTGTCATGTGATACCATTGACCCACATGGGGTTTTTATTAAAACTCTGAGCTTTTTTTCAAATTGCATAGCCATGCTTCCACAATCACATACCTTTTTGCATGATCCTCTTTTATTTATCTTCCTTTTCTGGAGGGGAAGAGGAGAACTTTTTGTTGATTTCCCCCTCACAATTCCTTCCCACCTGAAAAAAGGAAAACAAAATCCTTGCAACAAAAATGCATAGGGAAAGCACAATGAATTCTAGCATTGGACATGTCCAAAATGTATGTCTTGTTCTGTTCCATCACCTCTTCATCTAGAAATAGGTAATATCTATCTTCATCACCTATCCTCTGAAATCAAATCACACACTTCTAAATTTTTTTTAATTCAACTGCGGAAATCTACTTTTATCCCTAAATTTCATTTTATCCGAATCAGATCACTTTCACAGTTCCACTGGTTTTAGGGAAGGCTTCATGGAAGAGAAATTATTGGAGGCAAGACTTAAAGAGTTAAGTAAATAAGAAGATTCTCACCAATATCTCTTCTGAAAGAGATTGAACTTTTTGTATTTGATTCTGGAGGCAATATGGAGCCATTGGAATTTACTGCAAAAGAGGAAGACATCATTGCATCTGTGAGAGGATAGATTGGAGTGGAGATCATTAATGAAGTGATGGCAGTTTGAAGGGAGGTCTTTAATGCAGTGACTCAGAGTTCTATCCCTAGATTTGTGCCTTTCAAACATTTTTACCAATGATTTGGAATGATATTAGATAGCTTAGCAAACACATGAGAATCTGATTGATTAGGGCTCTGGTTGTGTGGTGGGGAGATGGTCTCTAAGAACCAACTCTTAATAAATTCAAAAGCCAGTAAAAATGCCATATTGATCTTCCTAAAGCTCACAGATGTGATGACATCTTCTCCATATATGATAAATTCCAGTGACTCCCTATTGCTTCTAGAATCAAGTATAAACTCCTTTGTCTTTTAACCTACCCCCTTCCAGTTTTCTATTCTTCTTATCCATTATTCTTCTTGACATAACCTGCAATCCAGTGATATTGGATTTCCTTGCTTTTTCTCCCTCAAGACACTATCTCTCAATTCTGGACATTTCCTGGGTTTGGACCCCTTCCTTAATCTTAGTTCATTCCTTCTAAGATCACTCCCAATTTATCCATTATATATTTTGTTTTTACATGATTGTTTGCTTGGTGTCTCCCCCATTGCACTGTGAACTTCTTGAGAGCATGAACTATTTTTTTTTTGCCTTTCTGTGCATTCCCAATGTCTTAGGGCAATGACTACCAGACATATTAATAAATGCTAGATGACTGACTGACTAATGACTACTCTTTGGGTCTTGTCATTCATCCAGTTCCTAATCCATCTCATCGCCCCATCTTTTCATCTTGTTCAGAAATGAATCACAGGAGTCCTTGTTAAATGTTTGGGTGACATCTGGAGATGAATTTTTGAATTCTGCTGATTTAGTACTTTAGTTGCCTTGTCTAAAAAGGAAATTATTTTCACTCAATACAGACTATTATGGTGAAGCTATATTGGCTTTTAAAAATTGTTATTTCCCTTTCTAAAACTTAAAGAATCCTTTTAACTTTTAATAGTGTATTCTAAAATCCCCCAGGAATTGAAGTTAAGATGATCGGCCTATTGCTCATCAACTTTACTCTCTTCCTTTTTGGGGAATTGGAGACAATTGACCTTTAGTCTAAGGTACCTTGCCTCTTCCCTTTTTCAAAGATCAATGGTAGTGTCAGCAATCACATTTATTGTTCTTTCACTTAAGATCTGAACAAGCACATTCATCTGGTGATTTAAATTAACTGAGGATTGTCAAGTACTCTTTTGGAACCTTAGATTTAGAGCTGGAGGAAAACTCCGGGGCCAGGTAGTCTAATTCCCTTTTATAGATGAGGAAGAAGCCTAGGGAGATAAGTAAACTTCATCAGGGCCACACCTCAGTTCTCCATTAACCCTTTGTTTCTACATCATAGTCCTTAGTATTTTCTGGCCTTTAGCACTTGTTGTGCTATTCTTATATAATCTCAGTAATATTTTGTATTTATCTTTCATTACCTGTCTTCAGTTAGGTATCCAACAAGGATGTTAAAGTCACAGAAAATAAAGAAGTGTAAAGATTGAAATTAATATTCAATGCCTCCAAAAGAGATAGATAAGTATAAATAAATAAATGTGAGCTATGAACTATTATAAGACCTAACATCTCTGCCAAAGAATAACTCCTTGGAGGCTGTTTGGCAGAGGCAGCTAGGTGATACAATAAAGAGGTCTGTGGGCCTGGAATGAGCATGTCCAGAATTTAATTCCAGCTATAGGCTTGCCAGTTATTTGTCCTTAGGCAAGTCACTTAATCTCTACCTTCCCCAGTTTCATCATTTATAAAATAAGGATAGTAATAGCACCTTTCTCCCATGGTTTTTGTGAGGATTAAATGAGAAAATATTTATAAACTGTTTTTAAACTTGAATGTGTGATGTTAAGTGCTAGCCACTAACATTAGTAATGATTATAGTAGTAGTACTAAGGATTTAGAACAAAGATGCTTAAAATGGATTTAATTGTTGACATTTTATGGATTATACAAAAACAAAGGGAAACCATAGAGGAAGAGGACACATGAATTGAAATATATGTCTGTGAAAAGCCAATATATTATATAATTTTACATATATAAATTACACATACATATAATGTATACATAAATTATATTATGATATATTGTCTATGTTTATATAACATATAATTTATATTTAAAATATATGATTTTTATGACTTCTTCCCCCCTGTTTCTATTATATCCAAGTTGGTGGCACTTAGCATGATGGGTTTTTTTTTGTTTGTTTATTTAAGGGTACCATGAAGTGAATTTGTGGTCAAGCAACAGTTTAGGTGAAGTCGTACTAACAAATCTTTGGACTGATTGGTGCAAGAAGACCAAATATTAACACTGTGCAACATGGTATGGATAAGATGGATGACTTATGCTCATGGTTATGCTTATGGTCTTGAACTGTTGCTGTTCGAGGGGCAAGGCAGCAGCTTCAGTCTCCTGACAGAGAGTCAATGAGAAGCAGCATCATCCTGGAGCGGATAGAATTCTGGGCCTTGGAGACAGGAAGAACTGAGTTTAAATTGGGCTTCAAACATTTACTAACTGTGGAATCCTGGATGAGTCACTTCACCTCTGCCTATCTCAGTTTTTTGGGCTCTAAAGAAGGGGGTGGCAATAATAGCACCTATCACCTAGGACTGTTGTGAGGATCAAATGAGATATTTGTAAAATATAATCAACGGTGAGGTGATTTGATAAATTGGAGAGGTCCCAATGACTGCTAGTAGCTTCATGTTCTCTCCATTCCAGACAACTTTACTTTGTAATAAGGTCTTTAAGTATTAGTATGGACTCTACCAGGAGCCAAAGAAGAATCCTATTTGACAGGGGATGCCAGTGGAACAAAAAAATCATTTTGTTGAAGGGTTTTCTTCATGGGATACTTGTTGGGTCAAATTCCACATAGACTCTTTGACTTTGAAAGTTCTTTTAAGAACTGTTATCCAGGTCCCATTTTATCTTCTAGATTTGGTTCTCCAAAAACTGTCTCCACCTAGCCTGACTCAGTGGCTTACTTTCTGTGAAGCATGTAGCATATTGACAAGAGTAATGAATTTGGAGTCAGAAAGCCTGGATTCAAATCCTGAGTCTGATACATACTTACTGCTTGTTTGACCTTGGGCAAATGCCTACTATGTGCAAGGCACATTGGGCCAGACATAAAAAGATAAAAGAATCCAATTCCCCCCCCCCTCAGTTTCCTCATCTATAAAATAAGATTTAATTAAATGACCCCTCAGATCTCCTTTATTCATAAAAAATTCAACAACTCTGACTTGGACAAGGTTTTTTTTTTTTTTTTTTTTTTTTAAACCAGGACGGTTCTTTTCTCCTTCAACATTGTCTTAAAACACTGGCACTAAGCAGCAGCATCTGTTGGAATTCCTTAACCTGAAGAACTAGTTAATATGGAGATTTGCAAACTGATTTACACAATTGTTTAATTAAAGGAAGGCAGCATGCTGCAATGGAATACTGGCTTTGGCATCAGGAGGACTATGATTCAAATCCTTGTCTGACATTGTTAGTTGCATGATTATGAGTAAAGTTCATTGAGATTCGGTTTCTTCTTCTGTAAAATAGAAATGATAATACTTCCAAGTGCTTTCCTCATAGAATTGTTGAGAGATTCAAATAAGATATTTCTAAAATGTTTTACAAATGATGAAAAAGTGCTGTTAATTATTATTGTTATAATTACCTTATTTTCATTTTTTCCCCAGTATGATTCATACAGAAACAGTCCTGGGAAAAATCACTAACCTAATGTTATTTATTTTATATTAAGTTGCTAAGGGATGTAGCATAGGTTGAGTAAAATAAACACTTTTTAAAATTAGCTAACCATAGTCATATATAAGCTCATCCTCTGAAGACTCATTGAAAGTATCCTCAGGATAACTCAATTAGTAGGCCTAATCCTGTTCCCACAGAAACATGTCTCTGCTAAGTCACTATATTTTGAATATGTTTCATTCAGTGTAGCTTGAATTTTATGAATATTTGTTTTAGCAACATTTATTAGATATTTTATCAAATTTTATGACTCAGTGTTATATCTATGTGATTTGGGGCAACAGGTCCATCTGTGATAATAAAATAATTTCAACCAACAGTTGGTTGAAATATCCAAGATATTTTCAAATCTATAGATGTAACATTTTATTGTTTTTTAGTCCATTACAGCTTCTGAAATATTTTCCTAGCCATCAGATTGTGTCTTACTATGTGTTCCATAGAGACTTAATTGTATTGCCTTGAAGTCAAGTCAACAAGCTGTAAACTGTGGAAAGGGAGTAAGAAAGTTTCTGCTCTCAAGAAATAATCTATAGGAAAGACTACATGCAAACAGCTGTTACAAACAAAATATATGTGATGTATATGGCCTAAAATAGATAAAATAATATTGAAGGGTTGTGTGGAAAACACACTAAAGTTTGTAGCAGGATCTCATCCCAGAATGGAAGGCTCAAAACTCCATTCTTGATCAGAGGTATGAAAGTCTTTGTTTGAAGAAGAGGTTTAGGGCAATGAAATAGCCTCAAGGTTGGTGGAATAGCCTCAGGGCTGATGGGATACCCCCTACCTGGGGCTGGTGGAGTAGCCCAAGGGATGAATCAAGGTTTGTATATTTATTAAATAGTCTATCCTGGGTGATTTGGAGTGTTTCAGGCAGAAAACCACAATGGAAGAGAAGCCTCACTATCTCCCTGGAATGCCTTTATCTTGGTGGGAAACATAAGGAGGGTATTTTAAAGTATAAGATCAGTATAACTAACATAAATATAGAATGGAATGGTACAAATGATTAGCAATACACAATAGTACAAGACTGATATAAATACAAAACAGAACAGTGCAAAACTATTATAATTGATTAATAATATATAACAGTTAAATGCTTAGCAATACAGATTTTGCAATTTATGCCTATCTAGTGCTAACAATACAATACAAGTTTTGCAATTAATTAATGCTAACTGGCGAAAAATATAAGACTTCAGAGCATGAGGGTCCCACTTCTATCACTGCCCACCTTCATCAAAAAGGAAAACACTAGCAATGAGAGAAACTGGAAATAACTTCTCTTAAAAGTAGATTTTAGCTGAAACTTGTCAGAGTGAGGAATGCCATGACTTGTCCTGGAAACAGCAAGACCAATGTCAATGGATTGCAGCATGGAAGATAATAAGGAGTAAAAAGGCTGGAAAGGTAGGAAGGGGATAGTTTATGATGGGTCTTAAAAGCAAAACAGAACCATGTGCCAAACACTTTCCTTCGTTTCCTTACATCATCATCATTTTTCATTGTTAACCTTTGAGAGAACAGTTTCGGTAGAGTGAGGACAGTAAGTCAAATTGTAAGAAAGTTGTGGCATCAGATGTAGATAATTTTTTGAAACCTTGGCTATGAAAGGAAGGGAGAGAAAGATAAAAATGGAGCTTCAACAGGCACAAGAGTGAATGAAAGGAATTTGGCTAGGGAGGGGGCGATATTGAATTTCAGGTATGTTTAGGAACAATAAAGGGTGAGAATGAAGATGTATGAAAGAAAATATTATTGAAGCAAGGGTCTGAAGGAGGCCAGAGGAGAGAGAATCAAGTACACAGATATAAAAATTCACCTTCACAAAGATGAATGAATTTTATAAAAATGAAGCAACAGAAGATGCAGACTGGTAAGAATGACTGTAAAAAGAAACTCAGTGAAGATGAAGTATATTTTATGAGTTAAGAAGGACTATCTTGCTTCTCTTTTTCTTCTGGTACTTATGTCCTCAGGGAGGAAAACAAAGAGCTGGAGAATGGAGGAATGATGAAGTATTTGATATTATGCATGTTTGTAACTATGGAGAACACAAAAGCACATTCAACTTAATTTTTTATTTTACTATAAAGGTTGTGGCTTTTTTTTCTTTTCAGATTTCTGTCTGCCTCTCTTAAATCTGCAAAAAAATTGAATTCCAGATTGTTTAATGTAGTACCACTTTGACTTAAAGGTTTAATAATAAAGCTTGCATGACTAAATTAAAGGAATTTTGTTTAGTGAATTTTATTGGTTAATGGCTGTGATTGTGATCCCCTCAGGAGAAATAGGAAAGTTTAGAAGAAGAGTAGATTTGGGGTGAAATGAGGCTTAGTTTTAGAGGTGGTGAGTTAGAAATGTCTAAGAAATACCTAGCTCAGGTCCAATAAGCATTTGGTGATGAAGAACTGGAGCTCAGAAGAGAAACTGGGATTGGAAATAGAAATTAATTAGACTCAAGGGAACCAGTGAAGTTACCAAGTGACCTTCCTACTCTAAACTTCCTACAAGACCTTTTTTTGGGACATGAGTGTACCTGTTCATCCTTAAGATAATTAGCAGACAACTACCTATAATACCAATAAATAATAGACCTGATACTATTACCTTTTCTGAAACAAACCCTTCTCTCCAACCATTGAAAAAGCAAGAAGACTCTATGCTGCTCTTGTCTTTTGCTTTAATGCTTATTTAACAACTTTACTAAAATTTTGGTGGGGGGCAGAAAGTTTTTCCTTTTCCTCATATTTAAGATGCTCCTTTTTAAAAAAGAAATATA
The DNA here is from genome assembly GCF_016433145.1 of Gracilinanus agilis. Classification (NCBI taxonomy): domain Eukaryota; kingdom Metazoa; phylum Chordata; class Mammalia; order Didelphimorphia; family Didelphidae; genus Gracilinanus; species Gracilinanus agilis. Next base: position 504,188,844 of record NC_058130.1, read on the forward strand.
GGAAGCCAGTGTTAAAGAGAAGAAAGTGTTTAAGAGTTCCCAAGTCTCCATATGAACACTGGATGGAAGGTCTGAATATTACTTCTAAGGAGTCTCAGGCTTTCTAAATAATCTTATTAATATCATCTCTAGTATTAATTCATTTTGATCATTGTGTATAATCTTTTAATTATATTGTGGCAACCCCTCTCCTAAAAATCATACTATATTTTTACTTCAATATTAATTAAGGATATAGATCTATAGTTTTCATGTTCTTTTGTTTCACTCCAATTTAGGCATCAAAATTATGTGTGTATAATAGAAAGGAACTGGTAGAATTCTTCCTTTTCTTATTTTTGTAATCAGTTTGTATAATATTGGAAAAAATTGTACTTTGAATGTTTTGTAGAATTCATTTGTGACTATAGTTGGCCCCAGGGATATTTTTTCCCTTTATGATACTGGTTTATATGCAGTTTAATTTGGGGGGGGGTGAGGAGTGGAGGGTGGATTTATTTAATTTCTCTTCCTTGTTCTATCAGTCTCCTTATTATATATTTTTATAAATACTAATCCATTTCACATAAGTTATCAATTTCAGTGGACTCTTTGTTTACGATACCTAAGTCCCAGCTGTCCAGGTTTTGCCTGTTTACTCCTTATTGGTGAAAGTTCTCCATTATAACTATAATTCACTTAATGGTCTCATCACCATCACTCATCCCTAGCAGTACCCTCCATCTAGCTTGACTGACAGGTACAGATCACTCCTCCCACTAACCCTTTTGTGAGGCATCTGAATTATCATAGTTTTTTTTTTTTTTTCCCCTCTCTCTAAGAAGCAGCCCTGGTAGAAAGCAGTCCACTCCTCTGCACCTCCTTTCTCTTTTTTTGTCCCTCTCTTAGTTTTGCCCCATCCCTGAAGGAATTTATAGGCCTGGGGGTAGGGGTTACCTGGTAGTTTAAACCTGTGTGATTCAAAGAAATTTGTTACACACAAATGACTTCCTCTTTAATGAGGTGCTTTGTTGTAAATATATTTGAAAACTATCACCAATAAAAAAAAAAAAAACTTAAACTAGGACCCTCTAGGACCCTTGCTGATTTTTGGACATAGTACTCCTTCATTTTTGGAACCACAATCAAATCAACACTGCCATTCTTGTAAAGGACATGTCTATCTGTTGCCCTATGGCTCTGCTCATCAAGTCGTGGGTCTTAATAGTCCAAAATACCCTACTCTGGCTATTACTCTTTATGTGTCTTCCCTTATTAAAATTTAGGCTCCTGAGAAATAGGGTTATCTTTCTTTTTGTATTTTGTATACCTAGCACTAAGCATTATCCAGCATAGAGTAAACGCTTAAACATGCTTTCCCCCTATTTATTTACTTATTCATTCAATTCTTTTTTATTGTGAATTTTTAAATTTTTAATACTGATTTTTTCTTTTTAAAAAATCAGACCAACAGTTTGTTTTGCTATTTGTTTTTTAAAACATCTAGTCATTTTATTTTATTGTTTAATTTTTTAAATTTTAAATTTTGTTAAATTATTATTTGTTTTTGATCTATCAAGTCTTTAGGACTAAATATTAGTGTTGTTGTTTGGCCTTTTTTCAGTCATGTCTGATTCTTTGTGACTCCATTTGGGGTTTTCTTGGCAAAGTACTGGCGTGACTTGCCATTTTTTTCTCCAGGTAATTTTACAGATGAAGAAATTGAGGTAAACAGAGCTAAGATGACTTGCCCACAGTCACACAACTAGTCAGTGTCTGAGGCCAGATTTTAACTTAAAAAGATGAATCTTTTTGACTCCAAGACTAGCACTCCACCCACTGTACCACCTAACTGCCTAGTTACTTATTCTCCAATTAAATTAGAATCCTTTCTTCAAATGGCCTTATTGATTTTAATTTTTATTCTGTTGCAGTCAGTGAAGAATGTGCTTACTATTTCTGCTTTTCAGTATTTATATATTACTTTTTTATGCTCTAACAAATTGTCAATTTTTGTAAGTGTGACCTACTAATTGACTTCCAATTCCTTTCCAGTAATTATCAGTGATCATACTTAATTTTTCCAAAATTCTATTTAATTTCTTCATTTAAACTTTTTAAAGGTTTTCCTAGGTATTAATGGGATACATTATGGGTCCCAAATATTTTGTTTTGCTATTGATTTCTCCTTATAATCTTATCTATTTTTTAAATTATTTAAATGCTATGCCAAAAATTTGATATTTTTGTTGTCTATTATACCTCTTAGCATAGAGTGATTATCTTCTATCTGATGAACTGTTTAAGTTTCACTTTTCTATTACTTATCTGAGGTCATGATTGCTGCCCCCACACTTCTTTTTGCGTTAAGATGAAGCATTGATGAATTCTCTCCTAGACTCTCATATTAACTCTGTGTGAATATTTATGTTTCAAGTGTTGTTTTTTTTTTCCCAGTAAACAACATATTGTTGAATTTTGCTTTCTAAGCCATATTAATATCCTTTTCCTTTTTATGGGTGAGTTCATCTCATTTATACTTATAGTCATTATTGTTCATTCTTCTAACATGTCTTTTTATACTTTTTCCTTTCTTTACTCTCCAGCTTGTACTCTCTCTCTCTCTCTCTCTCTCTCTCTCTCTCTCTCTCTCTCTCTCTCTCAACTAGAAGGTGGAAAAATATGAGTGTAGTCAATGTTGGTGATATGTAATTAAGGAATCTGGTTCAACTCTACTACCCCATCTCTCTTTTCATTCCTTCAGACTCTTTTCACTATTTCTTCCCCTTTCTTTACTTTAAAATCTTCTTCATGAATCACCCTCTAAAATGAAAATTGTTTTATTTGTAATGACCCTTTCCTCAACTCTACCTTTCCTCTCTTTAAAGTCCCATCCATCCCCAACTTTGCATCATCAATCTCAACTTTGACATTTGCTACTTCTTCATTTACCAAAATCATTAAAGTATTGCAGCTTCTGCCACACTTTATCACAGATTTCAAGCTAGAAGAGTCAACAGAAAAGATGAAGTTTATTTGTTTTATTTTTATAAGCTGAATAAACTGAGATCCAGGGAGTTTAAATGACTTGCCCAGGATCACACATAGCTAAAGCATAATTAAAACTCAGGTCTCTGGACTCTAAATTCAGTGCTATTCCCACTATTCTGCCAATTGCTCACTGTGCAACCCTAAACAAATCACTTAACTTCTCTCAGTCTCCTCAGTTTCCTCATATGTAAAAGGGGGTTAATAACACCTAACTCCCAGAGTTGCTGTGAGGATTCAAAGTGAGATAATAATAAGCACTTTCACACTTCCTGGCAGATAGTAAGTTCTACATGAAATTAGTTATTATTATTGTTTGAAGGGCTGTCAGGGGAAGAAGCATTAGATATATTCTGCTTCATCTCAGACAATATATAAATTCTGCTTACTATAAAATTCTCCCATCATCCTTTTATTTATGTCATTTCAATGTCATTTATAGGGTGCTTTAAGCCCCTTTCATATTGTTATCTTTCCACTCATATAGCCATTGCTCTAGTCCAGTCCTTTATCCCCTCTCTCCTGGACCATTTCAAATCCCTCTTAATTGGCCTGCCTGATCTCAAACTTTCCTCGTTCCTACTGGACAATGACAGTAGGGTACCTAGCTATAGCATCATTGATCTAATTCCTCCAAGGGTATTTGGAAGCCATCTAGTCCAAGCTCCTTATTTTACAGAAGTGGAACAAAGAATAAAATAGATGAAATAACTAGTTTAAAGTAATTTCTATAAACTTAACTGCCAAAATAATTTTTCTAAAGCACAAACTGACCATATCATTGCTGTCCCCACACATCTTCAGTGACTTCCTATTGCCTATAGCAGTGATGGTGAACCTTTCAGAGGTGAGTACCATGCCCATCCCCCCAGATCCTGTACCATGCCCCTTTTCCCCACCAAGTGCCAGGCTCATCCTGCCTTTCCCCTTACCCCCCAAAGGGGAGGGAGGAAGTGCTCCCATTGGGCTGCTGGATGGAGGGGCAGGTGAAGCGAGGAATGTCCTCAGGGATTATAGAGAAGGGGAGGGGAGTGGCCTGAGTGCTCTTTTCCCTTTCAGCTCTGCTGTCTGTGAATTGCCCACTTTACCCCTGTGTGCTCCCATTAGCTGCTGGGCAGAGGGGCAGGGGATGTGAAAATATGTCCTCAGGCATGGTGAGGAGGGGGAGAGGAGCAGCTTTGCTCAAGTCCATCTGCCTTTCTAGTAATGAACTCTGGGAATGGAGGGGAGAGGGCAATTGCCTGTACACAGAGAGTGCTCTGTATGCCATCTTTGGCACCCATGCCATAGGTTCACCATCACTGGCCTATAGGATAAAATATTCACACCTCAGATCAGCACTTAAAGTCCATCAAAATCTAGGCCCAACCTAACTTGGAACCCTTATTTCATTTAGATGGAGTCTCTGCTGTCAACACCTTTATAATGTGATTAGGGAGTAGAGGTTAGAGAATAATAAAATCACAGAATCCTAGTGACTGAGGGAGCTGTGAAATCATTTAGAACATCCTCTACTTAAAAGCAGACACTCTTCTTCCCTCAATAGAACCGAGAAGTGATTATTCTGACTACTTGAAAACCTCTAACAAAAGCACATTTATTTCCCTTCGAAGCAATCCACCCCAGATCCAGGTAACTCTAATTGATTATGACATTTTGCTTTATATGGAGCTAGAATATGCTTTCTTCCTGCCAGTCTTCCACCCAGTTGTCTGGGATGAAGCAGGATACATGTAATGCTTCTTCTCTTTGACAGTCCTCCAAATATTAATAACTAGCATTTATATTGCATATTATTACTGTATTAGTTATTAATATTAATAATATAATATTACTATTAGTAACTATTTTAAGGACTTTATAACTATTATCTCATTTGATCCTCACAACAACTCTGAGAGTTACATACTATACATTTTATAAATGAGGAAACTGAGGAGACTGATATTTGATCCTCATAACTACTCTGGGAGTTAGATGCTATTATTATCCTCATTTTACATATGAGGAAACTGAGGAGACTGAGAGAGGTTAAGTGATTTGTCTAGGGTCACACAGCAAGTAAATATCTAAGGCCAGATTGAACTTTATGTCTTCCTGACTCCAGGTGTGGTGTTATCTATTTTATTCAGGATGAATACCCTTACTTTGCTCAACTGACCTTATGATATGATTTTATGTACTGCCACCACATGGGTCACCCTGCTTTGGATGGACTAGTTTGACAATGTCCTTCCTAAAATTCTCTTTAAGTTCTTAGCAAGATAGTGCCAATAAATGAGAGGCAGGGAGTAGGTTTGGGGACAGAACATTTTACTAGTCTATTTGCCTTCTCATCTTCCTACCTTTCTTTCTCATCAGGTACATCAAGTAAGTGCCACTCCTGAGAAGTACCTGATTGAAAAATAGCACCTGGCACTTGGTTGACCCTTAAGAAATGCTTGTTGATTGATTGACTGATTGAATCTTCTCCTTCTAGTACTAGTTGCTTCCCCAGCATCCCAAATTTGGAGTAAATTGGGTCATGCTTCTTAATTCCAGCAAGAAGCTAAATGTAAGTTATAGTAAGGTCCAACCATGGTAAGAACCTCCAGGTCAGTGAGAAAAGAGCAACTACCTTTTACATCATTGATCTAATTCTACAAGGGGTCCTGGAGATCCTCTGGCCCAAGCTCTTCATTCTCCAGATGAGGAACTAAGTACCAAAGAGATGAATTAACTTGTCTAACATCACATATTCAATAAGTGATACAAGGATCATCCGATGCAGAAATAAGGTCTCAGTGTAAAGTCTAACTAATACTCCTATAAATTTCTAGATCATAGAACACTATGCTATTGTTGTTGTTGTTGTTCTCCATCCATCATGCATCGGTATACAAAAGTTCCTTTATCCTCCTGATGGAGGTCATCCACTCTTCTGTAATTCATTATTGTAAAGAATTGTAGGTGGAAAGGGGGATCCTGAGAGGTTGTCATTTGTTCAAAGCTTCACAGTGAGTATGTGTCCATCTGAAGTAGGACTTGATCCAATGTCTCCAAGTTTGGTCCACTATAACATATTGTCTCTTGATTTCTCATACCCTGAAGGTAAAAGATCCCTAATGTGAACATAAAGAAAAATTCTCTTTATAGGTTAATCCTAGAGAAGATAAACTTAAAAAAAAATGAACTGGTGCTGTTTAGTTCTGGGATTCAAGGAATAATCTGACTTTGAAGGGAACTGGATAAAAACACTAAGGCAAACCCACAAGAGAGACGTTTCCACCCACATTTCTAAGGGCTATAGTTAGGAATCAGGGCCTGGGCCAAATTCATTTTACTTTGTGGAATAAAACTGACAGCTGATTGTCTAACTGCTTATGTGACTCCAGAGAATGATTAAGTGACATAACTTGGCCTGGGCATATCTTCTCTTGTCTTGAAAGATTCTGGACAGATACCAGCCTCCTTCCAGAAAGCATAGTGGCTGGTCAGGGGGCTGCCCCAGGAAATGTGGCATGTTTCTCACGACCGGAGGACTAAAAAAACAGCACTTCAAAACAAGCGACAACAAAAAAAACAACATATTGCCATCCTGCAAAAATCCTAAGTGTGCTGAAAAAAACAACAACATATGGCTGGGTGGGGTGTGACCAAAAGGAATATAGTTATCACGTTTTGAACATTCCTTTTACAGACTTGATAGCAAAGAAATTTTTCTGGGACAGAACATGGAGTGGTCCCAAGGCCTGTCTTTTTGAAAGCGCAACTGGGGAAAAGAAAGGCAAACAGAAGGGTTTAGCTCAGATAAGCTGTAAGCTGAAAGCCAAGAATGGAACCTCACTCTTGACCCAAGAATATACTAAAAGGAACCAAGGGGAAAGAAATAAAAATTTAAAAAAAAATATATATATATATATGTACAAAGTAAAAGTGCCCAGTCTAGCGCTCTGTGATTGGGATGACACTGAGCTTAGGTGAATGGACCGTACTTGAATATTTCTCTTATTACTAACACCAAAAGCACTGTCCACACAGACGAAAGAGCTGGGGGGTCCATCATTATACATTGAGCATCTGTGTTTCATCTGAACAGAACAGAATTGGTTTCATGTAGAATGCCCTGTTGGGAGTCACAATTATATAACTGTTTCATAACTCAATGTGAAATAGCATAACAGAGCTTAAAGAGCATTGAGAAACTATTTTCCAACTTTGGCACTTGTGTGTCTAATCATACCTCTTTAAGTCCTAGTGGTATGGAAGTTATATAAACCAGTTACTCTGTGATGGGACATGCCCCCCAAAGAGTTGAATGAGATACACTATAGATTCTGGAACCTTCTCTGGTAGATGACTAAACCAATTGCTTTCCCCTTATATCCCTATTGTTGTTGTTCAGTTTCAGTCATGTCTAACGCTTTATGATTCCATTTGGGGTTTTCTTGGCAAAGACACCAGAGAGGTTTCCCATTTCCTTCTCCATCTCATTTTAAAGATGAAGAAACTGAGGCACATTTTAGGGACTTCCCAGGTTATGTATCTATTAAGTGTCTAAGACCAAATTTGAACTCAGATGTCCCTGACTCCAGGTCCAGTACTCTATCCAATGTGCCACCTTATGTCCCTGGTCTTCTATGTGACATTTATGTAGTATTTTAAGGTATACAAAATCCCTCGCATATAGTATTTCTTTTGGTTCTGTCCTCATGGTAATGCTGTAAGGTATTTTTTAAAATTAGATCTATGATTTCATCATTCAAGGTTATTCCCTCTACAAGATCATGTTCTCTGCACCTTAGCTGCCAGGAGTATATATATAGCTATTAAGTGACTTGCCTAAGGTCCCATAGCCAACGTGTCATAAGCAAGGCTTGAATTGAGGTCTTACTGACTCTAAGGTTGACTCTCTTCATTAAGTCACTGTGTCTCTTGCTATAGGAATCATCCCCATTTTATAGGTAAGAAAACAGATAGTCATTTAATCAATAAACATTGATTAAGTGCCTGGCATGTGCCAAGCACTATGCTCTGTGCAAGAATGACTTTAACATAATCACCCAACTTGGAAATGTCTAAAGCAAGATTCAACTCTGAGGCCAGAGCTGTTTCCACTATGCCACATTGCTTCTCTAAGGATTGCCAGGATTAGTTGATTAGGGGGTACATTCAGCATTGATGTACCCTACTTTATGCCATTCAGGGTCATTGCAATCCATCCCGCCTTCTTATTAGATATTAAATTTAGAAAGTAGCCCCTGGTTGTTTATTGGCTTAGCCAGGAGTTGATTTTTGCTTGGATCCCATCATACTTATGGTAACAGCAGACTTTATAAGTGGGTGCAGCTGGGTGGCCCAGTGGATTAAAAGCCAGAGCTAGAGACAGGAGGTCCTATGTTCAAGTCTGGTCTCAGACACTTCCTAGCTATGTGACCCTGAGCAAGTCACTGAACTGCCATTGCCTAGCCCTTACTGCTCTTTTGTCTTGGAACCAATACATGTTATTGACTCTAAAAGTTGAGGTAAGGGTTAAAAAGAAATTCAAAGGTGCTATCAGGCAGGGGGCAATGCTTATGTATAAGAATGGAACACATTGGGCATATAAAATAAGCTGTTAGAGCCCCAATTCTGATATCTACTCTACTTTGATACCTTCCTTAACTCAGCTTCTTGTTCTTGGTTTCTTAATCTCCTTTATTGGTTACTTCTCTTCAGCCTCCAGTTTCCTTTCTGGATTAACAGGGACCCTATACAAATGCTAACTTCCTTTGATCAATCAAAAACCCTCTCAAACACACAACAACAATGCTTATCTGAGGCAATGGAGAGAGACAAAAACAAGTAGACAAAAGAAAATCCAAACAAACAAAAAGCCCTGGCAATGTTGAAAATAAGATTATGATCCGAAACAGCATGGAGAAAACAAAGTGAAAAGACTCATTTCAAAGTCCTAAGACCTGGGTGACTAGCCTGTATGAGTACCTTTATCTCTTATTTTCTTATTTGTAAAATGAGAGCTTTGGATAACATCTCAGTTCCTGGGGGATGGCGGGGGAAGTCCCTTAGTTTTACCATTCTTTCTATATAGTATTTCTATAAAGTTTCTACCTAATTTTCACCTTCTTCCCCTATCAGTTCCATTTTATAATTCAGTATGACCACTGATGAGACCTTTTTTTCAGGTCTTTCTGGGCTGAATCTCTTAGATCATTCTGGTGGGTCTTGCTATAAAAGCTAACATGGACTCTACTCCCAGACCTTGTGGAGTCTTACTCTTCTGCCCTTTTCCTCCAGTGCCATTACCTTAAAGTTAGAAAGGACACTTAGAGAAGGAAGAACAGAAACCATTCTTTTCTCAGCTTCATATGATGACCCTGGTGGGGAGATAAAGTCCTAAGGCATCTTTCCTCACTGAGGGCTTAGTTCTTGCCCCCTCACTTGAGGCAGCTGAGTAACACAATGGATAGTTTGCTGGATCTGGAGTCCAGATAGATCTGAGTTAAAATTCAGCTTCAAATTCCTACTTGCCATGGACTTTGGGTAAGTCACTTAACATTGTTTTTTGCCTGTTTTCTCAGCTGTAAAATAGGGATAATAACAGCATCTATTTTCAGAGTTTTTTTGAGGATCAAATGAGATAATATTTATAAAGCACTTTGCACCACTTCCAGTACATGGTAAACATTTAACAAATTCTTCTTATTTCCTTCCCTTCCCTCTTTGAAAATGCCAGGCAGGAAGTTGGAAAAGGTTTTTTCTACTTAGTGTCTTTTGAATTAATTTCACTTCTAGCTATGGATTTGATTAACAGTCTATCTTTTTGTTGTTGTTGTTGTTAGATTTATCTAGTTCTGATAGGGGAAGGTTGAGATCCCCCACTAGTATAATTTTACTATTTCCTCCATAAGCTCTTTTAGTTTCTCCTTTAAAATTCTGGAGGCTATACCATGTGGTGCATATATGTTAAATACTGATATTACTTCATTGTCTATACTGCCTTTTATCAAAATGTAATTACCTTCCTTATCTTTTTAATCATCTCTGTTTTTGCTTTAGCTCTGCCTGAGATGATGATTGTTACTTCTGTTGTGTTTTTTTTTATCTCAGCTGAAGTCCAACAGATTCTGCTCCATCCCCTCACCTTTACTCTGTGTGTGTCTGCCTCAAATATGTTTCTTGTAACAATATATCATAGGATTCTAGTTTTTAATCCACTCTGCTATCCACTTCTATTTTATATGTGAGTTTATCCTATTTACATTCACAGTTATGATTACCATCTGTGAATTCCCCTTCATTTTGTTTTCCCCTTTTAATCCTGCCTCTTCTCCTTTCATTCTGTCCCTCCACATAAGAATTTTGCTTTTAATCACTCCACCCATTCCTCTCTCTTTTATTACTCCCCTTCTCATCACTTCCTTTCTTGTCCCCCTCCTATTTCTCTATAGGGTCTTTTAATCACCCCCTCAATTTTCCCTTTCCTTATATTACTCCCTTTTCCATCACTACCTTTCCTATTCCTCTTCTACTTCTCTATAAGGTAAGATAGGATTCTATACCCCAATGAGACTGGCAGATATTTCCTCTCTGAGTCAATATTAATTAGAGTAAGGTTTAAGTATTGCCCATCACCACCCTCATCCTTTCCTTCACTGTAAAAGTTTTTTTTTTCCTCCTGTGCCTCTTTATGTGATATAATTTACGCCATTTTACATCACTCTTTGGTCTATATTTTTAATCATAACACCTTGTTAGCTGAACAGAATGAGTTATAGAATATCTATGCAATTTCTAGATCAGGGAGTATGGAACTTCTATTACATGCTGCTATTGTCTTTTTTTTTAACCCTTACCTTCTGTCTTGGAATCAATACTGTGTATTGGTTCCAAGGCAGAAGAGTGGTAAGGGTAGGCAATGGGGGTCAAGTGAGTTACCCAGGGTCACACAGCTGGGAAGTGTCTGAGGCCAGATTTGAACCTAGGACCTCCTATCTCTAGGTCTGGTTCTCAATCCACTGAGCTACCAAGTTGCCCCCCATTGTCATTTTTTAATCATGTACATCTCTTCATGACCCCTTTTGGAATACTGGAATCGTTTGCCATTTTCCTCTTCAGCTCATTTTACAGATGAGGTAAAACTGAGATAAACAAGGTTAATTGAGTTGCCTAAGGTTACATAGCTAGTAAGTGTCTGAGGATGGATTTGAACTCAGAAAGAAGGTCTTCCTGCCTCCAGCCTGACATTCTATTCACTGTACCACCAAGTTTCCCTAACCCTGGACAAATCACTTATCCTCTATTTGTCTTAATCCACTGGAGTAGGAAATGGCAAACCACTCTAATATTTTTGCCAAGAAAACCTTATGGACAGTAAGGTCCACAAGATCATGAAGAGTTCTGAACATGATTTCATGCCTTTCCAGAAACAAGTCCTCTATCCTCTTCCATGTGGGATTGTGCTCTGTGCCTGCCCACTCCCTCTCCAGTCCCCATTCCCACTACACTTGATTTCTATAGAACTAACATGTAGCTCCAGTTTGGCTTTCTAGGCTTATTTCACATTCTCCCCCATGCCCTAGCTGAAATGACCTACTTACTTTTGCCCCATACATGACATTCCACCTCCCATCCTTGTGTGTTTGCCCAAGTTATCTCTCGTGCCCAGAATGTTCTTCTTCCTTTTACTCTATCCTTTAAAGCTTAGCTCAAGTTCTACCTTCTATCTAAAGATTTTTCTTTATCTTTTCCCTGAGTTGTTAGTGCTCCCTTCCCTCAGACAAATTACTATTATCTATATAACAACAGATCTATCTCACTGGTCCCAGGGGGACAAGGTCATTTGCCCTTTCTCACTAAGGCCCTAGCTCTGGACTCTTGCTGATGGCATTCATTTTTGGGGAAGCCTCTTCTCTGAAAAAGAGTCATGAGCTTCTTGTCTTATTGCCTCTGAATATCTATGCCCCTAACCCAGAATCCCAAAGAAAATCCCTTAGAGCTCAGGTATGGCTCACGTCTATGAACTTCTGAAAAAGGGAGTGGAAAAGTACAGATCATAGAACAGTGAGTACTGTTTATTTCCCCTACCCAAAAGAAATTCTTAAGGCACAAAAGGCTCCTTAGAGCAAAAATTTAGAGAATGAGACAGTAGCCTGTCATTCCTATTATGGACCAGGGAGATATGAGGTTACATACACAAAGGAATTTTTCTTTTTGCTTAAGAAAATTGCTAACAACTAGAAAGACTCAGCAAAGGCTTTGTGTAGGAGGTGACCCTTGATCATCACAAAGTATAACCAGATTCTAAAATGGAGAGGAAGAGGATTCTAGACACAGCAGATGACTTGTAGAAAGATACACAGTTGAGAAATGGAATACCATGTTTGGGGCAAAGGTAAGAAGGTCCATTTATCAGGTATATAAGAGGTAGTGAGGAGAAATCAGGCTGGAAAGATTGCTGAAATGGAGCTCCATATTACTTCTGGAGAAATCAAGGTAGGAAATTCTTACTCTGCTAATTATGGATCTCCCTATTTTTCTTACTTCCAGAAATTAAATATGTTTATGGGCTTACATGGTCATGTGTAAAACCCATTTATACACATTTATGCACATACATATAAGCACACGCATATGTAATACACACCGTGCATCTATTCCTATAATATTAAAATTATATAAATACATTTGCTAATTGCCTTTTTACTCAACACAAAATATAATTCAAACCTGCTATAAAACAGCAACACAACTGCTTAAAAAAAGAAAAGTCTATTAAACAACTGTGTCTGAGGGGCTGTGTGATGGCAAACGTCTGGTTCAACTGATTTTTTTCCCCACTAAATTGCCCAAATTGACCTGTTGTTTTGGCCTTGTTTAGAGGCAGCTTGAGATAGCTTTGCCAAAGCCCAAGTTAGCTTTGCTTCATTAAAATATAATTTGTGAGGTTTTGTCTCTGCCAGTTGTCTACCAAACCGTATGCTAGAATGTTTTCCCTTCTTAAATTATAGATTCCAAAGTCAGGAAGAGACCTCTGGAAATCCAGGATTCTCTCCTCTTGCCTCTGGGCAAGTTTCTAATTGGCATTGTGCTGACGAAATGAGAAAGGACTTTGCCACTAACCATCTTTGTGTTCTGCAGTGTGGCATAATGGGGAAAAATGATGGCATTAAGGAATGGAGGGCCTAGATTCAAGTCCTCATTCTATGACTTCCTACCTATATGACAATGGGCAAGTCACAGCAGGCCCCTGAGCCTCAGTTTCTTTATCTCTGAAATGGGGGTGCTGTGATACATGATAATTGATCCTAATTACTTCACAGGATTGTTGTAAAGATGACATTAGATGATTTATAGGGAGTACTTTGTTCCATGTTAAGTATTAAGAATCCAAGTAAATGTGAGTATTCTGATTATTATTTAACTCTGCAGGAACAGAGCATCCATAAGACCCCTCGAGATCCAGCTATAATCTTGTTGGTTACATAGGGATCATGAAGTACTCACATAATCAACCCTCATAAACATCCAGATCAACAAAAAAAACAACCAGTGGCAAATGTCACAACAATATATTGGCCCTATGTGGGCAGCTGGGTAGCTCAGTGGATTGAGAGCCAGGCCTAGAGATGGAGGTCTTTGGTTCAAATCTGGTCTCGGACACTTTCCAGCTGTGTGACCCCCATTGCCTAAGGGTTTAATATATATATGCTCTGCTTTCTAACATATACTTCAAATAGTCTTACCTTAGAACAAGTGTTTGTTATTTTTTTAAAAACTAATCATAATGTCAGAGTCAGAGTCAACAAACATTCATTAACCTCCCAATGTGTGCCAGACTAAGTGATGAGAATCTTAAAAATATGTATGTACACATATCTATCTATTACTGTATTTAACTATATGTGTTTATATGTTACATTTTATATCTACTTGTATATAAAATAAATATATATACATATATAAGATATATAAATATATCTCCTGAGATTTCCTGTCCTCAGATAGCTAACAATCTACCTAAGAAAGATAATACTTGGAAAGAAGCTGAAAAGATGGAGAGACAGATGTATGGTTGTATAGCTGGGGAGAGAAATGATCTGAGGAAGGGAAAGTTTATGGAGTTGATTTCATCTTGCAGAATGATGAGTCTTTGGACATCATGAAATCTAGGAAAGCAGTCCAATGGGAAATGAGCATACCATATATGAGGCAAAGATAAGAAGGTCCATTTATCAGGTATATGAGAGGTAAGGAGGAGAAATCAGACTAGAAAGATAGCTGAAATGGAGTGTTTTCATAAGTCACCAACATAACTTATTCATTTTTTTCCAAAATAAGAATTTCACCAGAGTCACACCCTCCAATCAACTTCCCATATTTTGCCCATCCCCAAAGATGGAAGAGTTCTGTAAGGTAGATCCCTCAAAATGGTAGCAGCTATTCAAGAGATACTTCTTCTTCTAATGGGCTCTTAAGGGAAGATTCCTAGGTTCATAAATTTAGAACTTAAGTGAACTTTACAGGTTACCTAGTCTAACCTCCTTATTTCATAGACCCCAAAAGGTGAAATAATTTGTTCAAGTTAACACAGTTAACAACAGAGCTGGGATTTGAAAACAGGTCTTTTGATTTTCCATACCACCACAGCCATGAAGTCTCAAGTAATTTACCTCTCTTACAATCTCTTTTTCCATCTATAGATACCATTTCTGGTCTTTATAGAACATACATATTCAGAGACATTGACATTAACTATAAAATGAATTTCTGCATTTATTCTACCTAGGTTTTATGTGGGACAGGGAGGATTAAGAATATGGAGAAGAGACAGAAAGAAAAAGAGGTAGGGAGAAAAAGAGAAAAATAAAAGGAGAGAGAGAAGATTAAAAGGAGTGACAGAAGAGAGAATGACAGAAAGACAGAGAGGCAGAGAGAGAGAGGAGAGAAATGGAGAGGAAAGAGAGCACAGATGTTATATGCATAAAGACTTGTGTTTTTCTACTTGACATGGTGGCAAGTGTAAGAGGTACATTTCTTCAGCTACCAGACAAAATTAGAATGCACTTGAGTATAAACTACTTTTAAGATATTCCCTTAGCTTTAAGAAACTCAATGCCACAGAAAGGATATCCATCTGCTGCTGTATCATCTGGGAGAAGTTCCTAGGATTTTCTTCATGCTGGGCAAAGGGAGATGGGTGGATGCCATTTTTTAAGATGCTTGGACATGCTTGCCCTAAACCCTTCATAGCAGCAGGCTCATTTTTGGCAATGATGGCAGTGGCCATCTGAGAGTATGCAGCCCTCTGAGTCCCACTAGCTGTCCTGGACATTCAGAGCCCTGCAGAATGAAACGATCTGGGACCAATTAATTGAAAGAAGGAATAGCGCAGACCTCAAGGCAAGAGCATTAATGGAGCTGGGCTCACTGCTGTGTCACAGGCATCGCTTGCCAAAAGAAGTTGGCTGCGGAGGCAAAGCAGCCTGTCGCTCTAGGAGCAGGGCCCATGGGAGGCTGTGGACATTGCATTACAGCAAACAGACTTGGTTATGCTAGACTCCATTCAATATGGTTCCCTTTGCCAGGGAGCTGGCACTGGAGACCAAGCTTCCAGGGAGGAGCCATACTGCAGACATGGTCATTTCAATCACTTGGCTGAGCACAGTAGGTCAAAGGAATAGCTGCAAATTCAGGGCTGTAAAGATGCTTAAGACTCAGCTGTCAAGTTGACAATAGAGAACTCCTGGTGTGAAACTTGTAACTGGCACTTAAATTTGCCTGATTTTCCGACTCGAATGGAAATATCTTTAATAAAAGAGGCAACTTGGATTTTAATGACTTCCTGCAGTGGTGTCATCATTGGCTGTTCTGGAAACCAGTCTGGAGACCTGGCTATAGAAGCATTTCAGTGCAAAGGGAAGGAAAAGGGCTGGCTACTGCCAAGCCAATTGCTTAGAATGACTTTTGGACTTTGTGGGACTCAGAATAACAGCAGTTTTCTCTGCCAGTGATTTTCAAACTTTGAAATTACCATTCCAGAAGCCAACACAATCTCCACACTGAGGCCAGTATGATAGGGCTTTTACACTTTCCCATTAAGGTACAAAGAGATCCCTTCTGTACAAATTGTCAGCTACATTCCTGAAGGACTACCCTTCCTGGACAATCTACACCAGGGAAAATGCACTTGATTACATTCATTAGTTGGCATTGCAATGGGAGGATGGTTCCTAAGAAATAGGATTGGTTGCATGCTGTTCAACATATCCAAGGGCTTTCCCTTTGTTTAAGGTATCTGTCAGTGATGCGACTGAACCATTATCTTTTGTCACTGAGTTCATTAAACTACAATGTGATGCTTAAAAGTAGGACATTTTTGATATTGTTTTCCAGAGGACAGAGGATGAACAAAATGGAAAGCGAAATGCAGCATTACCTTTTAGCTCTCATGAACTCATTAGGGTAAAAATGTTTGAACTTCATCCACTGTGACCTAATTGGTCAAAATGACCTATTTGGACATTGGAGGGTTCCACTGGACTTGATTCAACAAGGAGAACAAACCAATTCTAATTCTCATTGTGTCACTGGAAGTAAGTGGTGGCTTTTTTTTTTCCTACCAGGTAAAACAGAATTCTCTGTTTGTCACTTCTTCCAGATGAGATCCAGAATAAAGAGGGATAATCATGCAAGTTTGCTTTGGAGGGACTGGCCCTTTTAGATGATGACCGCCATGCATAGCTTTGACTTGGCAGTCAGGATTTATTGCTTTTACTTATTTAATCTGTTTAACTAAACACATTGGCCAACTCACTAAGTAGAAGCACAGCGTTAAGCCAAAATCCCCTAAAAATCACTGCATGGAGTGGGGAAAAATGATTGCATGCTGATGTCTTTCAAGACCCGAGAAGACTGGGTTCTGTTGGCTAGTGTTACACAGTCTTCCCATAGACGGAGACCTTCCCAGGTTTCATAATCTTTTATAGAGGGCAGGGCTGAAAAGAGAAGTACGCCCTAAGTAGACGTTACTAGAAACTTTGCTGAGGGATCCTAGCTCCTACCTGCTGAAGAGGTCTGAGGTTAAAGACTGCAGTACTGTTGTTACAAATACCAAAAACTGTACTTTTTTGAGGCTGTCATACCTAATACTTATGTCTGCCATCTAGTGGCCACTCTAATTATGATGTTGGAGAGCTTTATTTGGGCTCTTTATAACAAGAACACCATCAACTCTACGAATGGAAATAGATTAGTTTATACCCATAAACAAATATCCATCGTACATCAGGGAGTATTCAATCTGGCTACACTGATTACACGCCATCTTCCAAGGGAGAGCTATCTCACTGAAGAAATATGGAATGGGAGATTGACCAAAACCTACTCTCCAGATCACGAGGACTTCTTTTTTTCTCCCCCAAAATGGTCTAGGGTAAAACAAAGGAGACTGGTTCACTGAGTCAGGAAACTTGAGTTTTAGTCTTGACTCTGTCTCTACCTGTGCGATGCTGGTAAGGGGACACCACTTACCCTTGCTGAGCCTTGGTTTCCTAATTGGTAAAAGTGTAGGACTGGGCTAGGGGTTCTTAAATTTTCTGAGCTGTGGGCTCCTTTGACAGTCTAGTGAAACCTATGGATGCCTTCTCAGTCATAGTTTTTTGCAAATAAAACAAAATACAGGCGATTACAGGAGAAAACGATGACATCGAGATACAGTGATTGACGCAAAAAATAAAAGCCAGTTTCCTGAACCCCTTGTTAAGAACCCCTGGTAGATGGTCTCTTAGGTGCCTTCCAGCTCTAAAATCAGAATGCTGCTTACTTAAGGGCAACGCTTTGCGATTTGTCTTTGTAGGTATTTTTAAATGCTTGCCTGGCAATGCTGGGCAATAGAATCCCATTATGGCTGAGGTATTGGGTGTGTTTGTGAGTCCCTGTACATAATTATGTATGCATGACTAAGCATCCGGGGCTCACAATTTGACCTCCAGTATAAATTAATCCATGGTATAGCCAGACATTTTATAATGGGTTTCATTATATTCACGCTCCTGAGGAGATGCCAATTTTGTTTAAGATTTCAGGTATTGATTGGCAAGGGTAGGACTTAATGGAGCCATAAAGCATGTCCAATCTTAAAAATCATTTACAAAAATCATTAGCTCCCATTCTAATTGTCCAGAAAATGTGCATTAGACCTGCCTCAATTTACCTAAGCTATTTTCTATCCTGTTAATCACCCTTGCCCCATCTTACTGATCCTTATATCATCAGAATCATAGATGGAGACCAAGAAGGAAATTTAAAGGTCACCTCCTTACTTTCTGGACAAGGAAATTGAGATCTAAAGGCATTAAGTGACTTTTCTGAGATCCTTGCCCATGGAAAGCTGGGATTTAAATCCAGGTTTTCTTTCCAGTGTATCATGCTTCTTAGGTAGCTGTTACTGTCAAATACATCCAGAGATTCGCTCTCCTGAAAAGCAAATAAAAAGAAATATAAAGGAAAACACCACATTACATTATTTCCTTCAAATCTGAATTCCAGAGGTAGATAGGAAAAGACAAAATTATATTGAGCTAAAAGTGAAAGATTGCATAGCTAGGTGGTGCAGTAGATAAAAGTGCTGGCCATGGAGCCAGGAAGATTCATCTTCCTGAGTTCAAATCCAGCTTCAGACATTTAATAGCTGTATGGCCCTGAGTAAGAACTTATCCCGGTTTGCCTCAGTATCTTCATCTGTCAAAATGAGCTAGAGAAGGAAATGGTAAACTATTCCAGTTCCTTTGCCAAGAAAACCTCAAATAGAGTTACAAAATGTCAAACATGATTGAACCAACAGAACTAGCAAGAAACTGAAAGACCTGGATTTGAGCTAATGTGGGATCTCAGGCAAGTCTCTTCACCTCTAGCAATGTTTTCATCTGAGAAGACAAATAATGATACTTGCAGTAATCACCTGGCAAAATTGTTATAAGAACAAAATTTTTTAAAAAGAGAATGAAAATTTTGGCATATATTATTGAGCCCAGGCCAGAGGACCTCTGCTTATTTCATAACTAGATTGAAGGTTTAGTAAAGCCATAAGCCATCTGGCCTCTGGCCTAGTTCTCTTTTCCAGCTGTCCTTTAACTGGACTATAGCCAATGTTTGAACTTGATATATCTGGAGCAAAACAAATGGCAGAATTTGTACAGACTGAGGCTGCCTGGGTTCTTAACCTTTTACCTTGTGTCATGGACCCTTTTGGCAGTCGGGTGAAGCATATGCATCCCGTCTCAGAATAAAGTATTTAAATATAGAAAATAAGATATATAAGATTACAAAGAAAACCAGTAATGTCTAAAATGTTATCAATGTTATTGAAATGTATATTTTGTAAAAGTTCATTCTCCCTTCATTCCAGGTTAAAAATATCAGTCCTATTTCAGGTGGTTCATTTATGTGAGCAATTCTTTGGGGGAACAGATGAAACACCCAGAAGTGTTTACTCCAGTGACTTTTTAAAAGTATTGCTTCATTAAACATGTTCCCCAATGAGCTCTGACAGACATTGCCGGACAAGGATGGAGAAAATTTAGAGTCCCTCATTTCAACCTCTAGTTTCCATTTTACTTGGGCATAAAATGGTAGTATGCTATGTGCTTCAGAGAGGTAAGCGAATTGTCTGGGACCTGCAGGATACCACTGAAGCATTGCCATAGCAGTGGTGCCCAAACATAATGAGTTTTAATATTCTATGGGGACTTCCTCACCTACTCACAGCTGGGTCCAGAATGGATGGTGACAATATTGCTCAGTGCTCTTGGGATGGCCATAGATCTTCAGTGAATGCTGTAGCTAAAGCAGGCTGATGCATCCTGGCGGCCAAATCAGGCCTTTAGGAAGGCACATTAACTTTCTGCAAGCCACAAGGGAATAATTGAACTCGTTGCTGCATGGTAGCTGTAAAATCTGGGACTATTGGTTTCGTCACTTAGGGCTGTTTACTAATGAGGGTTGGTGTCACAAGTTCAATCCCTGCTCCCCCTGTAGGCGTCGCAAGGATAACCATCTGCTCTGCGGTTGAAGAGTCCCCCATAATCAGAGCTCTCTCTGGAGAGTGACAAATTGGAGCAAGTATCCTTGGGCCCTGCACAGTACTTTGAGGACCAGGTGGCTAGAGTTGTGGGCAGGGAGGCAAAGAATGGGTCAGAGATGCCCTGTCCAATTGTTGATAGTAATAGTTGCTTATATTCATAAAGCAATTTATAGTTATATCATGCCACATATATATTATCTTCTTTGATCACTACCACTTCTTTGTGAGGCAAGTAGTTCAAGCATCATTTTCATTTTTTTTATTAAAGGAAAATAAGATTTAGATAAAAGTGAAATAATCTGCTAAAGGACACGTTATTAGTAAGTGCAAGAACTTGGACTCAAATCTAAGCCTCCTCACTCTAAGTTTCTTATTCTAAGAGCCCCCTTGGGAGGAGGGAAGAGAAGAAAATTTGAGAATCACAAATCTACTGTCAATGTAGGGAGTCCATATAGGAGAAGGAAAGAAAGGGGAGATTCAGTCATTCAACAAATATTTGTTATAAACATCTATTGTTTATAAAACATTATATTAGGATCTTGGGAAGTGGGGAAGATGAAGATTAAGATCTTAACCAAAAAGATTCATCTAAGAGGCTTTGTGGAAAAGATACTGGATTTGTAGTCAGAGACCAGTTTGAATTCTTGCTCTGCTATTTGTTACTTGGGTAATCTTCAGTTAGAACTTAGACTCTCTGGGCCCCAGTTTCTTCATCTCTAATATGAGGAGGACTGGAGGTCATCTAGATCCAGATCTAGTTTTTGAGCCTAGGGTCTTTTATCTATAGCCTAGAAAAGTTGATGGACTTCTAGGTGGTAAAGTGGATAAGAGGGCAGGGCTTCGAGTCAAGAAGACATCTTCCTGAGTTCAAATCTAATCCTAGACACTTACTAGTTATGTGACCCTGGGAAAGTCACTTAACCAAAAACAAACAAACAAACAAACAAACAAACAAACAAAACGAAAAACAATGAACAAACAAAAACAACCAAATGGGGTCACAAAGAATCAGACACAACTAAATTGACTGAACAGCAAGCACTACAAAGTAAAACTGATACAAACAGGACACAATTAAGTATAAGATCAGCAAGATACTAAGAAGACTGGGATAAAATTGTGATTAGAGGGGGCAGCTGGGTAGCTCAGTGGATTGAGAGCCAGGCCTAGAGACGGGAGGTCCTAGGTTCAAATCTGACCTCAGACACTTCCCAGCTGTGTGACCCTGGGCAAGTCACTTGACCCCCATTGCCTACCCTTACCACTCCTCTGCCTTGGAACCAATACACAGTATTGACTCCAAGACGGAAGGTAAGGGTTTAAAAAAATGTGATTAGAGTGCTTAACTTGGAATTAGGAAGACCTGCGGGATCAACTGAAATAATGTATGTAAAGCACATTTGTAAACTCATATAAGTGCCTGTGATGATGAGGAAGAGGAGGAAGATAAAGATGATGTGGATGATGAGGGTGATAACTGTTACCTACTTCTTAATTCTATGGCCCAAGACTAGTAATTTAACCTCTCAGAATCACTTTCCTTATCTATAACATGAAATTAATTACAATACTTTCCTTCCAGGATTGCTGTAGGGATTAAATGAGATACTATCTGTAAAGTGCTTTGTGAAACTTCCAGCACTTTATAAAATGCAAGCAATGATAAAAGATGATAATGATGATTTGACAAGCACTTCCATGAATGGGACAAAGACAGAACTACAGTGTTTTGGAGCTAGAGGAAAACAAGTTTTGCTGAATAGCAGCAGTGACTACTCTTCTTTTTTTTCCACATACTGTACTCAGGGTGCATTTAACTTTATCTAGGCTACCTTCAATATTAATTGCAACCAAATTTCAACTTTATGGAAGTGTTGAAAGTCAAGGGTGAGGGGACAAAAGATACACATAATGAGGCTTGCCTTAGAGTACTTGCTTCTCTAGGGATGATCCTGATGCTATGGAACTGGTTGCCACTGGTCTATAAGAGACATTCACAAGGGCAACCATCATTGCTATCAGATAAACAATTCAGAATAAAGTGGTGAAAGTCAGGATGATATATTTGCAAAGTTAACTGGCCTGGTTAGGGATTGGAACTGTGCCACTGAACTCATTAGCACAAAGCTCTGAGAAACAGAGTCCAGAGTCCAGATTTTACACCCTTACTGGTACATTGACCTATATTGCTCCTGAGGAGATTTAGAAATTGTGGTGTTTTAGGAACTGCTTATCAATTCCCTAAAAGTTTCCTGTTGTGAACTGACAATATGACCCTCATTCCCCCCAAAGTCCTTCTTAGTAAAGAGCTTAAAACACTAGGAAAGAAATGTGTGTGTTTTATCAAAGGATGCAACTTTAGACTTAAAACATTCCTAATGTGCCCTCTACTGAAAACTTTTCATTGTAAATGTCTTGATAACCTATACAACCCAATTCATCTAAGTCTCACTTTTTTCTCCATAGTGATTTGGTTGTACTGGAATAGCTCATTCATTAAATTTCATCTTCTTCCTTTGCAGATAGTGTTGTCCTATATGGCTTGAAATTCTGAGGCCAATTCTGTCCACCGCATCAGCAAACAAAATGCAGATGGGGATTTCTTTAAATACAATGTTAGATCCATAGCATCAGGTATCTTATTGTTATCTGACTGTGAAACTTAGGAAGAACATTGCAAAAGAAATAAAAGGATTGAGGCTACCTCTTCTGCATTATAGCTTCTAGAAGTATCTGTTCTTGGTACTGTCCACATGATCCCACAAATTTCTGAAGATAGTGAAACACGACGCATCCCAGAGAAGACTAAGAACTTTATTTTTTATTATTTTTGGTTTTAAAAAATTCCAACAATGAACCCTCAATCCATTCCTATGGTATTCCCAGAGCCACCAGATGAGAAACTGATTGTTTTATAAAGAATTCACTGTTTTAATTGCAGCATGAAAAGAATAAACTAAGTGAACTCATGAGTCATGTCTTTCTCTTGACATATTTAGCAACTTTATCTTCTCAAAGTCAACTGAAGATACATTTTATGCATCTACTGTAAGGATTAGTCTTTGCAGTTCCTTCCTTTGGACAGCCAGATTATGCAATCCTCCCAAGAACAGATATTTCAAATTTCATTGAAAATCCTAAAAATATTGATATTCCCAGGGTGAGGGAAAATCATATTTTAAAACAATTTTTTCTTTTACAGTTCTCATTTATGTTCTCAGTGATATAGATGTTTATGTGTGTGTATGTATGTATGTATATATATATATATATATATATATATAGAGAGAGAGAGAGAGAGAGAGAGAGAGAGAGAGAGAGAGAGAGAGAGCGCGCATACATATATATGTATATATTTTAAGTTTCTGGACTTGAAACTGAATTCTCATCCTCTTGCTTCCCTTATTCCCATTTTAACAACAACAAAAATAAACCCATCCGTTCACTTTCCCCTTTCCCAAACCTTTCTAAATGTTATACCAAGTCTATTTCCTTTTGGCTAATAAATTGGGCACTAGATGGCACCAACGGCTAAGTTGGCAGGTGGAAATCCTTTCTTTCTCATTAAAACATGGCTCACTAGACTGTTACCCAAGGATATCACGAACTCTGAAGCAATATCTTTCAACAAAAGCAATAACTTGGAAAACAATTTTGTTACCCAGATTTGTTATGATTATATATATTTTAAGGTGAACTTTTGATTGATTTTTAAAAAAACATTTATCATACGTTGGTAGGTTATATTGCTTTGTGCACAATTATAAACATGTCGGGGAAAATTAGCCGTCTCTTTAGCTGTGGGAATATCATAAGTAGCATGAATAAAATCATATCTTACATAAAGAGAAATATGGCTTGCCCCCAACTGGTGGACAGGCTTTTCTGTGTAACCTTGCTTTCTACTCTTACAGACTCCAGTATTAGAATAGACCATACTGGGTAGTGGAAAATGTTGTAGAATGAGAGGCAGGAGGTCCTGGGTTCAAATGCTCTTTCTAACATTTGATATGCATCTAATCACCTCTCTTTTACTTTTCTCATCCATGAGATTTGGATAATAAGAGATGCAGTACCTATCTCTTGACGTTGTTGTCAGGCTCAAATAAGATCATATAAGCAAACCAAATAAACAAAAAACATAAAGTGGACCTGACTTCCAGGTGGCATAGGGGGAAAGGGTATTGGACTTGGAGTCAAGACAGCTTCAGTTCAAATTCTGCCTAAAGCATTTATCAACTGTGTGACTAGGCAAGTCACCAACCCTTGTCAGCCTCATTGTCTTCTTGTATAAAATGAAGTTAATAATAGCACCAGACTCACAGGATTGTTGTAAGGATCAAATGATATAACATGAAAAGTACTTCAAATACTATATAAATATTGTATTTATATAAACTTTTAAGTACTATAGAAATATAATCTATAAGTTTCATATATCATCAATATAATTATCTTACAATATATAATTGTATATAATGATATAAAGTATAATATATAGTAATAATAATTTTTAAAGTCAGTTATTATATTATAATGGTTTTAAATTGATTCAGTAGTGCTGGAGACACATGGGATTTGCTATCTTTCCTGGGACATGTAGGAAGAAAAAAATGACCTGACATTGTTGGAGTATAGATGCCAAAACTTCAGATGATAGATGTGATACACAATTATGATGATCCTTCTGTATCCAGGGGCTCCTTGGTCATTGTGGACCAGAAGATCTTTTGAACTCATTTGTGGGAACTCATCTGAGAGAGCCTTAGGCTAGAATTAATTACTTCTGGAGATCTATAAGAGGCCCAGCCTCTCCATATTCATGAATGGCCTCCCTTTTTCCCCTAGAGTTGCCTCAATCAGCACCTAATGATTCTTATGCTTTTTTAGGTAGCCATTATCAGTAGTTTTCTTAAGTGAAGTCACTACCAGAGATTGGTGACCCAGGAGTCCCTATGCTAATCATACCTTCTATTGTCTCTCCAGAACTTACCAGTAGAGTCAGTCCACTCTCCTTTGTGGTTCCTTGTGGTTCCCTCCTCTTTGTTTTGTTTTGTTTTGTTTTTTTGCTTGAGCTATTCGTTGTTTTTTTTTTTTTTCCAGAATGTCTTTCATCCCTTTTCTTCATCAATCCAAATCCTACTTTTACTTCAAGGTCCAGTTTCTCTATTAAGCCTTCTAGGATTGTCTTGAATTTATAATGGTGTCAATTCTTCCCATTTTTTCCAATTAAAGTGTTTTGACCACATTGCATCTCACATATATGCATCCTTGAATCATCACATAGTTATTTATTATCTTTCCCCGACTAGACTATAAGCTCTTGGAGAGTGGAAATTTCATTTCCAAATTATAATCTTCCTACATGTTTACATGCATGCTAACACAGGCAAAGAAGATATACAATAAATATTTGTTTATTTCAGTTGACTCAAACTTTACTATCAATGTTTCTTCAATATCAGCGATGAGTAGATCTATTCTCTTTTTTCTTCTTTTGAATGATCTTGGCTTGGCCTGGTCCCCAAGTCATTTCCTAGGCTAAGTCTGAATCCCTCAGTATCATGGAGTATTCGCATAGGTCATCATTGAATCCATTCTCATGGCTCAGGAGCCACAAGGTCAAACTATAACTAAAAAAGGATTTCATCTGGTCAAGTAAGATCCTCTCCACTCATCACTGATTTGACTGAACTAGATATAACTCAAATGAGAAAGGAACAAAAGGATGGGTCCTCTCCTTCTCCTTCTTGATTCCTTCCTCACTCCTTCCTTCCTCCCTTCCTCCCTTCCTTTCTCCCTATCCTCTTTCCTCCCTTTTTCTCTCTCCCTCCCTCACTCCCTGCCTCTTTCTTTCCTTCCTTCCTTTCTTCCTTCCTTTCTGCCTTCCTTCCTTCCTTCCTTCCTTCCTTCTTTTCTTTCTTTCTTTCTTTCTTTCTTTCTTTCTTTCTTTCTTTCTTTCTTGAATGAATGAATGAAAAAGCATTTATTAAACACATATGTCAGGCCTGTACTAGGAATTCACAATATAAATACAAAACTAAGATGCTTCTTGCCTTCGAGGAATTTACATTCTAACAAAAATGTGGTATCCAGGGAAGGGAATTTCAAACAAAAGGTTTAGAAAGTGGGCAGGTTGATAAGTATGTAGTGGCTGGGCAGATGGAAAAATTTCTGGTTTAATAGATGTGATACATGGCCTTTATTTGGCTAGATATACCAAAATGGGTGAATTTATACTTAAGGCAGAGAAGACAGCATTTGGTCAGATGAAATAGATGCTTTGTATCTAAGATAGATAGTTGCTTTAATTTGAATTTAATGTTGCCTTGAATGTAAAAATATAGTACCCTTACATTAGACATCAGGTGAAAAAATAACTTTCATGATAAAATAAATTGTAGCAACGTGTGTGTGTGTGTGTGTGTGTGTGTGTGTGTGTGTGTGTGTGTAGTGAGGTGTGGGGTGGTGGTGTTTGGGCTTGTACAAGCACATGCAATATGGGATTTAGGAACTTGGATCATGCAGTACTGCCCAATTTTGTATTCATTTTCTGTTCTATTCTGGTCAATGATTTTTCATGTTATAAAATAAAACTCTGATTTTTGACTACCGGCTCTGGTCCACTCTATTATTGATGTAGAAATACATGGGGAGACAGACAAATCTACTGATTTTCTACAGGTGAGCAACTGGCCATTATTTTAAATAGTGAATGGCAGAGGGAAAGTTCTTTAAACCCTTCTTCTTCCACCAGACCTGAGTATCCACAAGAAAACTAAGTTTGCTCTTATGATTGTCTCTCTGTAATTTCTTGGTGATGGTATCAGACATGGTATTCAGAATATCTTTCATCCCTTCTCTTCAACAATCAAAATCCTAAATTTACTTCAAGAGCCAGTTTCTCTTAAGTAGCTGACAGTGACTACCAATAGCTGTGAAG
The DNA here is from genome assembly GCF_016433145.1 of Gracilinanus agilis. NCBI lineage: Eukaryota > Metazoa > Chordata > Mammalia > Didelphimorphia > Didelphidae > Gracilinanus > Gracilinanus agilis. The sequence goes on from NC_058130.1 coordinate 504,215,876, forward strand.
GAGACATCAGCCCCCTTGATTCCTCTTCAGTTCAGGCTTTCACACCTAGTAGTCACAAAACACTCCTAGATGTTCACTTAAGGAAGAAACTAGTCACTGAAAGAAATAATACAAGGATAGGGCTTCAAGAAAAATAGAATTCAATTTTATTTTATTTTTATTCTAAACTTGCAAATATTAAAAACATGCATGTTTCAATGAGCGAAGAACAGAAAACAGGAATTGGCTATGAAACCTTGAATCTTTATTAGACATAAGTTGCTTTTATTTTAAAGCATATAATCAATTCAGCATGTTAGTTACAAAGGTGACCTACTTGTGTACATCTTCCACTGAATTTTCTTCTGTTCCCTTCTGTACATTTTGTTAATATTTCACATGACCTGTGTTCCTTTTTTGTTGTTGTTTTTCCCACCACCATCATTAACTCTCCCTCTAATTTCCCTCCCCAGCGAGAATAATACTGCACTTGAAAAAGACAAGCAGTAATGCACAGCAAGTTCATACACTGGCCATGTCTAAAAATGTGCATCTCATTCTGTATGTCTAGTTCATCACTGCTCTATAAAGATATGAAAAACATGTTTCATAAGTTATCTTCTGAGTAGTGCCTCATCAATTAATTGGAAGTTGCTTTTTTAAAAATAACCATTAGGGGGCAGCTGGGTAGCTCAGTGGATTGAGAGCCAGGCCTAGAGACGGGAGGTCCTAGGTTCAAATCTGGCCTCAGACACTTCCCAGCAGTGTGACCCTGGGCAAGTCACTTGACCCCCATTGCTTACCCTTACCACTCTTCCACCTATAAGTCAATACACAGAAGTTAAGGGTTTAAAATAAAAAAAAATTAAAAATAACCATTATTTTCTCTCTTAGGTAAGTATTGATTCTAACACAGAAGAGTAGTAAGGGCTCAGAAATAGGGGTTAAGTGACACAGATAGGAAGTTATTGAGGACAGATTTGAACCCAGGCCCTCCTGACTCCAAGCCTGGCACTCTATTCACTCTTCTACCTGGATGCCCCTGAAATGGAATTTTTAAATCTTTCAAAAAATTTTTTTACAATGTTGCAAGAATTGTATACATTGAACTCCTGATCAAGCCCACTTCACATTGCATTGGTTCATGTAAGTTTTTCCAGGTTTCTCTGAATTCTTTTATAATTTTATCTACATCAATAATATTCCATTACATTCATATTCCATAATTTTGTTCAGCCATTCTCCAATTGAGCTTGTAATTTTTTTGTTCCAGCCAAGAGAAGTAGTAGTATGAATTGTTTTGTCAATATGGATCCTCTCCAATTTCCTTTGATATTTTTGGAGGGATATATGCCTAATAGCAGCATATACCTAATACTGGGTAAAAGAGTATGTATAGTTTAGTGAAATTTGGAGTATAGTTCCAAATTGCTTTACAAGATGGCTAGACCAATTCACAGCTCAAAAAACAAAAACAACCCCCCCCTAGTAAATTAGTGTGCCTGCTTACTCATATCCTCTCTAATAATTGTCATTTTCCTGTTTTAGGCCATCATATATCTAGTATTCATCTCTTCTCTCTGCTCACACAATTACTGCCTTAGTTCAGGCCCTCATCACCTGTGGTATGGTCTGTTCTAAAGATCTAAAGAAGTTGATCTTCCTACCCCAAATTCTCACCCCACTCCAAATCATCCTTATTCAAAAGATAACTTTCCTTAAGTGAAAATCAAACTATATTACTTCCCTACTCATTAGACTCTAGTGGCTTTCAGGTGCAGTTATGATAAAATAGGAAGATATCTATTTTTTTAAGTCCTTCACAGCCTGGTCCAAACCTAGGGCCTCATTATAAATTGCTATTCTTCCTGCACTCACTAAACTCTTCCTCACACATGTCACTGTCCCTCTCATGTCCATTTCTTGGGACTGGCAGTCCTCTGTGCCTAGAATGCACTCCCTCTTCATCTCTGTTTCATGGAATCTTTCACTTCCTTCAAGACTTAGATGAAGAACGGTACACAGTAACAGCAATATTGTGAAATGATCAAATGTGACTGACTTAGCTACTATCAGCAATACAAAGATCCAGAACAATTCTGAGTGACTTATGAAAAAAATACAATCTACCTGCAGAGAAAGAATTGTGGAGTAGGAATGCAGATGAAAGCATATGATCTTTTATGTCTCTTTTCGGTTATATGTTCTGGGGTTTTGGTTTCATAAGATTATTCACTTACAAAAATGAGTAATATGGAAATATGTTTTGCATGATAGTACAGATATAATCCAGATTGAATTGCTTGTAAGCTCCAGGATGGAGGCGGGAAGAAGGGACGGAGACAATTTGGATCATATAACTTCAGGAAACTGATGTGAAAATTTGTTATTACATATAAATTGGTAAAAATATAAATTTAAAAAAGAATTTAAAAAAGAACCACCTTCTGAGCAAAATTCTGATTTCCCCTGTAGGGACTGCACTCCTATAAATGTCTCATGTTTATTTTATGTAGCACTTTATTTTATATATACTTGTATAAGTACATAAGCTCCTTGAAAACAGAAGGTCTTTCTTCTTTCCTTCCTCTCTTCCTTCCTCCCTTCCTTCCTTTCTTCCTTCCTTCTTTCTTTCTTTCTTCCTTCCTTCTTTTCTTCCTTCCTCCCTCCCTCCCTCCCTTCTTTCCTTTCTTTCTTCCTTCCTCCCTCCCTCCCTTTTTTCTTCCTTCTTCCTTCCTTCCTTTCCTTAATTCTTTTCATCCTTGTTTCTTTTTCTTCCTTCTTTTCTTCCTCCTTCTCCATCTCTTCCTTTCTTCCTTTCTTCTTTCTTTCCCTCTTTCTTCCTTCCATTCATTCTTTGTTCCTTTCTTTTTTCATAATTTGTTGTTCTCAGCATAGTAACTGTCACATAGTAGATTCTTAATAAATACTTGCTGATTTATTGACTGATTTTTCATTATTAGAAAGCTTTTCTTCATGTCAACCTGAAACACATGGAAGATTATTGTATAAGAAAGGGGTTAGACTTGTTCCTCTTGACTCTAGAGTGAAGAGTTGTGACCAATAAGTGGAAGTTATAGTGACAAGTTTGATAAATAGGAATTTGTCTCCTCCAAGTTGAAATGTTATTTAAAAATGCAGTGAGTTTTCCAGACCGATAGTGCATTGCCCTTCCCTCAAAGTCTTCTAGCAGATGCTAAATGACCATTTTCTGGGAATCTTAGAGATAACATTCATGACTTGGGTAGAGGTTAGACTTGATGACTATTGAAGTCTCTTCTATTACTATATTCTATGATTCTATGACATTAATGAATGATTTCTGGTTAGTGTTGCTTAGTCTATTTCCCCTTAAGTTTTCGACATCATGAATAAATTGTCAACTAAAGAAAAATGAGGAATAATGTTGCGTAGATGGAATCCCTGATACTAGGAAGGCAGAGGCTTGTGGATATCTTGAGTCTGGGAGTTCTGGGCTTCAGTGAGCTAAGCTCACTGTCCTTAGTATGTTCACTAAGTTTAGCACCAATATAGATAGCCTTGGATATGGGGAGCCACATGGCTCACCTATGGAGCAGAAATTTATCTCAGATTTGAAGAATTGAACAGGTTAAAGTTTCCATTGCACTTCAGCTTTTGGATCAGGTCTGTGAGTGGTAGCTATACTTCCAGTTTCAGCAAGATATAAACAGAAAAAAAATGGACTTAGCTTTCTGGGTCTGAATCCTCCCATTGATACTTACTTTTTTAAAATTAGAAATGTAGTCACATTTATTGGCATTTCTCCTAACAATTTCTATGAAAGCACTGAGAAATTTCCTTCTTAAAAAGTTTGCCAGTGGATGAGACCTTTTTTAATCCTATATCTATAATAAGAAAACAGCTCAAAAGCAAGCATGAGGAAATAATAGTTCCACACAGCATTTTCTTAAGTGCCATATTCAGAACTATGAAGAATTAAGATGGACATTCATATCTGTTTGTAATTTGTTTACACATCTTAATTTAAATTTTAAAATTTTGAACTTTAACACCCCCAAAAGAGGTATTTCCATTTGTTAACTTGAATCTAAAAAGACCATATGGGATGCCATGGGTCTTTTCTACATACATACTATTTGCTTTCCCCAAAGCAATCTTTCTAAAGAACAGGTCTGGCTGTGTTATTCCCCTGCTCAATAAATTACAATTGTTTTCTGTTTCTTTGAGCATTAAATATAAAGGCTTTTGTTTGGCATTGAAAGCTTTTTGTGGCCAGTCCTCTTCTTACCTTTCCAGACTTAAGACTACTTTCCTCTACATACTGTAGCTGTCCTGGCCTGCTTATTGTTCCTCAGAGATGACACGTCTTTATTCTGAGTGCCTTTGTATTGACTATCCCTCATGTTTGGAATTGTTCTACCTTCTTGTCCCCATCTCTTAGAATCCCTGGCTTTCTTAAAGACTCAAAAATTAAGCATCACTTTCTGCGATAAACCTTTCTCACTACCCTCAAATGCAAGAGCCTCCCCCCTCTCCCCCACAAGATTACTTTCTGTCTACTCTGCATGTATCCGGTGTATACCTCTTTTTTCTTTCTTTCTTTTTTTTTGGTACATATTCTCTCCATTAGACTGTATGGTCCTTGAGAGCAGGAATTATATTTTTGCATTTCTTTACATCTTCACAAAATTGTATGACAAAAATTGAGTGATTAATAGAGTAGATGCTTGCTGATTGATATGTATGTGTGCTACATGCTCTGCACATAGCATCCTCTCCAAACATGTCTGTCAAATGAATCAGTAGGCTCTGCTGACTCTTTTAAAGCAATTTTACCTGAAAAAATTATGTTACTAACACGCTTTAATGTCAAGAGAGAAATTTTTTTCTGTTCTCTGTTTTCCCCATCACTGACCTAAGTGTCATGAATTCACAGTGCATAACAGCAAGTAAGAAAAAAACACTGAACACAAGGGAAGGGAACAAGGGGAAATTGAGGTCCACAAGAAACCTCAGCCAAGCCACTAATGGCTGCCAGTTACAGCCAAAGCACACACTTTACCACCTCAATCACCCAGGTAAGGGAGCCACAGGTTATGTTTTCTACCACAGTAATTGCTTCTTTTTGAACAATATTGCTCTTCTTGAATAAATTGAAATTGAAGTTTTAGTCCCGGGTCAACAGAAGACTGAGAATAAAAACAGCAAGAAATAAAAAGGGATCACTTTATTACTCCCACACAGGGATGTTACACAATTTCTTTCCCTAGAAGTCTTTAAAAGTAGGGCAGCTGCCCAACTGTCTAGGGTGTTTTAAGTGTGTTTTAAGCCTAGGGGAAGAGAGATGGGCAGGTTGAGATAAGGAGCTCTCTTCCAGCCCTGTGATTCTAGAAAAATTCCATTTACCTTCCAAAACGTGGCTGAGATTGGGGGAGGGAAACAAGAGGTGAAGAGAGGAGGACAGAGACCTTTTGGAGAAAAAGCACTGAAATTTTGAGCCCCAAAGAAGAATTTTTAAAGGAAATAATAAAAAAAAAGCTAAGCTCTGCCAGATTTGTGTCAGTCTTCAGTTATGCTCCCTAATAAAAGTAGTGCAGGGATGTAGGGGCTAAATGGCAGGAGAAATGTAGCTAAGAATACTCTGGACTTGTTAGTGCACCTGTCATTCAGAGGTGTGCAAATGATTGATTTAAAAGCAAGAGAGGCACAGGCCCAAAGTCAATCTTTTCTATAATTGGCTAGAGTTCTCACTAGTCCCACATTTTATGTGTATATTGCTGGTTACCTGAAGGACTTTTTGTTGTGTTTATGTTCCTGACAAGGAATAATAGTAACTGATGTTGCTATAGCACTTTAAAGATCCACAAAGCACTTCCCTCCTATGGACCTAGCATCAGAGCATGTGGCATTGAAGCCCAGCTATGCGCCTTAGCTGTGCTAGGTAAGGTAAGTCATTTGACTTACGGCAGCTGCACAATGGAAAGATTGGACCTATGGTCAAGAAGGCATAGGTTCAAATCCAGTCTGATATTTATTAGCTGTGTGGCCCTGGGCAAGTCTTTTAACATCTGTCTGCCTCAGTTTCCTCATCTATAAAATGGGAAGAGTAATAGCTCTTGCCTCCTAGGGTTGTTGTGAGTACAAAATGAAATATCATTTGTAAAGTACTTTGCAAAGCTTAATGTGCTATCAAAGTGCTAGCTAATAGTAATAATAATAATAACTGTAATTATTACCATTATTATATGGGCCTCCATGTTTTCATCTGCAAATAAATCAATGAGCATTTATTAGGCACCTATGTGCCAGACATTTTGCAAGGCACTGGGAAAACAAAGAATAAAAATAATAGTCTCTGATCTCAAGAAGCTTACATTTGACTAGGAAGAGAAAATATATGCACAAATAAGTACATATAAAATAAATAAAAATTTTTATTAGTTTTTTTTTCTGGGAAGAGGGTCTTAGCTATAACTTACATTTATAAAGAACTTTAAGGTTTTCAGAGTGATTTAAATGCATTTCATTTGATCCTAACTACAACCCAGTGAGGTAGTTACTACAGGTATCACTATTACTTTCCATTTTTCATCAGAGACTCCGCTTAGTTGGACTCCACAGAGCATTATGGCTTCCCTAGGATAAGCTGATCACCTGAGATCTTGCCATCATACAGAGTGCCTCAGTTTTTGATACTCAAAACCTTTTTAATTCCTTCAAATGCCTCTTCCCTCTGATTGGAGGTTGAAATTGTAAACTACCCCCAAAGCCTGCCTTTAAAGAGCAAATATCCCCATAGCTTTGGAAGCATGTGGACCATGTGGAATTGAATTTTCTTCCCCATTTTTATTTAATTAATTAATTTAGAATATTTTCCCATGGTCACATGATTCATGTTTTTCCCTCCTCCTCCCAGAGCCAACAAGTAATTCCACTTGATTTTACATGTATCATTGTTCAAAACCTATTTTCATACTATTAATATTTGCAGTAGTGATCATTTAAAGTCAACATCCCCAATCATATCCACATCTAACCATGTGATCAATCATGTTTTTCTTCTGTGTTTCTACTCCCACAGTTCTTTCTCTGGATGTAGATAGAATTCTTTTTCATATGTCCCTCAGAATTGTCCAGGATCATTGCATTACTGCTGGTAGAATTTTGTGGAATTGAACAAAATTTTAACTAGAGAACAGTTTCATATATGGAGAGTAGCCAAGGACATGTATAAGAAAATATATGCTGGTCAAATGATTCCAGCACTAAAAAGAATGAGTGCTATTATTTTCAATAACATTTTATCTACAAGTAAGTTGATTACAACCTAACAACACCTACTTATTCTCTTTCGACAGTATAAGGAAAATTGCCAGAGCTATTTCTAGATCTGATCACTATAAGAAAAGACATGTAGATAAAGCCCTTTTAATATCAATAGCAGATATAGAACAGCAGGTGTAGGTTTCAGAAAGTAGTATGGTCAATTAGAATAAAATTATTATAATGATTGTTTTACTTCACAAAAATAACTGGAAGTTTTTGAAAAGTAGTAAAATAAATGCTCTAGAAAATTTATCTTCTGTAATCAAATTGGGATCATTAAGCAGCTCTGACATATTAGATGCCAACCTTTTCAGGATGAAAATACAAAAAAAAATGTGGTTCTTAAAGAGCTCTTGATTAATAATTCAACAACTAGTCAATAGGAAAAAAAAAACTTTTTAGAGAGTAAGGTCCCCAAATAAACATTGTCTCTTTTAAATTAAAAATATTGTGTTTTATTTACCATTTGATGAGACAGAGATTAAAGCACAGAGAGATACAGAGAAATGGGCAAAAATAGAGAGACAGGGAGGGAGATTGAGAGATAAAGACAGACATATAGGTATGGAGAGATAAAGATAAAGACAGACAAGCAGAAAGAGGCAGATGAATGCCAAGAAAAGTGTAGAGAAACAGAAACCAAAAAAAGGAGATCAATTACCCATTCCCAAAATCACAACCCTTCATCTTTCAAGGAAAAGTTGGATGACTGTCCTCCTAACCACTTCAGTGAGGCTAGGGAAGAAGGCATAGGAAGTTTTTCTGCCAACCCCCCTATATGACTCCTCAATCTTTGATTAAGCTGGTTCAAAGGGGGTTGTGATTATTGGAAAGTTAAGTATGAACATTGCTAGCCAGGAATATATGTGCCTCCTATTTGTATAATTCAGTGGAATGGTACTTCCCAGGATCTGATGGTCCTAGACTAGTGATTTAGCCCACTATAGACCTCCTAGTGGATTCTCAGGTATTCCTGTCAAATTGTATCAGATTTCAGGTGGCCCTTAAAAACTATCAAATTCAGACTAAGAGTTGAAGGTGCTAGAATCATCATCATCTGGTGTAGGTGTCCCTTGGCTGCTGACTGGCTGACCTGGGAATAAAATACAGAAGGGGATTGGCACTGACAATTTCTGGGTTGGGGTAGAATTGGATGGGACATTCCCAGCTATCTTGGTATAGACTTATGGGGCCTTTCTAGAGAGAATCTAAAATGACAAGTTTAGGTTTTAGCCAAGATTGAAACACATACCAGTGCTGGCCCTCAGAATGGTATGTTAACACTAAATAACCCAGGAAGACCCACACTAAGAGGAGGTTCTAATAGATATGACCAGTGAAATAGGTTCTGATTAAGAATGGGAGAGGAATTCAAAATTTTTAAAAAAGAATGTGAGAAGAGTTTGAGAGGACGGTATATATATATGCAAGAGATTGTTGATCTGTCATGGAAATATCATTAATTTGGGGTTATTGGTCAATAAGATGAAATCCATCTTCATAAATTTGTTGGGATAGTCACTGGAAATCCACCTTCTGTATCTGGACTATCTACCTTCATTCCTAACCAGTTCCCAAATAGCTAATGTAATAACTAGTTTAAGATATAGGACCAGGAATTTGGCATTTCAGTAATAAGTGAATGAATAAGGAAACAATTATTAAGGATTTTCTATGTGTAAAGTACTGTACTAAGTATTAAAAACAAACAGAAAAGTGAGACAATCTCTGAACTCAACCCAGGCAGGTAGGTGGCACAGTAGATAGAGTACCTGGCTTGGAGTTAGGAAGACCTGAGTTCAAATATGGCCTCAGATACTTACTAGTTGCATGATCCTTAGCAAGTGATTTAACCCTATTTGCCTCAATTTCCTCATCTGTAAAACGAGCTGGAGAAAGACATGGCAAATCAATCCATTTTCTCTGCCAACAAAAACCCCAAATGGGTTCACAAAGTCATACATAACTGAAATGATGGGATAATCTTGAACTCAAAGAGCCCTCATTCTAATGAGAGAAATGACATATAGAGTAGGTTTTATTAAAAAAGCAGATGGAAAGACCCTATGATCCTTAGGGCACAATAGTTAGGCAGATAGTAATGCATCTTTATTGGCATTTCCTTTTCCAAATCATATCCCTTTCTGAAGTTGGACCATTTTGCACTAACAAGGGTTTTGGTGATCAGAACCTCATTTTCAAGGTCATCCATAAGTACCACTGTTAAGGAGGCCTCCCTTAGAGGCAGTTGCCAGGTCAAAAGTCCTCCATGCTTTCTGATGATAGCTGATGGCATCATGCTAGAAGCAAGGCCAGTGATCTGGGGTGGGAGGACACTGCTATAGCCAGACCTCTTGGACTTGTTTGGCCACTGGTAGTATACTGGACTTGGGATCAGGAAGACAAGGTTCATTTCTTCCTCAGATATAAGCTGTAGGACCTTGGGCAAATCACTTATCCTATCTTGTCTCCAGTTCCCTCATCTGGAAAATGGAGATAATAATGACTCTTTTATAATGATGCTGTGAGGATTAAAGAAGTTAAAATATATAAAGTGTTTTGTAAATATTAAAGCATCTAATAGATTATAAGCTTCTTGAGGGCAAAGACTGATTTTTGTCTCTCTTTTTTTAATCCCACAATGTGTGGCACAAAGTAGGCACTTAAGAATTTACTGATTGACTATGATAATTGTTAACATTATTACTTTCACTAATCATAATCTATTATTGCCTAAAGAACAATTTGACAATGTTCCTCTAGAAATAAACTGTAATTGAGTGTTAAAAGAAAACCTTGCTTGGGCTTTTACCCTGACTAAAGAGGCAAACTCAGAAAGTTAAAAGGATTTAATTTAGCATGCCCAGGCAGAAAAGCACTGAGTGGGCCACCTTTGATTCAATCTGTGTGCTGCTTTTTATAGATAGGAGTAAGCAATTTTCATGTAACAAAAAGATAATTTTGATTGGTTCATGTTCCAAATGAGGAGATGGGGTTGGTACCACCTCAGCTCTTGACTGGCCCAGGCAGTTTATGAGGAGATGGGATTAGGTTTGCCTCAGCTCCTCCCTCATTACAGTAGCATAAGAGATGGAATTAGTAAGCATGTGCCAGCACCATCTTTTGCAGGCTACCTGCCACATATTCAAAATCAAAAACAAAGTTTCAAAATGGTCTCATCCAGACTGACTCAGCACAAATAGCTGACTTCCCCCAATAGCATCATAGAGAGTTGTCAGTGCTATTTTCTGATGATTAAGGCAATCCCTTCCAGGAAGAAAACTTTCTACCCCATCAGTAACTGGCATCTAAGGTCTAAAATGTATGTGTGAATTGAACATCTGAGAGCACCCCAAGGCTTTAAAATGTCACCTAACAATTGAAGAACTCTTGAGGAACCCCAGTAAACTATTGGAATAGATGGAAAGTGAGCATCTCTGACATGAAAAACCAGAACATAAGATGTGTCAAAGAGATCAAAGAAGGCTGGAAACAGCTGCAGGGGAAGTGTGACTCAGAAATGACCAAGTCCTGGATTTCAGTAACTATTCACCATCTTCCTGATGATCCTACTAATTGTCTTTCTTAAAGCCAAAAATAATATGATAGTTGTTGCCTTTTGCAATAATGTAAAATGGAGGACTTGAGGGCAATGCAAGGAAGTGCTTGAATGTATTAGAATGGCCAAATTAAGACCCCGTAAAGCAAGTCATGAAGAACTCACTGGACGATTACAGGAAGACCTTTGGCTGTATCTACCAATGCAATCCCCTCTTTGGGAGATCCCTAGCAGGAGATGTGTATGTATCAGGAAGGGAAAAATACTATCCAACCTTTCTATTCCTCTCATGTGTCTGAAGTTTGTGAGAAGCTTCACTATATGAGGCTCCATCCTGTATAGGGAAGATAAGGGATACTATAAAACCTATTCAGGAACAGTGTATGTGATGGACAGGATAACTGTAAAACAGCCCCAACAACAAGGAATCAACCACAGGCAAGACTCCTCCATTCTAATCAAATGAGACACAGAGAAGCCCCAAAGCACACAGATCAAGAGCAGGGAAGCAGAGATAGCACTGCCAAAGCAAAGAACATAAAAGCTAGAGGTGGGGTTGTCAGATTTCCTTGCTACTGACAGTGAATATCTGTGTTTTGAATCAGAGTGTGATTACCCAGGTCTGGAAGACATACCTCCTGGGAGATTTAAACAGTACCCCTTATCCTCTCTCCATTCATATTGAGACAGACAGACAGAGACAGAGACAGAGAGACAAAGGAAGAGGGAGAGACAGATGGAACGAGAAAGAGGGAGGAGGGGGATAGAGAGGGAGGGGGTAGACAGAAAGGGAGAGGGATGGAAGAAAGGAAGGAGAGGGAAAAGGAGAGGGAGAAAGGGAGAGAGGACAGGAAAGAAAGCTTTCACCCTTGAGATTGACTACTGGCTGAGAATATGTATATCTTTGTGTGAGTACATGTATTAAATGTTTTTCATTTTTTATTGTGAACTTTAAGATAATCAGACACATTTCAATATACAAAGAATATGTAGTATTCAAGAAAAAGTACAAGAAACTGTAAACCTTAGAGAGTTAAGTTTTGAATAAGGCTAAATATATCTTTTTGCTATTACTTTGTTATTATGTATATATAAAATAAAAAGCTAGTAAGCAAAGTATTAATTATACATACAATATAACAAGGAGTAACAAAATTGCTGTCACACTCTGAACATTTCTTTTCTTTTATTCATTTGTTTGGATGAAAGTGAAACCATGGACCTGTGCATGCAGCGGGACACTTTTGCCCTTAGCACAACATCTCACTATAGCTTAGACCTCAGAAGTAGAATAGAACAATCTCTTTGCCCACTTTGGTGGAGCCAGATATGGCCAGACAGTGCTTTGACCAGCCTCTGTCAACTAGACTCTACCACCCCACAATATGGGTCAGGAGCAAGGGCTAAAGCACTTGGGAGGAGGACAAATCATCAGGTTTAAAGATGCTCACAGATACCTAATGGACCTTTCCCATCTCAGCTTGGGGGAGCTGTTGGTTTGACTAAAAAGACTATGAAGCCAGCTGGAGAACTGTTAACTGAATTTGAATCACAGAGGTCTGGCCATTGACAGAACTGTAACACTTCTTTAAGGAAGTGAGCAGTAGACAGAGGTAGCTCTCATGATGGCTGGGTGGCTGCAGTAGATGCTGAGCAAAGCAGGGGTCTTAGAATGATGTGGGGTTCCTAGATCCCATGGGGAGCTACAAGAATACCCCACCGTTGAAGTGGAGGCAATGGAGGAATTCATGCACTGAGCACAGGGATTCCTGGTTCAGTCTGGGGGCTGCAGATCTGGAAGCAAAGATGAGAAAGGCACAAAATCACAGTCTGGAAGAACATGAACAAACCTTACCTGTTAGTGATGCTGAGGCACATGGGCTATTATCCATTTGTAAGGTGGGGATGAGATGGAGGTCAGAGGTCAGTTCTTTACTGATCTTAAATTCTTTCCCATCTCTGTGAGGCTTCAACACAAGGATGGTGCTAAATCTGGAACAATGGTTTAAGTCCCTGAGGTAGGCAGGGGCTATAGTAAAGGTGAATATGGAATAGAGCATATATTTATGCTGTCAGGCTCAATTGATATGTTGATTAGTTTTCCAGAATTGCCTCTTTTCTGATTGGTTGATTGATTTGATTTGATTTTTAACGTGTATTTATTGATAAAAAGGATGGTTAGCTGAATAAGCAATGGTATGAGTGATAGTTTGGAGATGAAGTTGATAGAAAAAAACAATGACAATATATTAAACTTAAAATTAAAGGAAAAAGAATCCTTAATTTCCTTCAAAGCTTGACTCAAACCCAACTTACTACAGATAGCCATTTTTAAAAAACCCTTACCTTCTGTCTTAGAATCAATATTGTATATTGGTTACAAGGCAGAAGAGCTGTAAGGGCTGAGGAATGGATGGGGGCTAAATGACTTGCCCAGGGTCACACAGTTATGAAATGTCTGAAGCATATTTGAACCAAGGACCTCCTATCTCTAGTCATGACTCAGCCCATTGAGTCACCTAGCTGCCCCCATGTAGTCTTTTTTTGATCCAACCAGCTGCTAATGTTCTCCTCTCCAATTAATTTATTTTCATTCTGAATATTTGAAATAAAAATTTACTTGTGCATACTTATTTTGATAGAAGATGAGCTCCTTGAAGGCAGGCACTATCTCATTTTTGTCTTTGGATCCTTGGGGCCTGTTACCTGATATGTTAATAATAAATATCTATGGGTTGACTATTTGAATGATCCTGCTAGCTATTAGACTCTTAAAACTTGCATAATGAGCCACGAATCGGGAAAACGTTTCTTAGCACTGGTCTTCTTGAAGCCATATTTTATTCATGACTAGATTAGGTCAACCATGCCTTCTAGTCAAGTTAGGTTTTCTGTGGTAAGGAGGGCTGCCTGATGCTAAAGATAGCCCTGTGCTCTAAGGAAGAAATCACATTAGGGGAAACACATAAAACTTAGTCTAATAGCATGGTTCTTGTTCCTTTTTCTTCAGGTGCTGGAGATTTAGGAATAATACATTAAGGAAATCATTTCCTTAGATATTTTTGTAGGCTTCTTGGTTAAAAAAAGAACAATTTTAAGAAACTCTTAAGTGATCCAAGTTCTTCAAAAGCTTAACTTCAGTCCTTTAGAGAATTTCTGTAATTAGAACCTTTCAAGCAGGTGACAAATTAACTGCAAATGAAGGCAGAAATCTCAAATGTGTTAGATTTCTTAAGAGAACTTGAGATCCTATAAGATGCTGATTTGTATCTAGGGAAACCAAAATCATAACTGCCCTCTATGCAGCTCAAGAAACTTCAGTTGAATTAAGTAACTAATGCCCCAACTAGCCTGAGACCCAAAGCATATTTTGAAAAAAGAAAACAAAATGAATAAAGCAATGCTCTAGAGTTTTCTTTTTCACTTGCCACAATAGATATTGGCATTAAGAAAACTAAAATTAATTCTACCTAATTTTCTAGTCAGGGAATTTATGCCTCTCTTTTATGCCTCTCTAGACGATTTATTTGACTTCGTGCATCTGTGAATAAGTTAATCCTGAGCCTGAAGTTGTCATCCTAGCTGACTTCTAGATTCAAATCACATTGGAATTTCAACAGTGATAAGCCTCAGTTTCCACATTAGGGAATGAAAGTGTTGGATGAGATGATCTTTGAGAGCCTTTGTGATCTTTAATAGGCTATGCTAAGAACTTCATGCTGCTTTCAAAATGGAATAAGTTGTCCAGAGAGATAGTGAGTTCTCTATTAATAGAGATCCAGTGGATAATGGATAGCTTACTTGTCTGGAATATGGTCATTGGGAGAGAATTGCTTTTTCACCTACAATCTGGACCTTTGAGATTCCTTTGAAATCTAATATTATGTTATTTTATAGTACAGTGCAAATCAAATCAATTTTTTAAATATTTATTAAGTGCCTACCATGTGCAAAGCACAGCAAAGGAGGTGGGGATAAAGGAGATAAAAAGACATAGCCCTTTTCCTCAAGAGACTAATAATCTGATAGAGGAGGATAGGATATGTATACAAATAAGTAAGCTGCCAGGTAGAATGTGATCAAGTAAAGGAGTGGTCTTTGATATCAATGGTCTCATATTCTCATTACCCATTTCTTCAAAAACATAGTTAAAGAAACTGTCCACCATCAAAGTTAGATCTTGTTAAAATATACTGGTGTATGTGAGAGAGAGAGAGAGAGAGAGAGAGAGAGAGAGAGAGAGAGAGAGACAGAGACAGAGACAGAGACAGAGACAGAGAAAGACAGAGACAGAGAAAGACAGAGAGAGAGAGAGAGAGAGAGAGAGAGACAGAGAGAGAGACAGAGAAAGACAGAGACAGAGAAAGACAGAGAGAGATCTTCCAAATGTGGGAAAATAAATTAACCTGTTCTAGCCTAAACTTGTTCTATTAGTTCTATAGATTTTTGGAGCCATAGGTGAGAACTGGGTGTGGCAGGTGGATATCAAAGGTGGAAATCAGCCCTGAAAGGGGCTTGGCAACCTTCACAGAACCAAATCACAGAATTTCAAAGTTGGTCAGATATCACATATTTTAGCCTATACTTGATCTCTGATAAATAGTTATCTAACTCCTTTAAGATCACCAATATTGATGAACCCTTTCCTAAGCCAAATGGATGATTTATAGATCATTAAAGTACAAATAAAGTTAGTGTGGGTAGAAAAAAAGCAGACATTGAATAAATGATAAACTAAATGAAAAATCAAAATACAGATCATTCATTTACCTCAGACTTCTGAAGCTTTTACCATGTTCTATGACATCAGAAAGTATTAGTAAGATCTGATATAATTGTTGAAGGCAGTCATAATATTTATTGCTTGAGGAATTATTTGAGATTATACTTTTTCCCTGGAGATATTAAGCAAGTGGGAGAAGGTGGATGATAGCTAACATATCAACATATTTCACATATCACCCTTTGAATATGTTTCTGCTAGGTCTGAAAAACACTGAGTGGTAAAAATGTGGTCAACCATCCTTGGTATATGTGGTGGTATATGGCATATTCAGGGAAGACTAGTGTTTCTGGTGTGATGGTTGCCAAACTCTTTTTAGGATTGATTTCCATTTTTGATATCCCCCTGTCAGCCAGCTCTCACCTATGGTTTCAAATACCTATAGTATGTATAGTGGCCAATGTAACTCTCTTCTCTGGCTCCTTTTATTCCATCCCCCTTGCACAAATCCCATCCTTACACCACACCTAGTAAATTGTCTTGGCATAAAGTCTAAACAAGGTTGAAGATAATCAACAAACCTCAAATCCATCAGTGAGTTAAGGGATTATATGCTACAGGCATGTGAAGGATTCTCCCAGGGGAACAGGTGGATGAGAATAATTTGTTCTCAAGGTCATGAAGGTGGTTGAAACAGGTACTGTGAAGTGCTTAGAGCTTGGTCAGACATCTAAAAAGCCAGGGTCATCCACTGCATCCTAAAGCATAACTAGTCATCTTGACTTTTATCTTGCCACTGGACTTGATGACTCTGGAAGTCAGAGCAAGGCAGATGACTTTGTGAAACTCTGCCTCACTTAAATCCAATTTATACACAAATCAAAAGACATCACCAGTGATGTCGTTTTAGTTCTCTTTGAGTATGAAAATTAAGAACTATATAGTTGTTCAAGTCAAACAAACTTCTTTTTTTTTATTTGAATCCTTTCTCTTCTTTTTTTTTAATATTTTATTTTTTTAGAAAAATTTTCCATGGTTACATGATTCTTGTTTTTACTTTTCTCTTCACCCCCCTTCAACCCCCTCATATCCAATGCACATTTCCACTGGTTTTAACCTGTGATCAATCAGGACTTATTTACATATTATTGATAGTTGCATTGGTGTGGTCATTTAGGGTTTACATCCCAAACCATGCCCGCATCAACCCATGAGTTCAAGCGGTTGTTTTTCTTCTGTGTTTCCACTCCTGCAGTTCTTCCTTTGAATGTGGGTAGCTTTCTTTTCCATAAATCCCTCATGTATTAGTCTCTGTATATAATGTTCTTCTGGCTCTGCTTCTTTCACTCTGCATCAGTTCCTGGAGGTCTTTCCAGTTCACATGGAATTCCTCCAGTTTATTATTCCTTTGGGCACAATAGTATTCCATCACCAGCATATACCACAATTTGTTTAGCCATTCCCCAATTGAAAGGCATCCTTTAGTTTTCCAGTTTTTTGCCACCACAAAAATCACAGCTATAAATATTTTTGTACAAGTCTGTTTAATCTATGATCTCTTTGGGGTACAAACCCAGCAATGCTATGGCTGTAACAAAGGTCAGGCAGTCTTTTAGAGCTCTTTGGGCATACTTCCAAATTGCCATCCAGAATGGTTGGAGCAGTTCACAACTCCACCAGCAATGCATTAATGTCCCAATTTTGCCACACCCCCTCCAACATCCATTACTCTCCCCTTCTCTCATTTTAGCCAATCTGCTAGGTATGAAGTGGTACCTCAGAGTTGTTTTGATTTGCATTTCTCTAATTATTAGAGATTTAGAACACTTTCTCATGTGCTTATTGATAGTTTTATTTCTTTATCTGAAAATTGCCTATTCATATCCCTTGCCCATTTATCAATTGGGGAATGGCTTCATTTTCTTGTACAATTGATTTAGCTCCTTGCATTTTTGAGTAATTAGACCTCTGTCAGGGTTTTTTTTTAATTTAAACATTTATTAATATTCATTTTTAACATGGTTACATGATTCATGCTCCTACTTTCCCCATCACTCACACACTCCCCCCACATGGCCGACACACATTTCCACTGGTTTTATCATGTGTCCTTGTTCAAGACCTATTTCCAAATTGTTGATACTTGCATTGGTGTGGTAGTTGGGAGTCTACATCCCCAATCATGTCCATCCCAACCCATGCGTTCAAGCAGTTGTCTTTCTTATATGTTTCCTCTCCTGCAGTCTGTTAGATTTTTTTTGTTATAAAGATTTTTTTCCCACTTTGTTGTTTCCCTTCTGATTTTGGTTGCATTGTTTTTGTTTTTACAAAACCTTTTTAATTTAATTTAATAAAAAATATTTATTTTACATTTTGTAATTTTTTCTAACTCTTGCTTGGTTTTAAAATTTTCCCTTTCCCATAGATCTGACAGGTAAATTATTCTATGTTGTCCTAAATTTCTCATTGTTTCCTTATTTATATTCAAGTCATTCACCCATTCTGAATTTATCTTGGTGTAGGGTGTGAGATGTTGATCTAAACCTAATCTCTCCCATATTGTTTTCCAATTTTCCCAGCAGTTTTTTGTCAAATAGTGGATTTTTTCCCCAAAATTGGGCTCTTTGAGTTTGTCATAGACAGTCTTGCTGACATCACTTACCCCAAGTCTATTCCACTGATCCACCCTTCTGTCTCTTAGCCAGTACCAAATCATTATTTCTTAAAACCCTTAACTTCTGTGTATTGGCTCCTAGGTGGAAGAGTGGTAAGGGTGGGCAATGGGGGTCAAGTGACTTGCCCAGGGTCACACAGCTGGGAAGTGTCTGAGGCCTGATTTGAACCTAAGACCTCCCATCTATAGGCCTGACTCTCAATCCACTAAGGTATCCAGCTGCCCCCTACCATATCGTTTTGATGACTGCTTCTTTATAGTATAGTTTAATATCTGGTACTGCTAGGCCACCTTCCTTCACATTTTTTTTTCATTATTTCCCTTGATATTCTTGATATTTTGTTCTTCCAAATGAACTTTGTTATAGGATTTTTCTAATTCAGTAACAATGATTTTTGGTAGTTTGACAGGTATGGCACTAAATAGGTAAATTAATTTGGGTAGAATGGTCATTTTTATTATGTTAGCTCATCCTACCCATGAGCAATCAATGTTTTTCCAAGTGTATAGATCTACTTTTAATTGCTTGGAAAGTGTTTTGTAGTTGTGTTCATATAATTCCTGTGTTTGTTTTGGTAGATAGATTCCCAAGTATTTTATATTGTCTAAGATGATTTTAAATGGTGTTTCTCTTTCCACCTCTTGCTGCTGTGATGTGTTGGAAATATATAGAAGTACTGATGATTTATGTGCATTTATTTTGTATCCTGCAACTTTGCTAAAGTTGTTGATTATTTCTACAAGCTTCTTAGTTGATTCTCTAGGATTTTTTAAGTATACCATCATATCATCTGCAAAGAGTGATAGCTTAGTCTCCTCATTGCCTATTTTGATACCTTCAATTTCTATTTCTTCTCTAATTGCTACTACTAGTGTTTCTAGTACAACGTTAAATAATAGAGGTGATAGTGGGCATCCTTGTTTCACTCCTGATCTTATTGGGAAGGCTTCTAATTTATCCCCATTGCATATGATGCTTGTTGATGATTTTAGATATATACTGTTTATTACTTTTAGGAAAGGTCCTTCTATTCCTATACTTTCTAGTATTTTCAAAAGGAATGGATGTTGTTTTTTGTCAAAGGCTTTTTCAGCATCTATTGAGATAATCATGTGGTTTTTGTTGGTTTGCTTGTTGATATAATCAATTATGTGAATGGTTTTCCTGATGGTGAACCATCCTTGCATTCCTGGTATAAATCCCACCTGATCATAATGAATAACCATCATGATCACTTGCTGGAATCTTTTTGCTAGCATTCTGTTTAATATTTTTGCATCTATGTTCATTAAGGAGATTGGTCTGTGGTTTTCTTTCTCTGTTTTCTATCTACCTGGCTTTGGGATCAGTACCATATTTGTATAATAAAAGGAATTTGGTAGAACTCCTTCTTTGCTTATTATGTCATATAGTTTGTATAGTATTGGGGTTAGTTGTTCTTTGAAGGTTTGATAGAATTCACTTGTGAATCCACCTAGTCCTGGGGATTTTTTTCTTAGGGAGTTCTTTGATGGCTTGTTCCATTTCTTTTTCTGATATAGGATTATTTAAATATTCTATTTCTTTTACTGTTAATCTAGGCAATTTATATTTTTGTAAATATTCATCCATCACACCTAGATTGCTATATTTATTGCTATATAATTGGGTAAAATTTTTAATAATTGTCTTAATTTCCTCTTCATTAGAGTGAGGTTTCCCTTTTCATCTTTGATACTGATGATTTGGTTTTCTTCTTTCCTTTTTTAAATTAGATTGACCAGTACTTTGTCAATTTTGTTTGTTTTTCTAAGTACCATCTTCTAGTCTTATTTATTAATTCAATAGTTCTCTTGCTTTCAATTTTACTGATTTCGCCTTTAATTTTTGTAATCTCTAATTGGGTATTTAGCTGGAAATTTTTAATTTGTTCCCTTTCTAATTTTTTAATTTACATGCCCAGTTTATTCATCTTTGCCCTCTCTAGTTTGTTAATATATGCACTCAAGGATATGAATTTCCCCCTGAGTATTGTCTTAGCTGCATCGCACAGAGTTTGGTAGGATGCTCATCATTGTCATTCTCTTTAATGGAATTATTAATTGTTTCTATGATTTCTTCTTTAACTAACTGGTTTTCGAGAATCATATTATTTAATTTCCAATTAGTTTTTGGTTTTCCTGTCCATGTGCCCTTACTAATTATTATTTTTATGGCATTATGATCTGAGAAGGTTACATTTATTATTTTTGCTCTTTTGCATTTGTTTGCAATATTTCTATGCCCTATTACATGGACAATATTTGTGAATGTGCCATGTGCAGCTGAAAAGAAGGTGTATTCCTTTTTGTCCCTG
Source organism: Gracilinanus agilis (assembly GCF_016433145.1). Lineage (NCBI taxonomy): Eukaryota > Metazoa > Chordata > Mammalia > Didelphimorphia > Didelphidae > Gracilinanus > Gracilinanus agilis. The sequence goes on from NC_058130.1 coordinate 504,236,455, forward strand.
TTTATTTTTCTCCACATATTTATTACATCTAATTTTTCTAGGTTTTCATTCACCTCTCTTATCTATCTCTTATTTATTTTTGGTTTGATTTATCTAGATCTGAAAATGGAATATTTAGATCTCCCACTAGTATGGTTGTACTATATATTTCCTTCTTGAGCTCTGCCAGTTTCTCCTTTAGGAATTTGGATGCCATACCATTTGGTGCATAAATGTTGAGTACTATTATTTCCTCATTGTTTATACTGCCTTTTATCAGGATGTAATTACCTTCCCTGTCTCTTTTAATCATATCTATTTTTACTTTGGCTTTGTCAGAAATCATAATAGCCACTCCTGCCTTCTTTTTCTCATTCGAAGCCCAAAAGATTTTGCTCTAGCCCTTTACCTTAAAGCTGTGTATGTCTCATATGTGTTTCTTGTAGACAACATATAGTAGGATTTTGGTTTCTAATCCACTCTGCTATTTGCTTCTGTTTTATGGGCAAGTTCATCCCATTCACATTCAGAGTTATAATTATCAGTCGTGTATTCCCTAACATTTTGGTATCCTCTCCTAGTTGTACTCCTTCTTCTTACACTATTTCCTTTTAAACCAGTGGTTTGTTTTAGACCAGTCCCCCTTGTCCCTTCCCTTGATTTACTTCCCTTTTCACCCTCTCCCTTATTATTCCTCTTTTTATTTTTTAAGGCCTAATGAATTCTCTGACCCCTCTTCTCCCCTTCCTTTCTTGACCTCACCAATACCCTGCTCCCCTTGGTTAATCCCTTCTGACTTTCTCAAAAGGGTTAGATAGAATTCTATGTCCCAATGGATATAGCTATTCTTTCCTCTCAGGATTAATTCCACTGAGAGTATGGTTTAAATAGTACTTCTTAATGCTCTCTCCCTCTCCTTCTTAAAATAGTTTTCATCCCCTCCCTTTTCTATGCCCTCTTTGTGTGGTATAGAATATCCTATTTTTCTTATTCATTCAAGTTTCTCTTGGTGTCATCTACTATTCACCTCCCTCTTTTTTTCCCCACCCCATTTCATCTTAGACCATTTAGTGCTCCAACCTCTCCCTAGAAAAATAATTCTTCTAATTACTATAATAGTGAATACAGTTTTTGAAAATTACACACAACATTTCTCCATATAGGAGTACAAATAATTCGATCTTATTAAAGCCCTTAAAGAGGCAAATTTAAACATAAGAGTTTTCTTTCTTTTCCCTCTGTTTCTTATTTATCTGTTCATGTTTTTCTTGGTTTTTGTGGTTGGATATCAAACTTTCCATTTAGTCCTGGTCTTTTCTGTGCAAATACTTGGAAATCTTCTATCTTGTTGAATGCCCATACTTTCCCCTGGAAGTATATAGTTAGTTTTGATGGGTAGGTGATCCTTGGTTGTGGACCCAGTTCTCTTGCCTTTCTGAATTTCATATTCCAAGCCTTGCAGTCTTTTAGTGTGGGGGCTGCCAGATACTGTGTGATCCTGATTGGTGCTTCTTGATATCTGAATTGTTTCTTTCTGGCTTCTTGTAATATTTTTCTTTTACTTGGAAGCTCTTGAATTTGGCTATTATATTCCTGGGGTTGTCTGTTCTGGGTCTGGTGTAGAGGGTGATCTATGGATCCTCTCAATGTCTATATTGCCCTCTTGTTGTAGAACTTCTGGGCAGTTCTGCTCAATAATTTCTTTTAGTATGGAGTCCAAATTTCTATTAATTTCTGCTTTCTCAGGATGACCAATTATTCTCATATTGTCTCTTCTAGACCTGTTTTCTTGGTCTATTAACTTATCAGTGAGATATTTCATCTTTCCTTCTATTTTGTCAGTCTTTTGACATTTCTTTATTAATTCTTGTTGTCTTGAGAGATCATTGGCTTTTAATTGCCCAATTCTAGCCTTTAGAAACTGGTTTTCGGGTAAAATCTTTTTGTTTTCCTTTTCAATCTGGTCTATCTGGTTCTTCAAGGCTCCCAGCTAGTCATTTCTGGTCTTCAATTTGCTTATCAATTCTTTTGATTTCTGAACCTCACTTTCCAATTGCAAAATTCTGCTTTTTAAACTGATATTTTCTTGCCAGATCTCTTCCATCTTTCTCATGATCTCAGATTTGAACTCTTCAAGATATTGTGACCCATTATCATTTTGGGGGGAAGGTTTGGATGTCTTTAATTGTTTTCCTCCTCTGTTTTCTGGGTTTTTTTCTGTGCAGAAGTTATCAAGTGTTAGAGTTTTTTCTGTGTCTTCTTGTTTATTTCTTGGGCTTTGCTTGGCATCACTGTGCTTTATCCACCAGAAGTCTAAGAAAGGCAATCTGATTCTCTTTGTATGCAGTTAGGGAGCAGTTTTTGCCTGAGGCTACTTTGTTAGTCTCCTGGTTTCTCTGGGGACCCTCCTGGGATCTCTGGTCTAGTTGTTTTCAGGGTCGAGCCCCCTTAGTCCTACCTGGCTGCCCAGAACCCAGAACTTGGCCCACGCTTGCTCCTCAGCCTGAGGTTTTCCCCCCGAGTCTGAGCAAGCTGGGAGCTGCTGCTGCCTCTCTCAGCCCCAGTTTGGTGTCCAAGTTCTGAATTTTCCAGCCACCTGGGGTTTCAGGTCTTGCTGCTCTCAGGGGCAAGCTCCTAGTGGTGCAAGTTAGCTGCCAAGGAGCTAGATTTTGTGCCCTCACAGACTCTAACTCTGGAATGCAGCCTCTGTCTCTGGTGCTGTGGGTGGGATTGGGGAGGGGTGATCTGCTCACATTTTGTTGGGAGCTATTTCCCCCCCTTATAGTGTAGAAGTGCCCAAATCCCACATACCTTCGATACTGCACCCTATTGTGGGGTCCCTTCTTTCATCTGATTTTGCTTTCTTGTCCTTTGGAGGTATGCTATAACTGTTTGTAAGAAGAGAAATTCACCCTGCCTCTACTCTGCCACCATCTTTACCCGGAAGTCCTCATCCTTTCACTTCTTTATACAACACTGTGCTAGCCTCTTTGCTCAATCTGTCCTTCATGACATTAGCACAGAATCTCTGATTTGGAAGGTACCTCAATGGCCAAACCATACCTAAAAAGAATCCCTTCTGTACCACACCCACCAAGTCGTCATCTGGCCTTCCAAGGAGGGGGAAACCTATTCCCTTCTGAGGTAAGGCATTCCATTTTTGGATACTTCTCTAATTAGGAAATCTTCTTTACATTAGGCTAAATTGGTGTCTTTAAAATGCCACCCAAATGTTCCTAGTTCTGTCCTATAGGCCAAGTCAAGCAAGTTTAAGGGTTCATATTCATAAAAAATTTAAAAGACTTCATATCATCATAAAAGGTAATAGAAATATCCTGAGCAGAGATTTCAGGTGAATTTAATTTTATTCCTGTTTTGATACTCTCAATTGATTAAATCACTTAATTTCCTACTTATTTTACCCGAGTCCTCATTTTTTTCCTATATGTAAACACAGAATGTGATTTTTTTCATATGAGCATATTCAAACTGTCAATGTTTTTTAATAGAGTAGTTTAAATAGTATAGGATAAAGCTTTTCATGCTCTCCATATAAAGACAATTTTTCCTGAAAGTTTAGGTTATTATTAATAATGCATGCCAATGTGACATCGGTTCCTATAGGAGACTGCTTTGTGCTGTCATCTGAGGACTGTCTTTCTTAAGCTTAAAGAAAGACAGTATATTTTGATATTTATTATCCAATGAGGGCGTGTAATATCTGAAAAGTTTACCAGGTGATGCTCTTATCATCAACCGACACTTATCAGTTGCTCTTCAATGCAGACAAGAAATAATCCTAAGAGTTGCAGTATACCTTGTGTCCACCAGAGAGCACTTGGCTTACAAACACACAGACTACTTCCTCACTAACAAGTCCACATAACTCAGTTAAATTTTTCTGATTAGGAAAGACTTAAAATTGATTAGGTCAGAAATCAATCCATATGATAAAATGGATTTATTAATCAAAATATTAAAATACAAAATCCATTCCCTGAATTAGTTAGCTCAGAGCCCCCACCAATTGGTGACATTTGTGCTCATATTTTACTATCTATTACATTTCTAGACTCAGCCTTAGTTTAAGGCAACAAAATTTATTTTTTTGTACATGAAATAAAATGGAAAGAAAACAACCAAATTCAGTAGAATTATGGAGACATTTGTCTGAGGCCATCTCCAAGCTCTCCTCCAACTGCCTTTCCAGATCTTAGGGTATATACCAATATATGAGTGCATACATCGAAACACACACACACACACACACACACACACACACACACACACACACTCCTCTGGGCAAAAGGAATGGGAGAGGAATATTACTTAATCTGTTTTAGGATCATGGATCAGAAAAAGTGGGGAGGGAAGTAGAAAAGACAGTGAAGTGTTTCTTTCTCTATAATAGACTCATGGGATTAAAGGGAAATCAGTTTCTCTAACTCATCAGACCAAGAGGATTCATGACAACTAATACTCTTTGCAGCTTTGGATTCTGTTCACCTACTTTGGAGCAGTGCTGGTGATTGCTTCACTATTTCTCCATCTCTGCAATCACTTCTTTTTGTAAGTCCGGAATAAGGGGAAGGGCCAGGGAGATTGAGAGTGAAAAGAGCAATACTCAAATATATAGATAATATCCATGTATTATAGTGATTTCTTTCACAATGCCAGTAAAAGCTTAATGGAGACCTCCGCTAAAGTAAAAGGGTTATTTACCTTCCTGTTCCAGGATCATCAGAAACCACTCTTTCAATAGCTGTGGTCCTGAATTATCTCTCCAAACCAAAACAGAAACAATCATTCCAAAGTAAAAGGGCAAAAAAATTCTCCCAGTTAATATTCATAATAAAAATAACATAATTATATAACACTTAAAATTACCAAGAACTTTACATTAGGTTTTTTTGATGACTTTTTGTTAGTTGCAATGCAATACAGCTTATTTAAGATCATCTACTGAATAGTGCCAGAGCATTAGCAAATGGTAGAATGAGCACCTGAATGCTGAGTTTCCATCTTTCCATTGCTCTTCCAACTCCACTATGCTATGGCTATCTATGGCAAATTGCTCTCTGCTGTGAGTTCTCAGGAATTCTTTTATTTTGACTAGAGTAGGATGGATGAAGGAATCAAACCAGCAGGACTCAGTTTTCATCCCATTTTCAACTCCATCACCATTTTTCACTCCATGACCTATGTATAAGGAAGCACAGTGGGAAATAAGATTAGATTCTCTCCCCAAATTAGACTGGACATCTTCCCACGATACCAGACCATAATCCATATATAAACTGGCAACTATTGTTCTTCAACTGTATCTGTACCTTGAGAAATGACTTAAAATATTGGTTATTCCATAGACCATTGGGTAAATGCTTATTCTAGCTCGGAATATGAATGAAGAATTAAGCCATGTGACATAATGCTTTGGAGATTGAAAATAAGGATCTTATATTTCAAAAGAGTACTAACTATTCCTCCAGGGAATTATAGGATTTTTATAAAACTGATCACAAATGACCAAATATTTCATTTGTGCTTTTAAAATTACTGACTAAAAAACTAACTTTGGTAATATATAATAGCTCCAATTGAAAATAGAACTAGATTCTTCATAGATTCTTTATGTAGCAATCTCATAGTGGTTAGTTCAGTTCATCAGAAGTGCAGAAGCTTCCTTGTGGATACAAAAAATACAATGCTGCTCCCTTCAACCTAATGGTCTGTATTTGATAGTGGTCTATGAGGACATTTTTGTGAAAAGGAGTAGAAATATTAAAATGTCCTCAAAGGCAAATGACAGATCCTGAACATTTCTATAATAATCAATCAATTAAAAAAGCATTGACTATGTGCCAGGAACTGTGGATATAAAGAAAAGTAAACAAATTAATAAATTAAAACTCAGTTCTTTTACCCAAGGAGATCATGTTAAAATTAAGGGAACAATAGGCAAATAAATAAGTACATAGAAGATACATACTGAATAGATGAAAGGTAATCTTGGAAGAGGAGGCATTAGCTCCTGAGGGGACCAGAGAAGATCTCTTGCAGAAAATAGACTTTTTGTTGAGCGTTGAAGGAAACTTAGAAAACTAAAAGGTAGAGATGATCAGAGAGAGAACATTCCAGGCATGGCCAAGAATACCTTACATAATTATGAAACATATTTTGGGTCATTTTCAGATAACCCATGCTTCTTCATCTGCTATTATTTCATTATTGCTGCATGTCAGAGACTGATCTCTAGCCACACTAACTTTATCAACCTTTTTACTTGTTTGGGTGTCAATACTTCTGTTTGCTGAGGTTGGAGGGTTTTGGTTTCATTCTTCTTGGTTCCATTTTCTGAACATTATCATGTGTGATAATGGGGAAAGGCATTCACTCCCTTTTCCAGATATAGTAAGCTCTGTATTCAAATGCTTTAATATCTCTATATATTGCCTCCTCTTTTTTCAAATGTCATCCCAATAACTGTCCTTGACTGGGGGAAAGGAATGTTTTAGATAAATGTAGCATCTTGATATCCTTTTCATGTCAACATAATGGAAACTCTAAACCTCTGAAAACTGCCAACTACATATGGTACACTCTTCTGCCTTCAACAAACAAATCCAGGCAGGACAAGGATTGAAGCAGTTACTATCAGAGGCACTTCACTCATACCCAAGAAGAAATTGTCTGTTAGGTCTCCTCTCTCTCTCTCCCCACTTAGCCTCTTTGCCATAATTTTGCTATGTACAGTTATGCAGGTAAGTTCCTTGCATTTTTGAAAATAATATGGACACAGCCATCCCTACTATGAGAATGGAAAGGTGTGGGAAATGATTTATGGTTCAAATTCAGAATTATTCAAAATATATTGACAAAGATGGCAGTAAGTCATAGCATGGGAGAGAGATCAATCCATAAGTCGAATTTAAAGAACAGTGTACCTTTCGTCTTCTACTACCCACTGTGTGTGTATATACGTACTTGTGCTGTCAGTGGGCTTAAATGTAGAAGAAAGAGTAGGAAATTTCAGTTTAAGGGTGTTCAACTGAAAATGTATAAAGAATACTTAGAAAGAAGATTGTTCATTCAAAGGTGGCATATTATATTCCCTTCAAGTAAAAGGAAAGTAAAAGACTGATGTGCTAAAATACTTTCAATGAGGTCACTTGGGAAGGGTGGAATGAGGATAGAAGAGATTACACAGTCAAATTCCTTATTTTATAGATAAATAAATTTAGGCCTACAGAAGCTCATCGATTTCCCCATTAATAGCTTTAAACTTTACTAAGACTTCTGGATAGCCTATATAGAATATCATAATGAAGTTGGATAGGTTTCAATCCTAAAATAAGTGTAAGCTTCATAAAGGCAGGAACCATCTATCAATTATGTATTTATCTTTCTCAATTAATTTTTTCATAATAGAAAACATTTAATTTTGGGCATTTTAATAAATGACAATGGTGTAATTTATTAATAATATCTACTATTTTAATACTATAATAATGATATCTATGAATAATACGATAATAATCACTAATAATATCACAATATTATGAAAATTTACAAAATTTTATTCAACATTTCAGGCAATTATTGCAAATTAACAGGCAGAGGCAGAATTGGGATTTGAATCTAGAGTCTCCTACTCCCAATCTGTGTTCTTTCTCATTTCGCTGATGCTGGATTGAAAAGTTGTTTTTTGTTTTGTTTTGTTTTGTTTTGTTTTATTTTAAAAATTTCAGCAATAACACTGGTGAGTGCAAACTTTCTCAGCTCTTCTACGATCACAAGTGAGTGAAGGACCAATTCATTCACTAGATATCTTCAGTTCAATTCAGCAAGATTTTATCGCATCCATCCGGACTGAGTGCTCAGCATTGTACTAGGTGCTAAGTCTGGGGTGCGGGGTTCGAATGAGGTGAAGTCATAGACAAGAAAGGCAAGGTTCATTGTAGGACGAGGTGCCAAAGTAAAGTACTTTAGTAAAGTAAATACTTTAGATATTGAGGGGATAGAGATATCAGTGGAGGCAGAAGGGGTCGAGTTTAAGGATTTTTGAATGAGTTGAGATTTCATTTGGACCTTAAAGAGGCATCCTTAAGGTAGCAGAAAGACCATTACAATTGGTCCATAACAGGCCTGCTTCCAATTCCACCTCAGACTTTTAACACATGTATAACCATGGGCAAGTCACTTTATCTCTGGACCTATTTATTCTTCTGTAAAACTGGGATAGCAGCTAAGTAGCACCGTGGACAGAGGTTTGGGCTCAGATCAGGAAGACCTGAAGCTCAAATCTGACCTCAGACACTTACTAACTGTGTGACCCTGAACAAGTCACTTAACTCTGTTGCCTCAGTTTCCTCATTTATAAAATGATCTGGAAAAGGAAATGGCAAACCACTCCAGCATCTTTGCCAAAGAAACCCCAAATTGGGTCATAAAGAGTCAGATACAACTCAACAACAACAACAAAATTGGAATAGCAATACATAGGGCGTAATACCCCAGTTTGAAAGGAGAAAAGTGCTTTGAAAATCCTAAAGCACCACACTATATGAATGTGACTATTACAGTGATTATTGAGTTAAGAGTAGAATTCAGATTGGTGCAAACAGGCCTCTATTTGGTGTCTGGAAATAGCATATATACTGTCTCAGAGGAGAAAATTAGTGTGGTGTGTTTGTGAACTAAAAGTAACCATGTGTGAGGAATTACTGAGGATTTGGGGGGGCAGAATATAAGGCATATTTATTAAATATAAATATAATAGAATATAAGACATACTTATTAAATAAGAAATTATCATTTATTGTTTACAGGTTGCACATTTATGATAGGTGACTGGGACCCTATTTCACTTTTTTGAAATTATAAGTAATTTGAAAAGAAGTATAGGATAGCTGAAACATCTCAGTCAAGTTTTATAATGTAAAAAGTGTAATAGCTTCAAACTTCACTAAGATTTCTGTTACAGCCTACACAGAATACCATCATTAAGTTGAACAGGTTTCATTTCTTAAATCAGAGAGTAAGCTGCATAAGGCAGGAACAGGAACCATGTATAAACTCTTCTTATATCTTCCTCAATACCAGTTTTCATAATAGCAAGCATTTAATTAGCAACTGTGCTTTTATGAAAAAATTGGCAAATTTTCATTCAGTACATTAAGCACCTACTACGTGCAGAGCATGAAGTAACTACAATGTTTAGATCAGACATGGCCCTTACTTTCTTGGAGTTAATGGTCTCTTAGGGAAATAAGGCAACAGATTTATAATGTAACATTTCATAATAGGCACCATTACAAATAAAATGTATTCAGTCTGATGCAAAGATAATTTCTGCCCAGGGGAAGAAGGTGACATTTAAAGAGGGGTTAAGTAGGTATGGAGTGGGATGGAGACCATTTCAGGCATCAGGAACGACTTGATCAAAGATATGAAAGTAGAAAAGCACATCATCTGTTGAAGGGATAATCTAGTTGGACTGGACTACATGAAGGATAGTAAGACCAGATAAGGGTGAAAAGGTAGAGTAGTGCCAGATGGAGGATGATTTGGAATATTGGGCAACATGGCCTGAACTTTATTTAGGAATTAATAGAGCCACTGAAGGTTTTGTAGTCATCAATAGTGCAAACAGATTTGGAAGAGGGATCATTCTAGAAGTGGAATGAGTCAGGTTGAAAGGATAAGAGAATGGAAGTTTTAAAAACTGATAAGATGCTATTACATACTCCTGGTGGGTAGAATGAGGGTGATAATAGGAATAAAAAGGGAGAAGAATGCAAGCAATTTTGTAGTCAATAGGATTCAATAACAAAATGAAAATAGGAAGTATGGTATAATGGATAGTGAGCTGGTTTTGGAATCAGGAAGACCTGGCACATACTGGCTATATGATCCTGAGTGAGTCACTTGATCTCTCAGTGCCAATGTGTCTACATTGGTAGAGGAAATACTTCAGCAGGATCTCCTTATACCTATGAAATAATAGAGAGAGAAAGGAGAGAGAGGGAGAAAGAGACAGAGAAAGAGAGAGACAGAGAGACAGAGACAGAAAGACAGAGAAGCTAAGTATGTGGACCAGTTTAATGTGACAAAAATATTATAATTTCAGACCTCATTAGTGGAAAAAATATTGCACAGAATAAGAAACATGATAGTTCTATAATAGCATCCCTGAGCTTTGGTTGCCACATTTTATGAAACACATTGACAATCCAAAATATATCTAAAAAAGCATGACCAAAATAGAAAAGGAATTCAAAAAGCATATTGGTGACTGTCTATATGCTTTATTCCACCACCCCATTATACTGTAAATTCTTTTAAGGAAGAAATTATACCTTGTTCATACTGTAATTTACCATGTCCATAAAGCTACTTCGTACATAACAAGTAATCAGTATTTATTTGACTAAGTAAATTGAACTTAATTTATATTTGTCATAGACAAAATAGAGAATGGGAAAATAATGATGATATTCAAATACTGAAGAGTGATATGAAATTAAAAAAAACAATGTTTGGCTACAGAGAGAAGTAAGGTCCAAGTAGGTAAAGTTTTGGGGTAGTTTCAGTTCAATACAAGAATGAACTTTCTAATAATCAGACTTATTCAATAAACGAATGGGTTTCCTTATAATATAATCAGTTCCACCTCATTGGGATTAGATCAGATCTTTTTTCCAATGATCATTCTCTAATTATGATAAATATTGCTCTAAAGAAGGGAAAAGGGAATCTATAAATGTTACCAAGAATCAAAACATCTGATATTGGCTACAGGAACTATAAGGCTTGTTAAATTAATCAATTATCACTTTAAAGCTAAAAGGTGGTCATATTTTGACCTGAAATAAGCAAATAGGAGATGTGCTGTCTTCCTAGGAAATGCATTCTATATGTCGCAAAGAGGCTTGTCAAATATGAGGACTGCTGTCTAGAGTTTGTAATGGACATGGGAACAAATGATATTGCCACAAAATACATGGGAAGAACCTCCAGGATGATGGAGACATGCATAAAACCAAAGGACTAAGAGATTTTTAAAAATACTGTTTTCTTCGCTACTGCTATTTGAAGATAAGGACATGAGAAAAGAAAGTAAAATGGGAGAATTAAAGAACTAGCTAGGAAATGGAGTGACATTTGTGAGGAGAAAAAAGACCAGGTGGGTGGACTACAATGTGTGTACAGAGGACATTAAGGATGGAGAGGTAGTTTAAGGTCAGATTGTAAAGGGCTTTACATATCAAAGTTTATATTTGAACTTGAAAGTAGTAAAGGGCCAGAGAAATTTATTGAATAGAGAACTGATATGATTTATGCTTTAGGAAAATTAATTCAGCAGCTATATGAAGGATGAATCAGAGAAAAAGATAATGAGACAAGTTGAACAATTAAGAAACTATTAAAATACTGTATTCTAGGGGATAGGCAATGATGTCCTGAATTAGTGTGTGAGTGGGGAAGAAGGACATATTTGTGAGCTGTTGTGGACATTTAAAGATTTAAAGCATGAAGTAAAAATGTGGGGTAACAGAGTGTAAGGAGTCAGAAAAATTTATATGGTAGGAGAATAGCTAATCTGATTAAATATATCTAAATAGGGAGGAAAGGGGAGAGAGAGAGAGAGAGAGAGAGAGAAAGTGCTCAAATGCAACCACAAAATAAAATAGGGTCATCAACAGCAGACATGTCTCAGGAGGAAAAGAGCATGTAATTCACAGGAAACAATGACAGGAAAATGTGGAGAAACAATGCTTGTGGAATCTGTTGCCTATATAGCAAAACACAGTATATGGGTAATAAAGCAAACTGCAGATCTAATCCTGTGGAGATAAATATGACCTCAGGGATATCACAGAGACTTGGTGAGACATGACTGAAATACAGAATAGGTTGTGGAAGTGGTAAAAACATATATTTGTGTGAAAATCCATGAATCTGAGAAGAGAAACATGATTAAGAAAATTTGGGTAAGAGTCAGTGTAAGAAAAAAAAACAAAGGAAAAAACAAATAAAAGTGATCTTAGAGTGGAAGTATATGACCAACATCCAGGCTACAAGCCATTCAGAGAAAATAAGTAATTGTGAACAGAGAACACAAAGTTGATCAAGATAACAGCCCAGACCTCTGATGGGGAATTTCATCTATTATTTCATCTATTTGGATCATGAACATTAAATGCTCTGTGTGTGTGTGTTTGTGTGTGTGTGTCTGTCTCTGTGTCTCTGCATCTGTGTTTGTGTCTGTCTCCGTCTGTCTGTCTGTTTCTCTCTCTCTCTCTCTCTCTCTCTCTCTCTCTCACTGTCTCCTTCTGTGTCTTTGTCTTTCTTCTCCTTCCCATCTGCAGTGTACCTATAAAGGCACAGAAACTGATATATTCTTGGTTAACACTGATTATTTAGTCTTTTCTGAAGGGATGAATGAAGAAGAGAATTATTATTTTGGAAGTGATTCTGATTAATAAAAAGGAAATTATTAGTGAAATGAAAATTACAGAGACCTTGAAATGCTTTGCCCCCATACCATCTTGGAGTTCATAGGATAAGAAAGGGGAACACTAGATACAATGCGTTTAAGTACTCTATACTTTAAATGGAGTTCTTCAGCGAGTTCAAAAACTGACTAAGATATCATATCCTAATACATTAAAAGAGAAATGGCTCTCAAAATTAGTATTCTTGTGATGGCAAAGATTGATTATGATGTAACAAAAAGTTAAAAGCAACCAAGAATATTGATGTGCAAACACAGGGAATTTCATCACTGAACTCAAATTTTAAAAAGATGTACACCAGAGCTGGAATCAAGAGCAAATAAATAAGAGCAGACACAAAAGTGTGGCAAGATTCTGTAAGAATAAAATCAGGGAAAGTAAAGCTCAGTATAAGAAAAGATTTATACTAAATGCTCAAGCCAAGAAAAAAGGATTTTTGAATAATTTTGAGGGTGATCAATCAGCCAAAAACATGTAGTAAAAAGTGGAGACATTGTGTTAATCTGAGGCTAGTGCTGGGAATGTAAAACAAACAAAACATTAAGGAGTGTAAATCTACCAAAGGAGAAATAATGGCCATATATAAGTACATACAAAACATATGCACAGTAATCACAAGGTAATTTGGAGGTGGTAGTATTAGCAGCTGGTGAGGAATTAGGGAAGGTCTCATGTCAGAAGCAATGAAACTGAACTTTGAAGAAAACTGGGGATTCAAAGTGGCAGTGGTGAGTATATTCCAGGCATGGAGAGAAATTCATGTGAAGCTATGGAGATAGAAGATAATATTTCATATCTGTGAGGAGCAGAAAGAAGACTAAATTGACTAGATACTTGACTGTGTGAAGGCAAGTAATGTGTAATAAGCCTGGAAAGGTAGACCTTAGCCAGGTGGTGCAAACTGACAGGCAAAGGAGGCAATTGGCCATACAATGATATGGTCTGACCTGTGCTTTAGGAATATCATTTGGCATCTCTGTGTAAGGAAGGATGGAGAGAAGAGAGACGAGGCAGGGAGATAGTTATGAGGAATTGTATGGTCCGTGTTTAAGGTAACGATGGTCTGAAATTCAGTGTGGTCATCTGGGTAAAGAGAAGAAAATGGAGGCAAGATATATTGTGGATATAGGCAAAAACTGACAATGAATTGGATATGTAGAATGATGTATTATATGGAATCAAGAATGGCTCTGAGGCTATGAATCTAGTTGCAAAAATGGATCGTATGTACATTCAAAGAGAATTGGACATATGAGAAATATGTGGCGTTTTATAGGGGGAGGAAGATAGATGATGATTTCTGTTGTGCGTGTTTAGTTTGAGTTGTCTATGAAATACTTATTTTGATATATCCAATAGGCACTTGGTGATGTGGCACTAGGTCTTAGGAGGGAGACTAGGATTATATAGAGAGATCTTAGTGTCATCCCAGAGATAACTGAACCCATGGAAACTAATGAAATCTACAAGAAAGGAAAAAGGAAGTACTCAGGACAGAGTATGGTGCTACAGAGACTGGGGAAATAATACAATCCCTTCTTGGTGTAGATGGAAAGATAGTAATGTATCTTGGAGAGAAGATAGAACTCCTTTTCTGTTTCTGTTTCCTACATGTAGGAGAATGATCTTCAGCCTGAAGATAAAAACATGTGGCTAGTAGGAAAACGATTAAAAGTATCTAGTAAGGAAGAAAAAACTAAACTCATCAAATGTAGAATATAAGTTCCTGAAGAGAAGGAGTTATTGCATTTTTGTGTTTGTATCTCCAGCACTTAGTATAGAACCTAGCACATAGTAAGCACTTGATACTTTATAAATTAAAATGAAGTCATATGGCCCAGATAAAATGTCTTATACATTACTGAAGGTATTGCTGGAGAATATTGTCTAGTTGTTATTATCTTTAAGGAATCATGAGGGGATAAAAGGCACTATAAGATTAGAGTTGGATCTACTTTGTCTTGAAAAAAATTTTTAAATGCTTACCTTCCGTCTTGGAGTCAATACTGCATATTGGTTCCAAGGCAGAAGAGCAGAGAAGGCTAGGCAATGGGGGTTAAGTGATTTGCGCAGGGTCACATAGCTAGGAAGTGTCTGAGGACAGATTTGAACTTAGGACCTTCCATCTCTATGCCTAGCACTCAACTTGTCTTGAAATTTTAAAAGGACAAAGGGTTGAGTATGTCAAACTTCTTGATAAATGAACACTTAAAGAAACAATAACATCCTCAAAGAGAAAAAAGTGAGCATAGATTCATTAATTTCAAATTATGTCATACTAACTTCATGTCTGTTTTTCCAAATCATTGTTAAACTAGTAGATCATGAGAATTGCATAGGCATTTCTGTAAAGCATTTAAAGTACCATGCTATCCTTATGGACAAGAAAAAAATAGATACAAACCTGGATAATAGTACAATTGTGTGCTTTTAGTACTGGTTACTTGCCGAGAGTCAAAACCTGACGAATAACAGCATGATGTCAACCCTAATGGAGGGGTCTTTAGGGGAGTGTTGTAAGGCTTTGTCTTTTAGCTTTCTCTTTTCAATATTTTAATGACTTAAATGTAGACACAATTAGCATTCTTTTCAAGAAGCATAACAGTAGTTTGTACTTGGCAAGAAACTAAAAAGTATAAATAATATAGTGAAAGACAGAATTGAGACCAAAAAAAGGATATGAATAAGTGCAACAGTGGGCAGACACTAATACTGTTATGTTTAATAGAGGTAGGTACACATAAAGTCCTGCACTTGAGCTAAAAAAACACAACTACCAGCTACAATTGTACAGGGTGTGGTGTAGAAAGAGATATATTGCTAGAAAGTAAATCATATAGAATAGATGTAGGAGTTTTAGAAGACATAATTTAGTTTTAGATGTCATGTTTGTGGGGAGAAGGAGAAGGAGGAGAGGAAAGAGGAGGAGAAGGAGAAGAAAGAGGAGGAAGAGGAGGAGAAGGAGGAGAGGAAAGAGGAGGAGAAGGAGAAGAAAGAGGAGAAGGAGGAGGAG
>NC_058130.1:504252230-504265617 GCF_016433145.1 Gracilinanus agilis
AGGAGGAGGAAGAGGAGAAGGAGAAGGAGAAGGAGAAGGAGAAGAAGGAGAAGAAGGAGAAGAAGGAGAAGAAGGAGAAGAGGTGGAAGTGAAGGGGAGGATGGGGGAGTGAGGAAGAAGAGAAATTTAGTGTGAAAATGGACCACATAATGAAAAATGATAAGAATGAGAGAGGGACTAGTCCCATGGTTCCCAGTGCTAGCCAGAACACACATGGAGTTGTCACATTTGACAAGTGATATTCATAATCTGTAGTACTTGAAAAGAAGAGGGAGTGTAGATGGAGTTGTATGGGAATAAAAGCTAACAAAAAGGATCAATTGAAGGAATTGAAGAAAAGAAGACAAGAGGGGTATGATGACTATCTTCAAATATTTGAAGAATTGTCATTGGAGAGAAGGATCATACTTGTTCTTAAAGCCCCAAATAAAATTCTGGAACTAATAAGTAGAAATTACATGAAGGAAATTTCAGCTCAATATAAGGGACATTTTCCTAACAATAAGAATTTTCTAAAAATGGTGTAGGCTGTCTCTAGGGAATGTCAAGTGAATTTTGGATTTTGTAGATAAGTAATGGTTTGAGTGGGAAGGGGGGGTGGCTGCATGAAGTGACTTCCGATTTGCCTTACAATTATATGATTCTATGATCTTGGCATAGGCAAGTAAATATCAAGGGAGTTTACAAAAGAAAACCAAATGTTCCTTTTTTGGAAATTATTTTACTTTTTTAAAAAAATGACATCTGTCATATCACCAACTGATTCTCAAGAGTTTTCCACAGTCTCCACAATAGCATATTGGTTGCCATACTTCATCAGGTTCAATATTGTGATGTCTTTTACAAATCAAAAAAGTTGGCTTAATTTTTGTAGTCCTACCATTATTTGAGAGAAATAATTGTGTACTAACCATCTTTACAAAGGCTAGAAGTCTTTTCTCCAAAGCTGGAAACTCATTTTGTAAAGATTCTATTTATAGGTATTTTATTATGCATCAAATTATATAGCACTTATGCAGTGCTTTATAATTACATCTAATCACATGCTAAAGAAGGACAGATTCCATTCCAACAAAGTTCATGTTATAATTCATTTTAAAATTGAATTATAGTATTATTCTTAAGGCTTCCTGCCTAAATATATGTCCCATCAGAAGACTACCATCATAGCCATAAGTGTTACTCATGTATTCCTAAAGGGAAGTTAATGCATCTGGTGCCACCCTCAGATTTCTGGCCCTTCTCCATTGAATGGTAAATAGAATGCCTAGAGACAAATGAAAAGTAGTTCTAGGGCAGCACAATTCTGTGTTCCAAATGAACTTCTAGTACATTTGATGTTATTTGTTGTATTATTCCTGGGTTATTACAGTCTCTAGTGTGCTACCTTGCTGTATTACATATTGATTTGATCCATAAAAAAGCATTATCATTTATTTGATGATGCCATTATTGAATTCATATCAGAAAACACAAAGATGTTGTTGTCCTTTAGAAAGAATGGTTTTGCTGGGTATGGCTTTTATGACAGAAATTCCATTAGAAGTATTTGTTTAAAATTTGATAAAACAAACAAAAAATGTATATAAGCCCAGCAGCTAAAATCTCGCTCTTGTAAATTCTTTATATATGTATATTTACATTCTATATGTACATCTGTGAATTCTATGGTTCTTGTTATGGTAAATACTCCAAAGTATTAGCTTGAGGTGAGGAAGGAGAATATTTTTCTTGATATTCCACCCTTCTTTTAGAGTTATTTCCAGGAACTTGATCATAGGAATTATGACTTGTATAAAGTTGAAATGTATATCTCAAAATAAAAGAAATTTCAATGGCTTTGATCTCTCTTAGATCACTAGAGACAATTTGAACTAATAGCTAGTGCCAAACACTTTCATTCCTCTTTTCAGTTATACCAGTATCTCTGTGTATCTTTATATTTCCAGTTATAAAAAGAAATTCCCCAATGAAAAAGCACTAGCTCTGACTGCTCTGAATCTCCAAAGATTTTTTTTTAATTTTAAACCCTTAACTTCTGTGTATTGACTTATAGGTGGAAGAGTGGTAAGGGTAGACAATGGGAGTCAAGTGACTTGCCCAGGGTCACACAGCTGGGAAGTGTCTGAGGCCGGATTTGAACCTAGGACCTCCTGTCGCTAGGCCTGGCTCTCAATCCACTGAGCTACCCAGCTGCCCCAATCTCCAAAGATTTTGAAGAAATTTTATCAAAATTCCTTAGAATCATTTTATGTTCCCGTTGAAGAAAATTTTATGTAACATTGTACAAAAGAGGAAATAACCTAAAACTTAGATATAAGTCATAAGATTTGAGTCATACATTTCATTGTCATTATTTCCCTATCTCTATGAGTAAAAATTACTTATTAAATGCCAGAAAAATAATTTTTCAAAAGAAGAGAAGATATAAAATTATTTTTGGAATTTTTCATGGTTTCAGTACTTATAGATTCTACCACATACTTCAATGTGTGTGTGTATGATCTCATCAATGTCAGTGTATTCTCTCCATCAAGTTACAACCCATCTATGTTTCCCTATACAATGTTTATATATCTTCTCCTACATATCTTCCAGAGACTGTAGAAAATATACAGGATGACTTCCTCTAGGAATTTTAAAAATACTTTGTGAAGATACTTCTAAAGGTTTTTAAGAATTAAAAAGGGGATAGGCTAGTCACATATAATAAATGATAATACCAGCTGTTATTTTTTACTTTCAAAATTTACAAAAAGTATTTTATATACATTGTTCCATTTGAGCCTGAAACAAACCTGTGAAGCAATACTATGAATAGATATTATTACCCCCATTTTATTGATGACAGAAAAATAATTTCAGAGAGGACAAATGAGTCATTCATGGTCAAACAGCTAGTAAGTTCTCAAGGTGGAATTTGATTCCAAGTCTTGCCTTTTCCAACTCCAACAAGCTAATCTGTCCCACTATGCTATATCTCTCACAGATGAAAGACAAAGATTTGTATTCTGAGTTGTAATTTGTTATTCTTGAGGTAGATAACAAAAAAATTTCTGATATGCATGTAATGTCTCTATGAAGGATTTGTAGATCACATCTGATAAGAAGTCATAAAGACTGTGATCAGTATCAGTAGATATCAACACTGGTGAAATCATGGACAAACCAAGGAACCAAAGAACCTTATCTTTAAACTGGAAGGTTTGAACTAAATGAAGTTGAATAAAATATTTTACTTTTTTAAAGCTGAAATTATGGATATAATTTAAATAGCTATTTTTGTGCTATACAACTCTATATAATGTCTCCAGATGAAAATAGTATCCACTTTGCCTACCCCTCATAGCTAATATAAAAGTTATAAATTCTTGTCAGCCTGAAAGCTGCTCCTTAAATGAATTGAATCTGCATGAATATAATCTTTAATAAAACTAAGGTGATCTTTAATAGGTAGAGCTCCTTATTTTGATCGTTAGAAGAATGGGTGCATCAGAAATAAAATGAAAATCTAATTGACTCAGCTTGACCTATCATTCAAATCCAGATGCTGGTGGTAGTCAAATTTTTTTTTGTCCATCTACTCATGGCTGTAAATCCCCACCATCTCAAGAGTCATCATTTTGCAGGTTTTCTAAATAAGAACACCACTTTGCTAACTCTTCCATTGCTTTCAAGAGGCATTACTGCTATTGTTTGACATGAATTGATCTAGCCTGAAGCATATACCAGTTGAATATCAACTCCTGATTTATCTGTCTTTAAAATATTTTGAGGAGAAAAGGGTAATTTGGGACCACTAGTAGTGTTGCTGGATTTCTGTCAGTGGTGCTCTCTAATCTTACTTTCCAGATGTGTCACAGCTGCATCTTTCTATTTGGAATCAAGGGAAAAGAGTATTTCTCTAATACTGCTACTTGCTTTTTAAAGACAGGCATTTTATTCAGCTACTGTGTGTTATTTGTTATATGGATAAGTAATTAAATGATTATTTGGATAAAAAGCCTAACATGTTAAAATTACAATCAATGCATTGCATTATGTGGTTGAAAAGTTAATACTGCATAAACAATACAGTATACTAATTTTTGGGGGGGGGCTTCCATTTCAAAACCTTTCATTATTTAGTCAACTCAAAAATTTATATCACCTTCTTTGGTTTATACCAAAATTTAAAAGCCAAACCTTTTTTATGGCCAATATGTCAGTATGTCATTCTCTAGGTTGTTTTTTTTTTTAATTTAACCTTTTACTTCTACTGCTTTTATCCAAACATTAGCTACAGATTTCAAAATCAATGATAATTTCTTTTCCCTAGATCTTGTTTGATTTTCCATAGAAATTCCCTACTTGCATGATTTGTCAGTATTGCTAATAACCTTCTAAATTGATCTATCCTCAATCAACCCACCTCCACTTCCATTTTACTCTATGTGCAGGCATTATATTCTTAACTTATCCTGTTTATCCATGTTTCAGGAAACTGCTAGGTACTTACCAATACTTTGTATATGTTGCCAGTAGGAGATAAGTATGGGGCATTCCAATCATTTACTGTTGGATTTCTTAATAATACCAAATATAATCATAAATACCTTTTGATCCAGTGGTACCACTACTAGGTTTCTTCACAAGGTGATCAGGAAAAAACAATCTAAAATATTTATAGTAGCTTGCTTTGTGGTAGTAAAGATCTGGAAACTGAGGATTCGTCCATAAATTGGGGAATGACTAAACAAATTGTGATGGAATTGTGATGGAATACTACTGTACCATATGAAATGATGAGCAGATTAATTTTCAAAAATCCTGGAAAGACCTACATGAAATTATGAAGAATGAAACAAGCAGAACCAAGAGAATGCTATACACAGCAACAGAAATATTAGTTGATGAATAACTTGTCTGTCCACCTCCAGAGAAAGAATTGATAAATAGAAACATGAAAGACATAATTTCATATATTCATATCTTTTAGTCAAATGATGTCTCCTCTAGTGTCAGAATAAAGAAAGGGAGGGAGATACTTGTCATTTTTAATGTAGAAAATAAACAATCCAATTAATTAATTTTAAAACTTTTTTTAAAAAATCATAAATAATTCAAGCTTTGTTTATGGGACTTGGATTCCTAATCACCTATAATAATTTAATTTCATCGAACTTTTCCCAAAGGATTGGCAGCAGAGCACGGTGGATACAGGTAATCACATACTGCCTCAGACACTAGTTACGTAACCCTGAGGATCACTAAGTCTTAACTTCTCTGTCTCAGTTTCCTCATCCATAAAATGAAGGGGTTGGACTCCATAGTTCTTTTCAGCTTTGAGTCTCTGATCCTATGATAAGCATAATAGCTCATTACTATTTAATTTTAGATAAGAGAAGAAATAAAGGCAAATGTATATACTGTGGATGATTCTTAAGTAAAAGCAGATATCTAGTGCTAAAAGAGACAGCAGCAAACTAGTCAAGTCTCATTTTTACAGACTTTTTTTGTTTTGTTTTGTTTTTTACAAAATGAAATTTTTCCAAGCAGTAAGTGGCAGAACTAGAAATCTGAACCCTGGTCCTCTGATTCCAAGTCTAATGCACTTTCCCCAGCACAACAATGCCTTTGGAAAGGAATAAGGAGTGAATATATTGCAAGTCCATAGATGGTTAGAGAGAAAGAGTTAGATAAATTCAAGTGCATTCTTTGTTATTTAGGTCACTTGCAGGGCTATTAGGAGTATTAGATACACATATCTATTAAAAAGAGGCAAAGGAACTACTTTCCTCACTTGGAATAATTAGCATTTATATAGCACTTTAAAGCTTGTAGAGTTATATTTTATCTCCTTGATTCTCACAAGAGCATTAAAAGGCATATGCCTTTATTTTCTCTCTTACAGGTAGAAAATTGAGGCTGAGATAGGTTAAGTGACTTGCCCAAGGTCTCTCACAAGGTAAAAGTCTGAGGCAGGAAGGAAAGTACAGAGTGCAAAGGTGGGTTTTGAATTTATACCAAACCCTTTTAACATTTGTGCAATTTATTGATTTTCTAGATTTTTCTTTCTTCTCATGCATTGAGAAAGTGACTAGAAATGAAAAAAAACAGGTTTTTCTATAAAACACAATTACCATTACTTGTAAATTTTTTGGTTTTGTTCAGTAATATTGTGAGGTGGTTTTTTTAAGTACTATGACTCTAGCTAGCTTTAAAGAATCTACATCTATGTAGATATTTTTATTTCTTGTTTGATTAATTGTGGATTTCCTCGGAAAAAAATAAAGGTAACAGAGAAAAGTACATGTTCTTTAAGGAAAGGGTAAAGGGTCAAATGGAATTTGGATTACTTTTACATTAATTGTATTACATATTTAGAAATAGACTATTATATAAGTGAGGATAGTTATTGTCTAATTTTATCTTCAGTATTTTTTATTATTCTTTTCACTTTAAAAATAACTTTACATGTCTAATCAAATACCCACATTTTTCATTATCAGAAGTCTTCATGATATATATGAATATTTACATAATTTACAGATTCATATTTATGCATTTTAAATAACTGAGGAATTGGATTGTTGGGTCTTTTTAAAATCTTTAGATTTAATTTTCCTGTAAGGATTTCTAGTTAAAACTATCATTAAAAATAGCATTAGACAATATTTCATGCTGACACAATCTAATAAACAAAACTTTATTTTTACAAGATTTATGTAAACTAATGACTTTTAAATTATATACTCAATAAATGCACTTCATTACATCAGCAATGATATATTTACCAACATGCAGTTATTTATTGCAGAGATGGTATGTTTAGAGTACTATTATAATTGAGTTATATAACATTAAGGTAATACATCTGCACATACTCCCATTTAGATAGAGCATTTAAACATACACGAATAAGTTTACTAAATGTTCCCCCCCACCAATGTTTAATTCCCTCTTAGTTATTTTAAAAGAAAAACATTATTGCAAACCTAGAGTTAGTATTTATTCTTAATGCCTACAACAGTTGCCATCTGTTTCATCAATATTTGGCGGGTCTCATTCATCATTTTCCTCTCATTTCCTTTGGTTGCTAAAGAAGGTCCTTGTCCAACTGTGTTTTATTAGTGTAGCTGAATTTTACTACCTCCACAGGTGAAAAGGATGCATGGGTGAAATCAATAAATCCTGAATAATTTTTCTATGCATCAGAACAGTATATCCTTGATTTTCCCCCACCACCACCTTCTTTTTTCATCATGGTTGGGGTGGGGTGGGGTTCTTCGATCTTTGGGATAAAAAATCTATAGAAAACTAATTTTTTTTCTTTTTAAATGCTTCTCTCTGTGTCTCTCCATCTGTCGCTGTCCTTCCCCCTCACCCCCACTTCACCCTGCCTCTCTCTGTCATTTTTGTTGTTGTTGTTGTTGTTTTTAAAGCACACTTACCTGAGTTTGGTTTCTTTACTGGAATGCTTTTCAGCAACAAAAGCTTCTAGAAGCTCAGAGTTTAGATGAAATCAAACTTGATTAACGCATCAACTCTCCGCCTCCCCAATCTCACGCTTCTCAGCCCTTCCCAAAGGATCCGGAGAAACTTTAAGCGAAATCTTCTCGCTGTACTCACCTGTTCGACTGAAACACGTCCTCTTGCCCTTGTCAGCAAATTCCCGGACCCTGAGCAAGTCCCGGGAAAGGACTGGAGTGGGAAAGGGAAGGGGTGATGCCGATTGGTCTTGGCCCCAGGGAAAGATTGAAAACTTCCATTCACCGGCCAAGGATGTTTCAACCCCACACACACACCATGGGAGGGGGGAAGATCATCAGAGCTGTATCCCATTTCCCCCACCAAATACATAAGTACATATATACATATAATATCATTTTAGCTTGCTCTTTCGTTAGTAACTTTTTTGAGACAACATACAATGAAGTCTTAACTTATGGAAGTATGTGTGTATGTATGTATGTATGTATGTATGTATGTATGTATGATGTATGTATGTATTTTAAAATGTTAAATGTTTCCTCGTTCCCTTCCTTTAAAGTATATTGTGTCCTGACTGCTCAGGGACCCTTGCCTTTTTAGGCGGTGTCTAGCCTTTGTGAGGGCAGCAGAGGGCGCTCTGATACTGGTGACTCCGGATGTCTCTCAGCTCAGCGCAGGTCTCCTTCTCCCCTGGAAGTCGTTGGCACATAGCAAGACCATACCCTATTTGTAATTCCCGGATAGTACGGTAGTGATTGCATCTCCATGGGGGGAGGGAAGGGAGTAGATCAGCGGCTCAAGTTGCCCCCAAATTATTCAGAAAAGCTTTAATTTCAGGCCACTGAACCACAGTGGTGATTGCAGAAGGGATTCCAAGGCAAACCCCAAGGAAGTTCTCCAATTGGAAATGAGGCTTCGATTGTTTGGTTTGGTTTAGTTTGGTTTGGTTGTTTTGTTTTTGCAAGTCTGCTGAAGACAGAATTTCAATAGCAGAAGAAGGAAGAAAAAAAAAACCCACAACAACAAAACGGCGCAGGACATTAAACCCGAAAATACGTTAAAGAAAAACAAAACTTACTTTTAAAATTTAGAAACGCTTCAGATCAATAACTACTTAGAATTCCATCTTGTAGTCAGATTATTAAATAATTTTCCTGTTAGCGAAAATTATGATCTATCTCTATTCTACACCACAACTTACTTTTACTTTTCTATTTAGGAAATAAGGTTGAGGTGACCATTGTTATTTTATCTAGTAAAATTTTCTGAAGACCATACTCAGATTGTAATAAAAATATGGATAAAATGAGAGAGATTGGGCTTGTATATATTATGCAATATGTATTACAGTAACACCTAGGTTTCACTTTAGATTTGAAATTAAGAAAGTGGGGGAGGGGTGCTATATGGTTCTATTAAAGCCACCAGAACAGCATTTCGAAGGAAGAAAAGGGTTTTTTCTTAGAATGACTCCCATCAGAAGTGACATTGAATTTGATTTAACCAAGTTTCAGACGTGGTTGCCCAGCAGTGCAGAGGAAATCTTGGAGCAAATCTATGGATCCTACTTTCAGTTAATTTAGAGCAAAGATTTCCCTATGCACCTAATGCAGCACAGAGTCCGTCTTTCCTTTGGTTAATTTCAGATGGTCTTTTCTTGGTCACCTCTTTTCCCTATCTTTGGTCTTCCTAAAACATGATTTATAAAGTAAATAGTCAGCGATATGCAGGACTCTAAACAAATTGGTTTTCGAAAGTGAGGAGACTAGTAAAAGAAAATCTGCATTGGGGAAAAATCAAGAATCCCTTTGTTAAATTGTAAGATAATTGAGAGGTTAGAGATCAGATTATCTGGGGACAGCTAGAATGTACAATGTGGGAGGAATATTTCCTTTGTGTCTAGCTCATGGATACTTACAATCTATGTCTAGGTAGGCAGTGTAGATTATTACTTTCTTTGCCTCAACTATATATATATATGTGTGTGTGTGTGTGTGTGTGTGTGTGTGTATACATATATACATATTAAAGGCATGAATATATGTGTATATTCATGCCTTTAAAAATGTGCACAATGACATTAAGCTAGGTAAAAAACAGATATAATCTCTCTCATTCCTTGTTCATCTTAGGTCCATTCTTTTGAGGGTTGGGAGGGTGAGGGCAGAAAAGGCTTTTTGAATTTATTGATTTAGGAGCATTGAGTTGCCCTGAAAATGCTAAAAAAAAAAAAAAAAAAGGAAAAAAAGAGGTTATAAAGGATGTTTAAACACTCCCCACAGTCACCCTGGATCCCTGTTTTTATCTTAATCTCTTGGGTAAGTAAGAAAATATTTCTTAGTCTATATTTATTACAAAATTTCTACTCTCACTCCTTTACTTATTTATTTATGCAATATACATAATCCCTGCCACGATGATGTCGTATTTTCAAACATACCGCACTGCAGTGATGCTAGCAACGAAGGTTTGGAAAAAAAGCCGCTCCCTTTCATGTGCCTTAAATTGCAGTCGGAATGTCATACGGCTTTCTAGAAATACCTTTCTGCAGTATTTCTTCTGCATGTGAATGTGTGGTGCGCCTGCGTGCTGCGACTGACTCTTGGCGCATCCTCTTCTACCTCCTTCCCTAAAATATTATTACCCTTTATGTGCATAAAACAGAAGAAACCTGTGTCAGGGTTGGAGGAAACACTGGAAGATAGGAAGAGTGTGGAAATTTAGAGAGATATATAGGAATTGTTTTCTTGACTTCATGAACACAAATGGTCTACGTTTGGGAATTGGTTTTCTACCTTTAATCCAGGGAGAAATACATAAATAATATATGTATATATAAAAGATTCTTTATAAACATTTATGTGAACATACATATTCTTCTTTTCCCCTTTCTCAATTCCTAATAGGGAGTAGGAATTTTCCCATACAGCAAAGTACTGAATTGGACTGAAGGTAGTAGTTCTGCACCACTGTGTATATATAATGCATATATTCATAGACACACGTGTCTATGAATATATCTATAAATATACGCATACCTATATATATATATACATGTCCTCTTGAAAAATCAGTATATGTAGGTTCAAATATATGTATACACAGATACGTGTGTATACGGATTTGAGGAGTATGAAATTATCTTCTGATAACACTGAGAAACTACCAAGACAACAAATTGTTTTCATGGAAGTATTAATAAATAATGGGTTTCTTGGCAGTTAGGTATAGTCTGGCCACCCTAATATGATGCTAGCATCTCAGAGTTGAGGTGGGACTACAGGCTTCTTTTTTTATCTTTATTTCCTGAATAATCCAATTTATTGCTATGTCCTGGGGCAAACTCCTGCTCCAGAGAAAGGGTCCGCCTGATTGTTCTTTTAATTGCAAGCCAAAGAGAAAGGGACTGTGGTCAGGACCACGGACAGCTCGGAGGGGGGAGTTGCGGGGGAGGGGGAGACTGCTGTCACCTTTGCAGATCATCTCTGCTCCTTTCCTTTGTTCGCTACAGGCCCAGACTGAACAAAGACATCTAGCAAGTCTACGATTCTCAGCCCCGGATTTTCCTTTGGCTCCCGTGCCCTGGTGCGGAACTACTATCTTCTCAAAATCCACCTGTCTTCCAAATAAATTAATTTTGGGAATCCTTCAAAGCTTTCTGGCTTACACTTTTCTAGTCGTTTGTCCCATTCCATTTAATTTAGAGGTCTGGCGGCTTTGCGTTTGACTGGAAAAAAGGAGGAAGGGTCCTCTTGATGTTAAGTTAGGGAAGGCCGATTCTACAAAGAAATTGAACCTGGGAAAGTTTCACCCTATGATTGAGCCTCTAGCACTGATCAATCCATTTTAAAGGAGTAGAGGAATGTGTTTAAGTACTTCGCCTTCCATTGATAGCGACTCCTATTCTGTTTCTTATCAGTTAATTAATTTATTTGTTTGCCTTACTTACCCAAACTTGGATCCCGGAGCAACAACAATCCCTAGGCTACTGGGGAGCGGGGGATGGGGGTGGGTGGGAGGACATATTCCTTCCTAATAGTTAATAGCTGACTGGACATTCTCATATCCTACATCTATTGCTTTTCTATCAGCTGTCACGGAAAGTTCTGCTTTCTAACAGCTCGAAGAAAGATTTACAGATATACAGATGTCAAAAACCTCACGATCTCTACCTGGGTTTCAAGTTTTGATCGTGGATCTTCCCCCACCAAGCGAGCGGGTCCATCGTTCGTGTTGAGTTTTTCCTCTCTGCCTCTAAGATGTGCTGGTGTCCTTCAAAATGCAGTCTTTCAGGCTCCGCTCTTGGCATTCACCGCGTGCCTTAATTGTATGACATTAAATCAAGGTCCGCTGTGAACACGGAGAGACAGAGTCTCTGATCTTTGTCCGGAAAGGAAATGACACACTCGTCTGCCTCTCCTTCTCATCTTTCCCTCCCCTCAAAGTAGTGGATATCCTTGTTCTGGATTCCCCACAGTTCCCGAGAGAGTGTAAATCACGAACGCTCTTGTCAGAGCTCGCCTCTGTTAGTTACCACATCTGTTAGTTTCACTCTTAATTAGTCTGTTGAGGGAAAATATAGACTGTATATATATATATATATATATATATATATATATATATAAGTTTTGTCTACGGATGCTTCTCTCTAAGCAAATAATACATACATACATATATACATATGTATATATATATATATGAATATAGTCTTGTTTGCTTACTTGATGACTACTGCAATGGGACTCAATTAACCCTCTGTAGCTACTCTAATTTCTAAATCTTGTTATCCTACGAATTACTGATTAAATGAATCTTTTCACACTAGATCAATTCTAAATTACTCCTGAAGAATGGCGATCTTTTGATGACTGCTATCTGTCTCGCAAAACGCTTCTAACAATCTTGTTTGCTGTTTCCAAGGAAAAGAAATTACATCTAGGAAGGGGGAGAAAGAAATTGGGGTGGGGGACATATATAATGCATGCAGCCACCTTTTCTGGGTCAGTAAGAATTTTTTGGTTGAAGACTTTCCAGAGAAGTGAGGATAAACGACCAAGGTGAGCCATCTTTCTTTGTAATGCGAAAAAATTAACTTAATCACACCTGCCTATCTCCCAGAGAATATGGATAGCCCATCTGGCCTGGCTACAGTTCTGTTGAGGAGAAAGAAAGAGATGCTTAGAATAGAAAAGATTCTCTACTCCCCGCATAAATAGACCTCAGGTCCTGGAGTCACTTCGGGGATCTATGGCTGGTGCAAAGAAGGGCGGCCTCGCAGGGCGCGCACCTCCTCTGACTGCGGCAACAGTCAGGAGGAAAGAGCTCTGGGATGGAGGGAGGGGGTGTGTGAGTGAGTTGACCTCTACAAGGCGGAGCTGGAGTTGCGCTTCAGGCTGGTGGAAGAGGATGCAGGGCTATTTTCACTTGGTCCACTGCGGGTCCGTTCAGGCTCAGAGGAAATGAATGTCTCCAAGATTTTCGGTGTTCAGAGATTTTCCCCCACCCTGTAGTAGTAGTAGATGTAATAGTAGTTGAGGCAGCAGCGGTGGTAACGGCAGCAGCAACATTTATGGAGTATGGGGTTAGGGACGGAATAGGGTTTACAACCATTCCTGCTTTGAGCATCTTAGACCCCCTTAAGCACGCTCCTAGAAAACAGAAACAAAAGCAACAGAATTAGAAAGGGAAGAGGAAGACCGGCATGGGGTGGGGGTGGGGTGGAGGGGTGCGAAATTGGGAAGGAGGGGAAAGGAGACAGCTGGGGACTAGTAGGGAAAATGGTGTGGGGAGAAAGTAACTCCTCTCGGCCGCGTCACCTACGCTGGCTTCACCGGAGCGAAAGAGCTCTCGGGAGGCATACATTCTTAGGAAAGAGGAAAGAGACCTGCCTCTAGCGACCAGGTCTCCTTCCAAG
>NC_058130.1:504269299-504305004 GCF_016433145.1 Gracilinanus agilis
CTCCTCCTCCTCCTCCTCCTCCTCCTCCTCCTTCTTCTCTCTCTCTCTCTCTCTCTCTCTCTCTCTCTCTCTCTCTCTCTCTCCCTCTCTCTCCTCTCCTTTCCTCCCTCCCTTTCCTTTTCCTTTTCCCTTTCCCCTCCCTCTCTCTTCTCTCTTGCTCGAGCTCTCTCTCTCTCCTAGCTCTCCCTCTCTCTCTCTCTTTTTTTTCAAAAGAGGGCAGGTCGCTTCCTGCATCCCAATGAGTTAAATCAGTCACTTTCCTGCTCATGCATCATCAGCCCCTTTAACAACCCGGGGGCTGAAGGCACAAAAGAGCATTGAGCTGCCTCAGATTTGTGTAGAAGGCCTGTCCTTAATTTGTTTTTGGAATATAATTAAATCATGTATTTCGACCAATATAAAAATACCACATCCCTAACTTTAGCAATTGAACTACTAATTGCACCCTTTAAAATAAATACCTCAGCCTGTTCCTCTCCTTAGCCAGAACCCGAAACTCCACAATGGACAAGTCCAAGTTTTGCTCCCATCACAACCTTCCCCCTTCTTTACATCAAGGTCACATTCATATAATCTGCAATTGTTTTCCAATGAACTCTTATATCAACACCCTCTCTGGGAAAAAAAAAAAAGGATTACAAGCTTTTATATCTACATATTGTGTACATACTAAATAAGAAATATATATATATATATGAACATGGTCAATAACACACATTGAGGGTCTGTTAAAATCAAAGGCTTTGGTGTGTGGTTTCCCCTTCAGCATTTCCCTCCCCATCCCTAGTCTTCCACCCACCCGCAAAAGACTGGCGGTTTGTAAAAACCTTTCTGTGCGGTTTCTTCTGGTGGATGAGTGCCTTACTGAGCAAAACTGTCTGACCAGCCTTTCTTACTCTCAGACCCAAGTCTGAGGCCTGTAGTCGTGCTCCCTAACTAGGGAGATGATCAGGGAAGTACTCCTCACTTTTTTGGGGGAGGTGTATATGGGTTCTCTCTAATCCTCTCTCACCTCTATTCTTCAGGATCTGAAGAAGAAAGTCAACAAAGAGCACAGACTTCTTACAGGTTCCCTCTCGGAAAGGAAACCCAGCCTAAACCATATGAGAGGGTAAGTTTTCAAGGAATGGATTCCGGGTTCTGATTGAGGGGAAAATTGATCTTATGGTTAAACTATTCTATTCCATTCTTACCCCCAAGCAACTTCAGAATTTGAAAGAAAAAAATGGAAGTGTCCTTAATAAGGAGGTTCGTGTTCAGTTTTAGGAGCTGACCAAGTGCCATGCTGCTAATGGCTTGGGTATCTTTCAGATTAACATTGTTTTTCTCTTTGTATTTGTCTTAAACCTATCTCCCAGTCCCTACTCCCTACCCCCAATCCCAATCCCCTAATGCCAACTGTACTTCCTCAAATAGGCTGTAATCCGACTGGAAGAGATTAAAAAACCCAAGATAGCTGCAATTAAGACCACCAAAAGCAAATGAAGACATGTAGCTCCACACCCCACGCCACCTTAAATTCCCTGTCTCCATTCTGGGGCAGTGTTTCCTGAGGCCTTGCTTCACCTTGAGCACTGTAGGCAAAACAGCAGTAGCAAAGATGTACTGCAGATCTTGTCATTCTCTGGTCAAAGGCATCTGTTCGAGAAATTCAGCAACATCGAGAAGTCCATTTGCAAAAGCAAAAAATTATAAACATAAAGGAGTGAGATCTCCAAATTTTAAACCAAGCAAAGTAAACAACAGCTATCGCTCAAACAAAATAGCCGTCAGCAAGTCTAACAAGAGTAAAAATGATCCATGATTCTAGTCTTTTTGAACGGAACTTCCCAGACCCAAACACTGCTGCTCATTCTGTTTGCATGGAGGAGGCTGAGGCCCAGGGCTGCCCCAGTTTTATTATCAGCAAGAGACAATGATTTCTCTGGGGCCAGAAGGGATCTGTATTGTCCAACTGCTTGTATCTTTCACTGAATTTAGTTTGTCAGTTTTTTGCTTATTGAACCAGGGTGTATGACTGCAGAGCTCTTGCAAGATCTTTTCAGTGCCTGGATGAAGAAAGGTCATTTGTCTAGCACCCCATCTTCCCCGTGCTGGAGATCATTTTGTGTGCTTAAGCAAGACAATGCCCTCAGATTCAGCTGGAAGGGCATGGCTATATGGGTTTAAGGGCTTTAGGCGACCCTGGGTACACCCTTTATCCCTTTCCCAATCCCAGCCTTTGGCTTTTCCGGGCAGTGGCAATCTTCTCTTCATCTCCTCTTTATGTTTAACTTTAGAAGGAAGAAAATCAGCTTCATTTGATAAAACTGATAAGGAAAAACAAAGAAGAAATCTAGATGAGGAATGCATTTCCTCTATGCTTGCTGGTTCCTCTGATATCAGGTTCTACTTTAGGAGAAGATGGTTAAAAAAAAAAAAAGTATGATGTTTGGAAAACAGGGAACAAGAAAATGTCTGAGGACATAAATTTGACTCTCTTCAAGCCCACAACTTTACCGAGCAGATGGTTCCATGAAACATCTGTAATGCCGCCTAAAGCTCTCAGAACTCCATTGCCTTGTGTGAGTTGGGAGAAGAAGGAAGGTTGAGCTGGCCTAAATTGTGTTTAAACAAATACATTTATTACCTGCTATCTCCTGACCCTCTTAAGTGGTCTTCAACACTATTCAAATCAAGTTGCCAAGCTTTTCTGTCATTTTTCATCAGAGAGCAGCAAGACTGTTTCTGCAGCGAAAGTGTCATGGCTGAAGCATCCACCCTCAAACCTAGGTGGTGGCAAAGGCTGCAGCTGAGCTGCCTAGCCTGTGGGGGCCGGACAAAACATAAGCAACTTACGTTTGGACTAGCTATTAAACTTGGAACCCCTTTCCCAGGCCACTGATTTCAGACTCTTTTGCCCAAGCATCGCAAAGCTCTAGCTCCTAGAGCATCAGTTCAGAGCCTTGGCCCAGAGCTTATGAAAATGTAACCCAACCCATTGCTAGAAGTTGTTGCTAATTAGTGGATAATAAACTTCTGTAGCCAGGGCACAAAAGTCTTTTAAAAGTGCAAAGGTGTTCTTTGTTATGGCATCAGAAGGATTAGCATATCAATTGGGCTTGGGGACCTGACAAAGCCCCCTGCTCCCCCTTCTCTCCCCCTGGTACTCCCTCCTCCTCCTCTTCCTCCTCCTCTTCCCGAACCCCTCCCAATTTCTTAAAATTTTAACTGAATTTAGCTTTTCTGAAAGGGAAAGGCTGTGGTCTTGGGGCAAAGCTGACAAGCACAGTATAAACTTCTTGCTGCCCCCACACACCATGATGTGGACCTGTAGGCCCTTTGCCTCCCCATGATGGGGCCCCTCTTTTGCTGAGGGAATGAATGGAGAAAGAGGAGGAGGAAAAGGTTGAATATATATGGGGGATGGGCAGGAGAGGGTAGCCATGGTATTGCTGCTAGGGAGCCAGCTGTCCACTATGATTTAATCAAAATTGTCAGACTTGATTTTTTTTGGAAACATGACCCACAGGAGAAAGGTGGAGGTACCTTCGGACGACCCTGACCTAGATCCTTGTATCTAACAATCATCTAGGTCATAGCATTAGGACCCCACTCCCTCCTCTAATTCTGTTCATAGCCCTCTGAGCTCCTTCCTGGCCTACACTGTTGGTCTACTGATCCTACTCCTCTCTTCTGGCTAACTCTAGAGAGGCTTAATTTACTATTTGACTTTTTAAGATGAAAAAGTGCCGTTCTCTATCCCTCACCATTACTTTCACTCCCAATGCCCCACGGAGGTGGGAGTTGGTGAGACTTGAGAAACAAAAGATCAGAGGTTTTCCTGCCCAATCTCAGCTCTGCCCCCAGGCACCCATGTGGTTTTGAGTTCCTCCTTGGTAAGAAGTCAGTGCCTGCATCAGATGGAACAGGGCAGGAGAAGGGAGAGAAAAATGCTGGAAACAGGCTCAAGAAGGCCTACAAAATCTCCCTAAGATGTCCAGCTACTCTCAAGGCTTTGTACCAGAACTAACAGGAATTAATCTTTGGGTGAGACCAAAACTGCAGTGTGAACTCAGCCCTCTCCACACTCTGGCCACTCATTGTGTGCCCCAATCCTGGCTGCCTGTTGTCAATAGCTTCCCACTCAGGACGCACCCAAGTACCCAGAAATATAAAATAAGCATTGTACCATCCAGATAACCGAAAATAACGAGCTAACCCTCCAAAACTGAACTCTGACTCGATATCCTTGGGTCAGGACCCAGACCCCAGAGCCCTAAGAGAGCCCATCCCTAGATGCTGGAATGTGGAATAGGAACAGGGCCGGAGGAGAAGCTGTCACGGGCATCTGAGGCCTGCAAAGCGTGCACTCGTAGCCCGTTCTTAGAGCCTGGCTATGAAGTCTCTTCAGCCAGCATGCTGGTGCGATCCACATTCTGGTCATGGAGTGAGGGGGAAAAGGGGAAGAACAGGGGCAAGGAAGAAAGGTGCGGGTAGTCCCTGACTAGCTCTTGCCTTCGGGCTATAACGAAGAGATGCTGCATTTTAGGCATACTCCTACCGGTTGCTGTCATCACCATTGCTGCCGCCGCCGCCGCCGCCGCTGCCGCCGCCGCAGTCACGGTAGTAGTTGCTGCTGCTTTTTCTGCTGCTAACGCTGCAGCCCAACTTAGGGAGGGTATGTCCACCGAGCCGCAGAGATGGCTTACTACACTGTCCGCTACATTCAAGCACAGCATTCATCAGTCAAACTCAGCTCACCCACCACAGCACTCATTCCTCTTTAGTTTTCCCACTTAGGAGAAACATTTTTCCCCCTTTCTTGTCTCCTCAGCAGCATCTTTCGCTGCCCTATAAAGGCATTTTAAAGAAATTAAATCTCTCCGGTTCTCTACCCTCATCCTTTATCACTTTACACTCCCCTCCATGATTGTGTTGAGGGAACCCAGAATATAAACTCCAGGAAAACTCCTTTAAAAAAAAAAAATCTCTTAGTTACCATGAGGGGAAGGGTTAAAAAAAAAAAAAGTGAGAATGGTGTTTCCCTAAATGCAAAACATCAGAGAAGAATCTGAAAAGAGCTTTACTTTCCCTGCAAAATCTCCATTGTTGTTTGGCAAACAATGGAAGCTCTGGGCGACTGTGGGGCTGTGAGAATGAATAGACAATCGGCAGGATGTGTGCGGGTCAGTGCTTGGGGTCCCTGTCCTAAAGCCCCTTTCTCAGCTTGCCACAATAAACCAGCACAAGGTTTAGTCTTTGCTGGGTCACCGGCCATCTTCTATTATTCAACACTTCACAACAAAAAACACTTATTAATCAGCGCTGACCATAGGCCCCTTTTGAAACAAGAGAAGGGGAAAGGGGGAGGGGGGTTGAGAGAAAAGAAGGATTGAGAAACCCCCGAACAGATCCTTCTAAAGCCAGAGCAATCCTAGGGTACTTTCTCCAGTGGGCAAAGTTTATTTGACACAACAAAGTTTCTAATCAGGCCACCGAGAACTGGATTTCCCCCCAAATGCCTTACTCTCTGTTCCTTCCCTGTCTCTCACTCTGAAGACGATGGAGACTTTGTTGCAAGGAAGGATGGCTTTAGGTTAAATTGGTAAGGCTTCATTTGAAAGATCTAATTGCTATTGGAAGAGGAGCCTGTTTCCCAGATGGGCCTCCACTCTGGAGATGGTGCTGAGAAGACTTTCCAGGCACTGCTGTGCGCACACAGCTGATGGATGAGGTGTCAGGCCAGGAGTTGTTTGTTTGAGGACTTGTTTCAAAATGGTAGGAGCAGTAGTCCAATGTACTACTTATTGGCTATACTGAATTCTGTCTTTAGATTTGCTGCTTCATGTTGTTTCAGCCAGGATACATTCAAGAACTATATTTTTTCGCTAAGATGAAGAGTAGCAGTTTATTTATTCCTTTGCCTAGACAAGGATTTAAGAGAAGGCTTGTGATGAGTGGTCTTTAAAAAAGAGAAAGAAAGAGAACTATATCAAAATGCCCCATGCCACTATTTAATGATTTTTTATTCTTTGTTAGACTCTGATTATTTTTACGATGCTTGTTTGATGATCGTAACCTAACTGTGTGTCTTTAATTACTATGGGTGCTAGATAATTATGCACACATGCCCAAAATATATATGGGCAGCCCTATACATCCAAGGGAAGTGCTCTATACATCAGCTGTATGGAGGAACTGAATCCATTTGGAACCCAGTAAGACATTTCTGATGGTGAATTTTTTGTCATTTTTTGATGTGGGGGTCATAAGACAAAATTTCTTGGTTAGCTTGGATATATTAAACTACTCAGGTTTTAATAATTATTATATTTTAGCCAAGTGATAAAAGCTCCTTTGCAATAGGTTATGTTTACAAGTGAACAGAAGTCACATATATTGAATATTGTCTGTCAAATGATTAAATCAAATTATTTTCCTTTAAAAAATGAATAAGTAAATGTCAAAGGTATATTCTTTCAGTGTTGTATGTGTACCTGGATCCCTGGGTAAAATCATTTTATACTCCACTTAATATGATCCAAAGACTCCTTGTACATCTAGAAAACGTACTGCTTATTGTTGAGTTCAGCAAATTAAGTTGTAGAACTAGACGGCTTGGTAATGAAAGCAAGAATGTAGAATTGCTTGGTAGTAAACTACACGAGTATTTACCAGAGCTGCTATAGTAAATGCAAGAGGGGGTTGCTGGGTTTGTTCCCATGAAATGTGTTTTACTTAGATGGCTACATTTAGAGATTCGTTTTTTATAGAAAATATTGTGTTACTCAGATTCTGCAAAGCTCAACGTTCTTGCAATGGAGTAATCAAGTGTTATCTGAATTATTTAAAGCCTGGGATTAAAGGCCTTAGTGCTGAGTGCTGACAAGCTCTCAAATGCAGACTGGGGAAAGTTTTGTATTCTTTTCTATATGTATATGCTTTGAAAATAATTTAACCAAATGTAGTGAATTATTATTTCTTTTTAAAATTTAGGCATAGAGAGCGAATAGTTCTTTTACAAGTTGTTTTCCAAAGAAACTAATAAGATTACTCAAAATTTAGTAGGAACTTGTTCAATGTGTAATACTGTGGCACCTAAAAATGTATTGTTTAAAAGGCCTATTTAGCAGGCATTTGGTTTAGAGTACTCCACTGTTTGAGAAATCTGTTTAGGATGTGAGTATACAGAATGTATTCATTCCACAAATCCATTTATGTGACATGACAATTTTATGTCACATTTTTCTTTCTCTGTGTTGGATGACTTTCTAATTTGTTTAAAGGCTGCTATATTTCCATTTATGTATGTAGTTTTACTTGTGAACTGAAAAATATATACCTTAAATGGAACTAATCTTTAACAGATTATCTTCCGAGTGAGTTCGACTGAGTGAGCAGTGATGGTGGGAAAATAAACAAACAGGAGAAGAAAGCTTTAATCATCATATTCAATATACTTTGTATATATCCACAAACACATAGGTATACACATATATGTCACTGTAGAATGGATCATTTTCTCAAGTATTTATAGAATCCAAATACTTGTCATTTCTTGCTCAGAAATTAGGTAAATAGCATTGTAATGACATACCCATATATCTAGTCGTGAGATCTAATGCTTCTCAGGGAAGTCAGAATAGCTTTCCCATTTGAAAAAGGGAAAAGAATAATATGTAAACATTATTTTCAGAAAACTTTTAAAATGAGGAAATGATTTGTTTAAACTGTTCCTCCAAGAGTCATACTTATTAAACAGGAAGATTTTTTTGAAATGAGATTGCAGTCACACCAAAGAAGATTTATACTGAGAAATCTTACATCTGTTGTTTAAAGTGTTTTCTAAAAGTAAGAAACCATTCAATTTTGGAACAATAGCCTAAAAAGTTGCATGACAGACTCAGCACATCATGAAGGTTATTTTATGGGTTTCTAAGATGCCTGTGTCCTGGAATATAATTAGCCAAGTCTTTTTAAAAAGCACTATATGGAAGATTTTAATAAGGTGCCAAATGTTCATAAATCTCACCATGGAAGGAAAAAAAATGGCGCCTTGATACAAGGTGTATTTCCTGGTCTCAGTGATGCTTAGACAGCAAAGGCTATTGTTCCAAAATCAAAAGTCCACACCAACCACCAAATTTATTTTGCTACATATTTCGATTTTTGCATCTATTTTTCCTCTTCCTGGCAGATGTACATTATTCAGCCTTTTTTTGGCCATCTTGTCAGACTTTGTCAAATTCAGTTCAAATTTATAGCATCGTGAGCTGACAAAATAAAGTATCAGTAGGTTATCATGAAGCGTGAATATAAACTCTACTGAATGTTTCCTTAATCCTGACCCCTTTTCTTTCATCTAAAACCAATCAATGTGCTTCTCCATGATAGAGAGGAGGTATAAAAGCATTGATAGGAATTTGACTTGCCCCCTATGAGTTGCCCCATCGACATTGGATTCTGGTTAGGTTGTACAGATCTAAGGCTTCTTTCTGTGCAGAGCTGCAATGTGGCACTTATTTATTTATAAACCTGCACTTCATGAGAGATTGGTCTGTTTTCTTTGGGAAACAAGCACCTCAAACAATAAGTGTTTACTTGAGTCTTTGCATTTAAATACTTTATAAATAGTCATGGTTTCAGGAGTACAGCAGCTGTCAGTTTTTATGGTGAATTGTTGGTGGGTCACATTTAGATACAGCCAAAACACCCCAACAGATAATAATGCACTCCTTCATTTGAGAGAATTCAAGATTCTAAATGAGAATCCCTGCCCCCCCCAAGTCCCTCCTTATTTCTACTGGTGACCTCATTTTAATAATCTTTTTCAACTAATTAAATTCTGATGCATATGCTATCCAATCCATTTTGGCTTGGGCATTAATTTTTCACTTAGAAATCTATCTGCTTATATAACCATTTGTGACAGCACAGGTTATTAAAGAGAGTTTTTGCGCACACACAAAGTGCAAAAGATATGTTTCTTTTGCCTACCAAAAAACAGAGAGGGTATGTGTTTGGTTACCATTGCTTTAGAATTTAATAAATATACTCTTAGATGAAAGCATCCTTTTCCCACATCTTGAAAGCAAAGATTGGTTTTAGAAATGTCTACAAAAATAAATGAAAAAAAAGTAAAGAATTCTTGTGTTTGAATTGTTCTTGTCTCTAATTGAAGATTGACCCTAATAGTCCTCGTGAGTTCCATTTAGGAGCTTGCCTGGTGTGTTTATAAGAACCTGGTTATGACAAGGATATTGCAACTAGATGACTTCTTTCTGTGGGTTATAGTATAGTTCACTTACCCTAACCCTTCTTGTGCCCTCCAATGTATTACTGCTTTTAGAGCATTGATGGGGAAGGGAGGTGCTTCAATGAGTCTAAGCAAGACTTTGATGCTAACACAAAAGGTAGTGAATAGCCCTCCCCAGTGCCAGGAAAGGATCCACCTCTCAAGCTTTTCTTTCAGTACCACCTTCTTGCTCCTTCACTCAAAACATTCCAGATCTTTTGAGATCCTAAGAGATCTAGTGAAAATTGAGCCCTGGCTAAAAAGCATTTGTTCTGCCCCTAACTACAACGATATTGAGTGGCAAGGGAATGGCGTGAAGCCTCAGACCCAGATTGGTCCTTTGGAGTTCCTATTAATCAGTAGCAATAGAATGCAATGTTTTATGTATGTGTGCAGTGTTTTATTTCCCCTAAGTAGCATGTACATAGCAGATGCATGGGTATCATATTTAAAATTAAACACTAAAAAGGGAAGCATTTATTTAAATGTATCTTGTAAAATAGAAAAGAAATGAAAAGAAAAATGCCTTTACCACGGTTCACACATAGACACAGACTTTTATTATGAAAACATATAATTGTTAGTTTATAACCAGTGTTGGTCAAACTCCAGTTATCTGAAGTCCACAGTTAACTGAAGTTCACTTATATCCCAAGGGATTTTTCAAGATACTTCAGGTTCTTGTGAAGGGCAGCTCTTTTAAAACCAGCCAGCTGGGTCTCCTCTTCATCTTCAACCTCTATTTATCCCAAGGTGGTTCGGTGATCCCCTGAGACCTGGTGATAAACAGGGTTATTTTGTACACACTCTATATCACAGCAGTGCTGAGTCTGTACAAGTCATTCTGGGGCCACCTGGGAAGATTCAAAATTGGGGGCTGTAGGGCTGGATCAGAAAGGCTGCCAAACTTGACATGACAGGTGCCCCTGGGCCTTGGTGAAGGGCTTTGCCCCTAGGGTAGAGCCACAGTTTCCCCAAAGTAGAAGGGTAATGCCAATTTCATGCTTTGATGGGGACCCTGGATTTGCTTTGCCTCAGCTCTAAGCATCCCAGCAGCTTTAGAGAAATATGCTCTACAACCAGACTTCATCCTCTTTCCTCTCTTTATTCATTCAAAAGCCTCTGTGGGTTGGAGTTTACCCTTTTACTATGAATTTTAGAGTTTTTGCTTGTTTTATGATTTGTAGTTGTTTTATTTCAAAGCTTGTGTGCTGATTGTTATGGTTTAGAAAATAAACCTTTCCTCCATTTTCTCCCATCTCTGACCCTTTTTGTCAAACATCCTCTGCCCTTATGTAATTCCTGAGCTAGTGCATGTCATTGGCCTGATGATTTGAATGGGAGGTACCATCTGTAGAGGAAAAGTACAGATTTGACTTTTGTTGAGACTGTCTTCCAAATATAAAGATATGCAACGTGTATTTAGGTAGTTATAGGAGGTATTAAATTAGTCAATACTAAGAAAAAAGGCTTTGGAAGAATGTCTGATTACTCACCCCTTGAACTTGATCTATTCCTGGCAAACCGTTCTGGGGAATTTATACTAGTACTGATCAAGGCTAGAACTAGAAGTTTCATTCCAGAACCAAATCAGCCCCAATCAGGGACTCCATTTGGAAATTCTTATAGTAACGTTGACCCCTTTGATTTCCTTCAAACAGATTCATATTCTCAGGATTGCATTGGGAGTTCTTATCCATTTTTTGGTGCAGTCTGTTCAAGTCTCTGGACCTCTTCTCAGAATATTTTTTAATATGCAAAATAAAATTCATAGAATTCTGAAGGAAACCAAAAGTTAATAAGGATAATTTTTTTCTCCCATCTGAATTTGAGTACTCCCTGAAATTAATTCACATACCATCAAGGAGTCTGTGAACTCTAAGTTAAGAACCCCTGCCTTAGAATTACCTTGTTTTAAAGGGGAAAACGTTGATTTTTAATGATATGAATTGTAGGATCACAGACTGAAGAGCTAGAACAGAATGATAGGGGTTATAGTCAACCCCCTGATGTTATGGATGAGAGAAGTGAGGCCAAGAAATGCTAAGCGACTTGCCTAAAGCCACATAAGTAATAAGTGGCAGACAGTGTTCTATATAAATAGTGCTTCTTAGTGTCAGAAGTTACTCAAGCCTACATATCCCAGCACTTTTTAGGTTGGGATAGACCATCCTTTAAGATAGAGATAAGTGTGGTAAATTGAGGGGAAAATAACACAAATAAATAATTATTCATACTGATTTTTATTTTGGGGATTTAGTGACATGTCCTATGTATTAGAAACTGCAGGCTTATGCTTTATGAGGAATGTGACAGAGTTTAAAGCAAGAAAAATACATATTAACCTTTTCTATGTTTTTATTGTGTTTTTCTTTATTTTTAAAAATGTTTCTCAATTGCCTTTTAATCTGGTTCAGGTCCCACCCAGGGGTGTTATGGGTTTGTATGTCCCCTGCTGGGCACATTTGACACCTTTGGTTTAGCACACTGAAACAGGTCAGGTAAATTGAGTCAAAGCATCTTTCAGTTTGGGAATGCTAGTAGTTTGCAAACACAGAAGTTGAAACAGTTCTACAGATGGATGAAGAAATTCAGTGATGCTCAGAACACTGAATTATCCAGAAAAATAGAGTATTATTGGGGGCCTAGGGTATGAATGTGCTATTTGGCCCTGCCTCTGAACCATACTGTCTTTATTATATGAGAGTTATTCTGTTCTTTATGATACATTTCTCTCATTATCTCAGTTTCCCCAGCATTTAACAGTGCTTGATATATATGAAACACTAGATGCTTTTTGTTTAATTGATTGATGTATTCACCCTGCTATTAAAGCCATTTTATTTATATAATATAGAAAAAATAACTGAAGCATGGAAAGCTTTTATCATTTTTCAAGAACCAACTTATACCATATCTAGGATCCTTTGCATTTCATTTACTGGATGTTAAATTGTTATATTCCCCAATTTTGTGACTAAGAGACAAATAACGTCTGAAAGTACATGTATCCATTATTTAACAATATTTTGGAATTGCTTATTTAATTCATAAATTGATTGGAAGGGATACTCCTCTTTCAATCCCCCAAACTTGCAAAATATGGACAGAATTTCTGTGATATTATAACTATAGTTGTAGTCACTTGAAGTGGTTTCCTTCCTATAGATGTTATTTTTAAACTATAGAAATCAGCTTTTTCCTGAAAACTATCAACATGTCAGCCTCATAGAACATAATTTGCATTTTGCATGTGTTAATAGCTTACAATGAGGACAACAGCCATCAGTTAAATTTAAAATATATATTACATAATAAAATATGTATACATATGCATGTATGTATACATATATAATCACCTAGACATTTCATAGGACACAAAGAAGTTAACATAAATGTATGTATTTTTAATCAAGGCAAATAGGCTGTGCAGTAGATAGAGCACTGGACCTGGAGCCAGGAAGGCCTGAGATCAAATCTAGTATTAGATACTTATTAGCTAGCTGTATGTGACCCTGAGAGAATCACTTATTTTGTCTGTCTTGACTTCACTTGAAAAGTGGGGACAATAATAGCATTTCTCTACCAGATTCTTTGTAAGAAAAAAAAATTAGATATTTGTTTTGCAAAGTTTAAAAGGTTTTATTGTTGTTGTTTTGTCTGTTATTATTTTTATAATAAAAGCCTGAGAATTTTTCTTTTGGATACAATTGATGGGAAGTGAACATCTGGTTAAGTAGATAATTAATGACCGGTTTAGGACAGCAGTTCTTAACTTGAAATCAAACACAATTAACTTGGTTTTAAAAAAAAATCAGTAAATTTCAATATAATTTGTTTCCTCTTGAAACTTGTACACTATATTTTATGCATTTAAAAATAGTATTATGAGAAGAAACACATGAGCTACATCAGACTACTAACAGGGATCATGATGCAAAGCAATTTAAGAATTATTGGTTTGGGATTCATGAACTTCAACTTAAATATAGTAATAATAGCCTCATATCTAACAAGACCTAGTAAGATGTTTTTGCTTGAAGTCTTGAATTTTTAAGAAAAAAAGACTAAAAAAAATCAATGCATCTGAATGGATATCCCAAAATTTCAGGTATGTGTATACATATGTACAAAGTAGAGGTGGATTGGAAATTCAAAAAAATGGAGGCATATTTTATACCTGAGATTTTGTAAGGTGGGATCCAGCGCTGAAATATGGCCCAGGAAAGCAGAGGGAGGAGATTGTTTATGTATGTCTTAAGTGCTAGATGCATTAGAGCTTTGCTAATATACCCTTACATCGTTTTGAACAGTTGTTTTTATCTGCTCTCCTATTCACAGCTGAACTTCTCTAAAAGTTCTCTAAACTGGTTGCATTCATTTTTTTTACATCCCTCTAATTTCCCAATCCTTTTCAATCTAAATTCCTAATTTACTATTAGATTCAAATAGTTATTTACAAAGTGAATAGATATCTCTTAAGTGATAAATCTAATGGCCTTTCATTATTTCTTATTCTACTTGACATCCTTATAGTTTTTGACCCAATCAATCACACCCTCCTCCTGGACTGTTCTAGATAGATTCCATTCGTTTCTTTCATAATATTCTGTCTTGTTTTCCCCCATCTGTCTGATAATTTCTCCTCAGTTATCTTTGCTGAATCATCACATTACTCCTCCCCAATGGATGTGAATTTCCTCCATGGCTCTGTGCTGGGTGTTCTTTTCTTTTCTCTTTAATCTTTCTCTCTTGGGTATCTAGATATCTAGATAGTCAGTTTTGAACTCTAATCCCAAATTACCACGTGCTTACTGGATATTTCCATCTAATGGTACCAAAGGAATTTCAAATTTAAGAAGTCCAAATTAGAATTAATTGTATTTGCTCCTAAACTTATCCCTCCTCCAAAATTTTTCATTTTTGTTAATGGCATATCCATTGTCCTAGTCACTCACATGCAAACTTTTAGAATTGATTATTCTTTATTCTTTCCTATCTTTCAACATTTATTTCCAAGTATTCCAAGTCCTGTCAAGTCTATTTCCACAGTATTTCTCAAATCAGTTCCTTTTTAAAAAAAGCTACTCACACAGCTACCACCTTAGTTCAGGCTATCATACCCTCTCCTCCAGACTATAACAATAGCCTCCTAATTGGGCTCTATGCTTCTTAATCCTTTCTTCTCCAATCTATCAGCCCCATCAGCTGACAAATTAAAATTCCTAAAATATAAATCTATTTTTGTCATTATCCTCCTCAAAAATCTTTACTGGCTCTCTTTTTTTTCTGCCCTAGAATAAAATGCAACTCTTGAGTCCACTTTTGAAAGTTCCTTACAGTCACTCCCCTGCTTATCCTTCTGGGATTATTTCACACTGTTTCTCCTCATATGTTCTACATATATTCACACATATATGCACATGTATGTGTATTAGCCAAACTGGTTTACTTACTGTTCCTCATGCTCTATAGTCTATCTCTTACTTCTCTCCATTTGAATAGATACCGTACCTCCTATGTTTCCCTCCTAATTGCCATCTTTTATAATTTCTAGGTATCCTCAAGGTTCAATTCATGTGATTCCTTCTTCACATGAACTTTTCTGATCCTTCCAGTTGTTAGTGTTTTCTTTCCTCCTCTGAAATTATTTTATATGTGTGTGTTATATTTTGAATTTGCTCATCTGAATTTCTTTGTACTTTTTCATTATTGCTTAAAATTTTTCCCAGTAGAACTTACTTATGTTCCTTGAAGGATAAAGTCTGGTTGGGATCCTTGGTACCTTGCATAAAGCAGGTGTGTAATTAATGTTTATCCAATTGAATTAAAATTTTTTAAAGTATTGTTGTTTTGAGGTTAGGATCAAAATATCAGATCTTCTACATTAATTAAGCTCCATTTATATCTGCTCAGTCTTACTTTATTGCTTATATAGTTGGGTTTTCTGTTCATAACTTAGAAAATTTAGAG
This sequence comes from Gracilinanus agilis, assembly GCF_016433145.1. Classification (NCBI taxonomy): domain Eukaryota; kingdom Metazoa; phylum Chordata; class Mammalia; order Didelphimorphia; family Didelphidae; genus Gracilinanus; species Gracilinanus agilis. Next base: position 504,284,550 of record NC_058130.1, read on the forward strand.
AGAACATGATATTCCTGTGACCCAGACCAGAGGTGTTAAATATGAGTCCTATAACACTTCTGGTAGTGTTGAACCAGATTAAAATGTCATTGGGAAGTGCTTAATGAAGTAAATAAAAATTCAGTAGAATATAGGTTATGTTCATATATGTTTTATGAGTCAATGTGCTACCTGGGATCCTTATGTATATAGTTTAGTGGCCTTATTTCTATTTGAGTTTGACACAACTCACATCTAGAGATCAACCTCTTTATTATCCAAGGAATGTTTTTCTATTTTCTGCATCACCTGGAACTCCTTTCATGTTTTTCCTATGTCCACATGACTACTACTACTATTCATGCTACTACTGTTACTGCTCCTGCAATTACTTCTACTACTACTACTACTATCATAGTACCCACTATCACCATAGCAATTTCCAAATTTGGCCTGTTTTACAATCTTTGAGACATTTTTCAAGGCATTCAAAGGAAGGAATGATGTAGATTTCAAGACAATCCAATTTATTAACTGTTGGTCCCTCTTCAAATTATTTGGTTCTAACATCTACCATCCTGTTTATGTCCTTGTCTATTACTTCTCCATTGAACATTGGGTGATCACCAACTTCAATTCTTTGGAACTTTTAGAATTCTGACTCAGTAATAGAACATCACCATGAGAATATTGATATTTTAGATATATCTTTTTCACAAGAAAAAACTGGGAGATCATTATAACTTTTGTCTCTCTGGCTAATTCTGAGCCAAGCTCTTTATTGAGTAATAAAGTATAATAAATATGTAAATATAATGTATACACACTTCTATTTTATACATATGGATAATATATGTATATTAATGTATACACATATTCTATATATATGCTCACTATTTTGTTATAATTTTTATCTTGTCACCTATATATTTATATGCACGCACCTATCTAAATACACATAGATATGTATATACACATGCATATATATAGGTATGTAGCATGCAAATACATATATACATATACATTCATCACCCATTATGGATGAACCAGAATGTGTATTTGTGTATGCATTCTTTATGCATACATCAATTTTTTTCAGTTGTTTTTTTCTTTAATCATTTGCACATATGCATACATCTACACTAAAGCAGCTAGGTAATGCAGTGGATAGACAACCTTGTTGTCTTGGAGTTAGAAAGTTCAAGTCCAAACCCAAGTATTTGCTAGCTGTTTAATCCTGGGGAAGTCACATAGCCTTTGTTTGCCTCGGTTTCCTCATCTATAAAACCAAGAGAATAATAGTATCTACCTTTCTGAGTGGATAAAATGAGATAATATTTGTTTTGGAAACCTCAAAGAGCCATATAATTTTGCTATTATGATTGTTATATGGGCAAAATACACATGTGTGCATTAATAATACAATGGATGAGTTCTTTATTGATTGAGATGCACACACATGTATGTATAATATGTGATTGATGCACATATATGTATATTATCATATATGTCATGGGTTGCTCATCACAATCTGGAAATCCACTTGATATTTTCTATATGGATAGGTAGATTGAAAAGAAATTATTCAGGAGAAACAGTGCAAAAGATATTTTCAAAGACTGATAACCAATGGAAAACCCACACGTTTCAGTGCTATTTTCAATACATAAAGAATATCCTAAAACCTCCAGTACAAAGGGAAATTGTCCCATGGCAAACTTTGGTTTAGAAGAAGGATGAAGGTAGCACAATGTGGACAGGCCTTTATGGGTCATGTTTTTTATCCTTAGAGGCAATATTTATGTTGATGGAAACATAACTTTCTTAGATGATTGTAGTACATACAGTCCTTTAACAAAAAAGTTTTGGCTGAAGATATTGGAAACAGGATTTTAAATATCTTTGGTTCTCACTTCTTTTTTTCACTTTGACCAAATTTCCTATTTATTTATTATTTATTTGTAGAAGCAACAACTTTATTTCTTAAATATTTATTTCATTTAGGGTATTACATTTCCAGTATTGGGTTGTCTCCCTCCTCCCCTCCCAACCCCACATTAAAGAAGGCAAACATTTAACATAGAAATATATGTGGAACTAGGAAATACATACTTCCATAACAGTACTTTCTCTGGAGGTGGATAGTGGTTTTGTTCCTAATTCTTTTGTAGTTTGTTTTGAATATTCATATCAGTCAGAATAACTTGGTCATTCACAGTTTCTCTTTGAACAATATTGTTTCCAATGTATACAACTATCTCTTGGTTCCACTCATTTCACTCAGCATTATTTCATGCAAGTCTTTCCAAACTTTTCTAAACTCAAATAGTTCATCATTTCTTACAGCATAGTAGTAATTCCATCCCAATCATATGCCACAATTTATTGAGCCATTCCCTAATTTCTGGGCATCCCTTCATTTCCTAGTTCTTTGCTACCACAAAGAGAGCTGCTATAAATATTTTGAAACATGAAGGTTCTTGCCCTTTTTCCCTGATCATCTTGGGAAACAGATCTAGTCGTGTTATTGCTACGTCAAAGGTACATACAGTTTTGTAACTCTTTGGACTCTCCAGAATGGTTGGATCAGTTCATAGTTCCACCAACAGAGTAGTAGTGTCCCAATTCTTCCACATCCCCTCCAACATTTGTCATTTTCCCCTTTTACCATTTTAACCAATCTGATAGGTGGGAGATGGTATCTCAATGTTATTTTAATTTGCATTTCTCTAACCAATAATGATTTAGCATTTTTCCACATGAATATATATAGCTTTGATCTTCTTTTTCCAAAAACTGCCTCTTCATATCCTTTGACCATTTGTCAGTTAGAGAATGGTTCATATTCTTATAAATTGACAAGTTCTACTTATATTTGAGATATGAAGCCTATATCCAAGTAACTATGTATAAAATTTCCCCCAATTTTATTTCCTTCTTAACTTGACTATAATGGTTTCATATATTCAAAATATTTTAAAATTTAATGTGATCAAAATTATCCATTTTATAAGCCAAAATGCACTCTACTGCTTGTTTATTAATGAATTCTTCTTGTATCCATAAACCTAAGAGGTAACATGCTCCATCATCTTTGCTTATGCTATCTCCTTTCATGTCTAGGTCATGTATGATTTTGACCTTATCTTGGTAAATAGTGTAATAATAAATTGGTCTATTCATGGTTTCCAGTTTTTCAAGAAGAAACAAGTACTTTAAACAATTGTCTCACAATAATTGATTAAAAAGTATTTCTTTCTAGAAAAATATTTCAGTTTTAAATTTTATCAAGGTTGCAATGAAATCACTGCGATTATACATGCACAAAAATGCATATATATTTAAATATTGTATGGAAAATAACTTTATAGTGACAGTAGTTAACAAATTCATTACTAGACAGGCTTTCAAAATCTTCCATAGTATTTCTCCACAGTCCCGATTCAATTCTTTTTTTTATCGTTACCATGCAAAACCTTTGATTCATGTAGAATCATCTTCTAACTAATGCCAGAAAGGGGTATTTTGGTCAGGGAAGACATGGAGATATTGAAGGAAATTGACAGATCCTTTTTTAGGAACTGGATTTAATTATAGATCCCAGAGCTTGAGGTGGAAAATGTGGGGTGGGAGTCAGAAGGTGGGAAAGTAAGCCCAGCAGTTCTACATGAGGATGACTAAAGGGCAAGTATGATGGGTTCCATTATAGATTAGATATGGTGAACATTTACCAACAAGAAATCCATTGCCCCTAGGCTGGAGATAAAATGCTGGAGTAGAGACAGGTGAAAGAACAATAATTCAATGGAAAATTTAATTGAAATAATGGTTTTGATATAAATAGGATATAAAATAAACCCATTCAAATCATTGTACATATTTAAAAAGAAACTGTTTCTATGTTTTCATCTATATGGGGATTTGCAGTATAGAAACTCCCTCCAAACTACTATTCTGTCATTTATATAGTTACAAAGAATTGACAAGGGATACTGAAAAGTCGAGTGATTTGTCCAAGTACATAGCATTAGTATATATCAGGACTTAAATGCAAGAGTTCCTGACTTCAAAGCTAGTCCTCTATTCACTAAGTGTGGTTCCTACTTCACAAGATTGTTATGAGTCACAGAAGAGATAGATAATAGTTGTAGAAATTACATTGAATCTTAAAAGGATATGAAGAATTCTAGTGTGGAAAGATCTCTCAAGGAGTATTAAATATATAGGAAATAGTCTGAGCAACCATTTAGAGCCATGAGATCACTGAATGTTTTTAGGATGTCAGATAGTTCATTTGGTAAGTGAAAGGGAGTATGCTATAAGACTGAAAAGGTGCTGTAAAACACAGTGGGTCAAAAAGACAACTCTGGAAATTTTAATCTGGCTACATCAGCCTGGTTGATCTAACTGAATATTGAACCAGGCTTGGAGAAAGGAGAACTCTAGCTTCTGAATTTACAAAGAGATCAAGCCCCTAGGAAGTTGGAAATCTGGAAGAGGGATGAAAACAGAACTTATTTCTACCTAAGAATTATGTTCTTAAGCTGTAAACAACAGAAGTTCAGAGATGAACATTTCATTCTACTTTGTTTCTGGCTGCCAATTTGGCAACCACAGGAAGTGCAAGGAAGGACGAACTCCTTTTGCTTCTCTACTAAGACCAGGAAACAGCTCCAATTTTCCTAATTCTTCAGCCATTCAGGGTGTAATTTGCACCAAGAAATAGCATTTCATATCTGAGATTTGGATCTCATATTTATCCTAAGCTTCCCTTTCTTCAATGCAAAGCCATAAAATGTTTTGCTTATTAGGGTCTCACAAATGATGTCACATGAGAGGCACTAAACACATCCCAGCAGAGAAGAAATATTTCTTCCAGTGAATGGACATTGATGCTGATTCTGGCTATCTCCTGAGATTGGGTTTGTTTTTCTATCAAAAAAAAAAAAGCCCAGTGCTTTGGCATTTAAGCATGTTGTAGTATGCATTTTCAGTGAATGAGCTTAAGAAAAAGGAATTTCTTATTAGGGGATTGGATTAGATGATCTCTTAGGCGCCTTCTAACTTCATGATTCTTTGATTTTTAAGATTCTATAATTATTGCTCAGTTTTCAAATGTGGTCCCTGTCTTACCCTAAGAGTAAGCAATTAGTACATTTCAAACATGTTTTAATGGGATGTAGTTGAAGATTAATTGAATGTAGAAAATTATAAATAGCAAATGAGAAGTACAAATAAAAATGTTATTAGAAACTATAAGGATGGAGAAAGAGATAATTTCCAGTTGGGGCAGAGAGAAGTCATTATAGAAGAGGTAGGAATTTTGATATGACAGTCAAAAAAGGAGATGTGATCTCAGTTTACATTAATAGAAGAAACAATTGTGGAAATGCTGGAAGTAGTAGTACCACTCTATTTTTCTGGCTTAGACCACATTTTAACTATTAGATTTAGTTTTAGGTGCTACAGTTTATAAAGGATATTGATACACTGTAGAGTAACCAGAGGAAAATAACTAGAATGGTAACTAATACATTCAATACATTCAATATGATGAAAGATTGAAGTAACTGGGGATATTTAACCAGGAGAAGAAATGTTTCAGGGGAGACATGATAGACATCTTCAAGTACTTTGAAAGACTGGCATGTGGAAGAAGAACTAGACTTGTTCTGATTGTCTTTGTAGGATAAAACTAAGTACAAATAGGAAATTTAGACGATGTCAGGAAAGATTGAGAAGATTATTGTTTTGCACCTATTGATTCACATTATTTATATCTTTAAAATAGCTAAATGTTTTCTACATTATTTTTCAATCCTCTAAGCATTTTTGATTTCTTTGTATGGGTGTTTACTATACCTACAACTTTGATAGTCTTGGTAGATTGTCTAATTTTAAAGTAGATATGGGTCCCAATCCATAATCCCATGACTAGCTCTAAAAGACTGGTCATAGAATGACAGACATAAAGTGCTTTACTGAGCCTCTCTACATAACTTTTTCAACTTAGTAGAATTTGTCAAAGCTTGGGCTTCCTCGGCATCACCTTAAGGAAGCAGCCAGGATCACCTCCCTGCTAACATTGTGGGATTATAAGAGAAATTCTGTGATAAATGCTTATTTGGTACAAAAAAGTCAGGTATTTACTTATGTCCTGTTTTGTCAGATAATGTAATAATATTTTCGAAAATCAAAAACAAGAATGCATGATCTGATAAAAGTTATTCTTTTGAAAGATAAAGCTCAGTAAATACATTATTATTTATTTTTCCCTTGAAATCAAAACTGACCCCAGAAAATTCATGCTCTTTTAGTCACTATTCTATATTTCCATAGGGCAACAAGAGGCACATGGCTGGTATGAGAAGACTGCAACACATTATCAGTCAATCAATCAATCAGTAAATCCACAAGCATTTATTTAAGTACTGTTATGTGCCAGGCACTGAGCTAGTGTATGGAAGAAGCCAGAACCTGGGAATGTGACCTATGACTCCATAGAAAATGTAAACTACTTTGAATAAATATAAACAGCAAAAGAAGCTCCAACTCTCCTATGGGCTACTCCTAACACTATGCCTTTTTTGATCTGTTTATTTTAATAACTGACCTGGATTGGGGTTGGTGCAGGGATCTTTCTGTCCTCCTTTCAAGAAGGACTGACCTCTTATGAGTTATCTCCCCTAATTAACCCTAATGAGCCCTATTAATAATCAAGTTGGTATAGGTCCTTTTTTCTTTTATATCTCAGAATTCTCTTTATAGGTATGCCACTGTATAATGGGCATAATTACCCCAGAACAGATCTGATCCCTTACACTTGGCATAGTTGGCAGGTTATTCTGTACTCCTATAAATATTACATCCTTAGAACTAGCAAAAGGAGACATGAAGAAGAGGTAAAATCATCCCTGCCTAAAGGCGCCTACCTTCTACTAAGGGGGATAACATGTACATAAAAAAGTGTAAAAAGAACTTATACAAAATAAATATAAAATTGTCTTGAAAGATTGGAGGGTCTAATAGCTGGGAAAGGTATCAGGAAAGACTTCATATAGGAAAATGGAAATTGAGCTATCTTGAAGAAACAAGAGACTCTAAGAAATAATGAAGAGGAAGGGGAACATTTTAAGTATGTTGGACAGTTGGGGAAAAACAGAGATAGGAATAGAGGTAAGTGGAATATAAAGTGGGTCATGATGGATAGGACATATAACATGTGAAGTAGAATGAAGAGGAAAGATAGGAAGGGTATAAGTTATTTTTTTAAAAACCCTTAATGCCAAAGGAATTTCTATTTTGTCTTCCAGATATCATAGACCAACTGGACTTTATTTAGTGGGAAGGTAAATGGTCAAGTTTGCCCTTTAGATAAACCATTATATAGTTTTGCCAACGGTGGATTAGAGTAGGGAGAACCTTGAAGCAGGGAGAACACAGTAAGAGGCTTTGGAAATAGTCTGTGGGAGGTGATGAAGGTATGTTTGGAAGTGAGACATATATGCAAAATATTTTGGAGATAGAAATGGCAACATCTTGCAACTATGTGTAGGGTAACTGAGGTATTGAGGATGACAACGAGGTTGTGGTCCTGATCTTTATAATATTAGAAGAATTAGAAGAATGTTAGATTCGAAGGATGGTACTGGCCTTGAAAGTAACTAGGGAGTTTAGAGGAGAGGTGGATTTTGATAAAATTTAACTGCAAAAACGAACTGGAAGAAATGATGTCATTAAAGAAATATGTGATACTACTCATCTCTTTATATAAACTGAATGCTATCTTCCATAAGGTTACAAAAAACATCATGGCACTTTATCACTTTTCCAGCAATGGAGTATAAAATCTTGAATCATCCATAAAGTGACACTCCACTAAAACCTTCATCCCACCCTTATAAATTACTTTCTTTGCAGGAAGCAGAAATTAACCTCCTCCTAAGAGGTTGCAGTCTTGCTATTGGTCAGCAGAATGTGTCCAGACTTCAATGCTCCTTAGCACCCCCCCCCAAAGAGTTTTGATTAACCCCCTGCTGGTGAGGTTCAAAATTAAGGAAATTAAACCAAATTTAGTCAAAATATGAAAACTCTGGGCTTCATTTTTTTCCATTTGCTGCATTCATAGATTCAGAGAGATTTATTGTTCTTTAGAATAAAGTATGGCGGAAAGAAATCTAGACCAAATCTCCTATATCCCCCATTCATCTCCATCCATTCTATACTCTTGTTCTTGGTTGCCTCCTCAGATATTTAGGTTAAGAAATGAAAAATCCAGACAACAAAAACTATGGCTCATGAGAAAGAAATTCAGGGAAAGGGTTTTTATTTCCTGTCCCAAGATCATGTATTTAAAACTATGAAAAGTATGGAAGATGATGAAAGACTTCTACTTTGAGATGTACTAACAGGGAAATTAGCTTCTCCAGCTTACTGGGCAAATGGGATTCACCATAACCAGAATCCTTAGACCCTCTGGAGCTTTGTTCATGATTCCTAGATCCTATCTCTGTTCCCAAACCAGTATCTCTCCTGCTTGTGCTGCTCTCCAGTTGCCTTGTTCTATGTTGCAGGCTCTGAATCTCTCCTCATAGAAATGTGACTTCATATTAACATGGACTATCTTTGTATCCTAGTCTCTTTTTCCCAGAAGTCTGAACCACAGGTGTAGAGAAAGGAAAATATGAAGTGAAAAGGAGTTACCCAGTATATAGATTGCATCCCTTGATCTTATGTGACTTCTGATCCAATAACTTTCTCACTCTGGAATATACTTTCAATAACACGCTGTAGCAGCTTTCTTACCTTGCACAATCCTTCATGTCTATAGAATTTGTACACTGAAACATCACTCTGTTTCTGGGACCCCTTCCTTTCTTTAGTTGGTTTCATTCAGAACTTTCATTTTAAAGAAGTGCTGACTCCATTCTTCTCTAGTCCCTATGCCTGACTCGACTCTACTGACTTCTTTTCCCATCATTCCCCCATCCAAGTACCTTTTACTCCTTCCCTCACCTTTTTCCCAGTTTCCTCTAATTTGTTATTTTCCCCATTAGAATATAAGTCCCTTGAGGGTAGGGGCTGTCTTTTTTTTTTTTTTTTTTTTGCTTCTATTTATTTTCTTAGGCCTTAGGACAGTACTTGCCATGTAGTGAGCACTTAATAAATATATGTTGACTTCCATGAATTTTCCTTGCCATGTTAATCAGATATTACTCCATTCATCCTCTTTATCTCTTCATGAATCATTTCTCCATCCTCAAATTCAAAGAGATAAATGGTACAAGCATGGAGACAGGTTACAAATGCATGATCCAAAAAGATGTGCTGGTCAAAGGAGAATAAATAGATGGTACTATGTGATTCCAAGGTTCACCTTCCATGATTATTGTCATAATGTTGGCAGAAAAGGAAGAATGACCCCCTTTGGAATTGGGTTGACCATCTTTGCAAATATTATGGTAAGCCATAGAAAAGAGTCGCACAGAAAATATACATTGTTGGTTGTGATATACATTGTTGGAGAGTTTACTCACACAGATGAGCTCAAAATTCCAATTGAGTATTTAACCATATTACCAAACCATTTAGTTTCAGGCAAGGAGAAAATATTCCTTTATAATTAAATCTTGACAGGTACTTTGAACAGTAATGAATCCATTTAACAATACTAATCCCTGTTATGCCTCTGTCCCAGCCACAGTAAATTATTATTAGAATTGTGAATATGATCTATGGGCACACCACATCAGCTGACTATGTAACTATGAGCCCCATTCACCCTAGACAGCTACCATTTGGATAATATCATGATGCTATGACTTCCTTATAGACGAAAAAAATTCCCCCAAATGACAACCAGGCAACTGGGTTAGATATTAAGAGTCACATTTAGTGATTGGTGCTTTTCCTTGCATGCAGATTTTGGCCTTTTGCCAACTATATCTCTATAAATTATAAATATAAATTCAAGATTAATTGGATTCATTAAGCTTTACAATATTATAAATCTGACTTTTGTTTTGACTGGTTTAGAGCTTACTTTCTCCAAATTCTCACTTAAAAATCTAAGGAACCATAAACCATAAAAGAAACCACTTGCTTTCTGTGTTTTCCATCAAAAGCCTCATTGTGGGAAGGTTTATTTTAAAACCTAAACTCATCTTCACTAGGTTTGGTTGTTAACCCAAAAAAGCACTGTGGACAAGCAGCTTATCTGCACGTAGGACAATCAACATGAACATAAGATTAATTTCAGATTGAAGTTTCTCTCTGACCTATTGTTATTCTATTGTTATTCACAAATCTATGTTATTTGAATATTCTCAGTGTATGTGTATGTGTGTGAGATAAATATCCAGATGCATTATATATGATCAGAGAGATTTGCTATCTTGGGTATGAGTTTGCATCTTTCAAAGACACTTTATGAAAAGAGAATTTCTTATTAGTAATGCCTAAAGTTGATACCTTTTTTCCCAAGCCCATTAATTAACTAGTATTCACCATGTCTCTTGTGAGTAAGCACTTTTTATCTGTTTTAGGGATAAGGAAATTGAATCAAAGTTAAAAACTGAGGCTAGATCACCTGAGATTCTTTGCCAAAGCTCTGATTTCATTTCAGGATTTTGTGAGCATAGGCTTAATATTCTGATCACTGACATTGCAGTTTATTTTAAAAGCAATTCCAATGAGTTCCTTTAGTATATATTTCTGTTCCATATCTATTCTGCATCAATAATATGTAGCCATATTACACATTTTATAACATAACTGGGAGACAAGCTTCCATGAATCTTATTAGTTGATTGCTTAGGGTGATCACAAAGAGCTTTTCCCACTAGAAAGACACATCAAATGTTAATATATTATACTTCATATTTTCACTGTAATTTAACAATTTACTAAAATAATTTAAATGACCGAAGTGTTACGTTGTTATGATTAGATTTAGTGGCTTCTCTCTCTCTCTCTGTTTTTCTCCTTACCTGTTAGCTTTAAACTCAGTGAAACCATCATCTTGACTCATTTTCATCAAATTCTGGAATGACTGTTCACTTTTTCAGCAGTTGAGGTTTATGAATATAAATACCATTTATTTGAAGATTTCATTTGGAGAATTCTAAGTGCAAAATTTTTTTCTGCTGGATCTGTGACTTCATTGGTATAAGGAGCTCCCAACAGGGATACATCTTCAGCTCTTGCAGATTGGTAACTACTCTGCAAGTTATAGTCTTTGTGAGTTTCCTGGGGTACTAAGAGGTCAAATGATTTGTCCAAGGTTACACAGACCCTTTATATCAGAGAAGGGCCTTGAACCTTGATGATCCTTACAATGAGCACAGCTCTCTATCCAATGTGTCAAGCTATCATTGATTAATATTTCAATAAATATCCACAAGGAAATGGAGCCATTAACATAATGTTTAGAATGTGGAACAGAGGAATAAGTTCTGGCTTTAGAGTCAGAGAGTTTGGGTTTTAATTCTGCATCTGATATTATTTATTTACTCTCAAGCAATTGTCTTCTTTTGATTAGATCTCAGTTTCCTCAATTGTTACACTACAGGGTTGGCCCCTCAATCTATGATACATTGAATTCCTTGCCTTCCATCCTGAGTCACTAACATAGAAGTAGCATGATACCAAATTGTAGAATCACAATGTTTTAGGATTTTGGTTGCCATGAAATAGAAAGATTCCAGCCGAATATTTTTTAAAATTTTTTAATTTTGGTGATTGTACTTGTTATAAGTACCACCAACAGAAAGGCACCTCTAAGCTCTAACTCTGGTCTACCCTCAGAAATTAGAGACAAAATCTGGAAATTCCATCTTCTTAAGTGGTAGTCTGTAAGAATTAAACAAGAATAGATGAGATTAGCCCATCTGCAGAAACAATTTAACTTAAGAGATGAAATGATAGTGAATATGTTTTTGATGAGAGTAGGGTGACTTCCAAATCTAAAAAATGAAACCAGCTTGATTATGAATCATTCAGGGACACCATTGTTTCCAAAACTCCTAAAGAGAGATGCCAATACAAACTACAATTATTTTAAAATAAGATTCAATTTAATCAGTTAAATAGGTATAACATACTTTTATAATAATATAAGTGGATAGTCTGCATAAGGTCTAGGAAGAGAAGAACCAAACACTTAAAAATGCTCTAATTACTGTTACCCAGAAGCTCAGATTTAGAAAGTCCCTAGAGGTCATCTAGTCAAAACCACATCAAGTCAAGATAAATGTCTTATCAGGTGGCAGGAACTGTGCTAAATGCTAGGAATATAAAGAAAGGCAAAAGCATGGTCCTTGCCATTCATTAGTAAGTTTGCAAAGAGAAAGAATCCCCTTTACTGGATCCCCAATAATAATCTTCCTGTCTTTGTATCCTTGCAGTGATGAGGAACTGATTTTATTCCAAGGCAGCCTCTTCCATCTTAGTTCAAACTAATTGAATATTATATTATTATAATTATAATTGAATATTTTATTATTATAATTATGATGTAATACAATCTATGTTTCTGAATTTTTACCCAGAGCTCCTCTTTTTCCATTTGTATTAAGGTAAATCTACTTCCTCTTAGTCTTTCACAGAGCATCATAATATTATAGATTTAGAGCTGAAAGCAATCTTAGAAGCATGCCTCTTTTTTGTCTTAATTTATTTTTTTATATATCATCCCATTATATTCAACTCTCACCCTTATCCTTTGACTATGTGTAGTACTTCTAACTCCCCAATAATGACAAAGTGCTTAGGAGTTATAAGAATCATCTTCCCATGTAGGCATATAAACAGTTTAATCTTAAGTGTCCTTTGATTTCTCTTTTCTGTTTATCATTTTATGCTTCTCTTGAGTCTTGTATTTGAGAGTCAAATTTTTCATTCACCTTTGGTCTTAAAACATCAGGAATGTTTGAAAATCCTCTATTTCAATGAATACTCATTTTCCCCCTGAAAACTTATACTCAGTTTTGCTGGGTAAGGGATTCTTATTTGAAGTTCTAACACCTTTGGCTAGTGGAATGTCATATTCTTGGGCCTCAGATCCTTTAATGTAGAAGCTGCTAAATCTTGAGTTATCCTGACTATGGCTCCATGATATGTGAATTGTTTCTTTTTGACTGCTTGCAATATTTTCTCTTTGACCTGGGAATTCTGGAATTTGAATATAATATTCTTGGGAATTATCCTTTTTTGTTTTTATTTCCTTGGCCAGTTCTACTTTGTAAAAAGTTCTTTTTATCAATGAATTTTTGTACCTCTTTTACAAATTTGCCTATTTATGTTTTTCAAGGTATTAATTTCTTCAGGATTTTTTGTTCCTCCTTTATGAAGCTGTTTATTCTTTTTTCATCATTTTCCTATATCAATTTCCTTTCTTTTCACAATTTTTTTCTTGATCTTATTTGATTTTTAAAATCTTTTTGAACTCTTCCATTAATTTGGGGGTAGGGCTTGAGACCAATTAATATTTTTTTGGAAGTTTTGGATGCAGCAGAATTTACATTGTTAATTTATTCTAAGCTAATGCATGGTCTTCTCTGTCATCAAAATAACTTTGTATGTTCAGTTTTTTGTTGTTGTTTGCTTATTTCCCAGCCTTTTTCTTTACTTTTAATTGAAAAAAATTGTTGAAGTTAGGCTCTATAACTGTGGTAAAGCTGCCTTCAGACCTCGCACTGTGGATCTATAAACTTTCCCTTTTTACAAGTTGGTATGGTATAAGGAGAAATGTGTTTAATACTCTCCTGGCCTGTGCTCTGGTCTATGAGGAACAATAATCACTCTTTTCTGCCTTGGAACTGTTACTGGGTCCCCTGCTCCACTGTGACCACAAGCCCTGATATATACTAGTGCTCTTCTTCACCTTGAGACTGTGACCAAATTCTGTATATGGCCAATGTGGAAAGAGTTTTAAAACTAGAACTAGCAAATGGACCCCTATAATCTCCTTCTGAGCAGTTATCAGCCACCTCTCTTACCAACTGTAACTGAGAGCCCCAGAAGTCTTTGCTGCTGATTCAGCTATCCCTAAAGCCCCTTGTCTGGTGGGACCTGCCTTGAGATACTGCTTTGGACTTCAAGTTCGCCTTGGTGCAATAGATCTTTCGTGCTGGAGTTCTAAGTTGTTTCCGGCTGAAAAATTATTATACACCATATTCTTTTGGGTTGTGATGCTCCAGAATTCATTCTGAGGTTTTATATCATAGGTTTTTGGAGGGTAATCTGGTAGTAATCAGGTAGAACTGTGTACCATCTTAGCTGTATGCGCTCATCTCATCTTTTTCACCCTCCTTTGAACATACCTGAACTTCATCAATGCATTAAATTTCATTTAATTTCATTCTCCCCCCCCAAATAATTTGGAGCACTATATTTGAAGGCAGGAAGATTTTCTAAAATCAGGAAGACATCAGAGGATGTATTGACTGAAATCAATAATTAAAATAATTAACAACTTAAAAACAAATTTCATATCAATGGAGTCAAGAAGCTTAGAATAAAAATAGTAGCATGTGTGAAGTTTGGTGGCACAGAGGATAGAGCACTAGGCCTGGAGTTGAGAGGATCTGGGTTCAAATTTGACCTCAGATACTATCTAGTTGTGTGACCCTGGACAAATCATTCAATCTTAATCCTTGCCACTCTTCTATTTTAGAATTGATACTAAGACAGAAGGTAAGGGTTTTAAATAAATCAAATTAAATTAAATTAAAATGGGAGGGTAATTATAAGCTTTTCATTATTCTTAGTTTCAAATTTTCTTTGTTAAATTCTGAGCCTTTTAAGATTTTTTATTCTTATATTTCATGTCATTTGAATCATATCTCTAGAATGTTAAGGCATTTCTTGTTCCCAATTCATTATACATATTTTACATATATAATATTTCATTATGTGTTTGAATTTGCTACCCATATTTATTGCTCCTACTTTATTTCACATATATTAACTATTACTTTCAGCTTTGTTTTATCCACACATTTTTTTTTTAAAAATCTATCTTCTTCCACCAAGTTATTACTTTTTAAAATGGCATAGAACAGTGAATAAGACAGATTCCTCTGGTATTCCACTAGAGGCCTCCCTCCATGTTAACACTGATAAATTAAAACTCATTGAATAAGGTTTAAAAATATTTTATATGCATTATCACATTTGATCTTCACAATGACCCTGTTGAGAGGGTACATTACCTATTTTCCATTTTAGAGGTGAATAAACTGAAGCTCAAAGATGTTTAGTGACTTTAAAAGAGTCACATGTTTGAGATGTCTCAGAGGTGAGAGATTTGAAGCAAGATACCTCTTTTCTCTAAGTTAAAGTACACTTTTCATGTTAGCTCATTGCCTCTTTAAAAACCATCGTTTGGATTTGGTCACTCATTTTATTTGGTGTTGTTCTAACAGAACCTAATGTTTTTCCATTTTGTCCTGAAGGAGATAAAAAGAGACCTTGTTAAATATCTTTTTGAGATCCAGTCATATTGTGGCTTTTCCCCAGGTTTCCATGGTTAATTACCTTGCCAACAAAAGAAAATGAGATGGATCTGGTATGACTCATTCTTGATTAACCTATAATAGTCCATTGGGATAACCACTTTCTAAATACTCACAACTCCTTCAATAATGCATTTTAAAAGTTTACCAGGAATTGAAAACAATTTTGCCAATCTAAACTTTGAAGAATCAATATTTTCTCTCATTTTTGAAAATCAAAATGACATTTGCTTATCTCTGGTTTTGTGGTACCTCTCTCATCCTACACAAATTTTCTCAGCGTCACTGACAGTATTTCAGCAATACCTAAAAATTCTTTCTGGTCTGGCAAGCATTTTATTTAGGACTAGTGACTTGAATTCAATGACGGCCCCAAAGTGATTTTGTAGCATTTTCATATTTGTATTTTAATTTAATTAAATTAAGCAAATACATATTAAACTTTTTTTGTTTTAGATGTGCACTAGTTCCACTACTTGCTTTGAATACATTTTAACCGTATTTGTTCTATGCTCCCAAGTCTCAAGATTATTCTCATTCATAAGGAATTATACCTAAACAAGTCTCCAAAGAATTGAGTAGTTCTACCATATTTCCACTGTTCATTTTTGTTATAACTTCTACCTCCCTCTGATGCTTTACTGTTTCTTGGATTTTCTTATTGCTCCCAATATAGCTTTTTTTTTAATCCCTTTTTTCTTGTGGTCATTACCATACATAACAAGTCTCAAGTCATTCTTGAGAATGCCAGTGTTCTGTATTTGCTCATACTTACTGGATTGTTCTTTAGACAGAAATATTCTTAGAATGGAGAATGGTAATTCATAGAGCTTACCAAGCTTTATGAAAATAAACTTTAAGGTTATCCATCTACTTTTGTCCCAATTCTTTGTAAGATATTTTCATAAGGCTGTTTATTCCAAGAAGAAAGACCATTCTGTGAAAAGTTAGTACAAGTTTTTCCTGATATCTATACCTATATCTATATGTATATATTCATGTATGTATATAAATAGTGTCTGTGTATGGAGGGTGTTAGATAGATGACTGGATAGAGTACTGAGCCTGGAGTCAGGAAGATCTGAATTTAAATCCAGACTCAGACACTCACTAGCTATGTAAAGCTGAGCAAATCATCTAACCTCTGGTTTGCCTTAATCTACTGGAGGAAAGAAATGGCAAGCCACTCTAGGATCTTTGTCAAGAAAACTTCATACAAGATCATGAAGAGTTGGACATAATTGAACAATATGTATATAAATAATGTCATAGAAATTTTAATAGAAATTTAATGTATGTTCTGAAAGAAATCATCCATGAAGAGGGAATATCTTGAAGTTATTTATTATGATGACCATTACTGGTTTGTAAATCTTAATATGCTATAAAAATCTGAATTATTATTATGAATAATTATTATTACTGGTTCTTGTACCAGATATATCTCCCATGTAATTAAATTTTTTTCCCTTTTCTATAATCCCAGATCCTCGTACAATACTTAACTCATAGTAATATGAAGCAAAGGTCCTTACCCTCAAGGAGCTGACATTTCAGTGGAAAGGATATGACACAAAAATAAAATGTGATAAAAGGATGTGATTAGGAAAAGATCTAGAGTTATGTCCTGGGAAAATTCAAGAAAAAAGAGATCATTTACACCTAGAAAAAAAATCTATTGAAGATTTGTGGAGGAAGGAACATTTAGAAAAAGACTTTAAAAGGAGGAAAACATTTCCATAAGCAAAATTAAAGGAGCATATTCTAGGCATGGAAGAAGCTTATGTGCAAATGCAAAGAGGCAGAAGCAGATAAGATTAGATCATAGAATAGTTAGTCCTATAGTTGGATGGAACATTTGGCAAAGTGGATAGAGACCTCTATCTTTAGTAGGGAAGTCTTGAATTAAAATCTAGTGTTAGACAATAGCTGTGTGATGCTGGACAAGATATTTAACATGTCTATCTCAGGATCTTCATCTATGAAGCAGGATGATAATAATAATACATATCTCTCAGGGTTATGAGGAAAAAATGAGAAAATTTATACAATACTTTATACACATAAAGTGCTATATTAATAACATCTCTTCCTTCACCCATTCCCATTCCCCTCTCCCTCCTCTTCCCCTTCTCCTCCTCGTCCTTTTTTTCCTCCTCCTCGTTCTTCTTCTTCCTTCTTTCTTCTTCCTTCTCCTCCTCCTCCACTTTTCCTTCTCCCCCAGCACATTTCTAATTTATTTATATTATAAACTAGTCTATTTCTTATCTTCATGTGAATTACTGACTTATCATTCTAGATGTTTACTCTATTGTCTTAATTCCATGAGCTTTTTGTTTTTGATTGGTTCTTTTTTAAATAATGAAATGAACCAGCATTTACTATTCTCTTCTTAACTGTTCTCCAACTGAAGAA
Organism: Gracilinanus agilis; assembly: GCF_016433145.1. Lineage (NCBI taxonomy): Eukaryota > Metazoa > Chordata > Mammalia > Didelphimorphia > Didelphidae > Gracilinanus > Gracilinanus agilis. The sequence goes on from NC_058130.1 coordinate 504,302,459, forward strand.
TAAAAAAGAGAAATAAAGCTCTCGAAATATATAGGCACAAATCCACCACTAAATAAATGCTCATATTGATCATGTCCAAAAATATTTTTCATTATGCATTTTAAATTTATTAAGTTATTAACTCAGGAAGTGAAGTAACATATTTCATGTTCAATTCTCTGAAATTGTGGTTGGTAATTGGTCCAAGTTCTTAGGTCTTTCAAAGTTGTTTGTCTTTATAATATTTCTATTGTAAAAATTGTTCTGCGAGTTAATCATCATTAATAAATATGTTTTTCTAAGTTTTTCTAAAATTATTTTTCTTAGTTTCTTATAGTACAATAATATTTCATTAATTCATATACCATAATTTTTTCAGCCATCTCCTAATTAAGAGGGACTCTAATTTCCAGTTATTTAGCACTAGAAAATGAGCTGCTATAAATATTTTTGAGTCCTTTTCTTCTTTCTTTGATCTCTTTGGAGTAAAGACTTAGTAATAGTAGTGCTGGGTTAAAAGGTCCCCGTAGTCTAATGCCTTTTGAGGTAGCATTCAAGAATTGATTTAAGGTACATTTCTCTGATTGTTAGTAATTTTTGCCATTTTTATATGGTTGTCAGTTCCTTGGATTTCTTCTTTTCAAAAGTAGCTCTTTATGTCCTTTTATAATTTGAGTAGTGGCTTTAATTTTTATTGGATGATATGCTTATCAGAGAAACTTGTTGAACATCTTTTCCAATTTAATTTTTGTCACCTTTTTATCTGGACTGGTTTTGTTTTTGCAAAACTGTTAAATTTTATGTCATCAAAATGTTACATCTTATTTTCTGTAATCTTCTTGGTCTCTTATTTAGTAATGAACTCTTCTGTCTGTAATTGTGAAAGCTATGATTTTCCTTGATATTTAAATTTGTTTATTATGTGAACTTTTCAAAACCCTTTATTCATTTGTAGTTTAACTTGATAGATAATATTGGGATGTTGGTCTTTACCTCATCTATACCAGACTACCAGATTGATGTATAGTTTTCTTTGCAATTCAATTTTTTTCTTAGTCTTTACCCAGTAGAGAGACTCTGGAAATATCTGACACTATACATACATACATACATACATATATGTATACATATATTTGCTTCTTTATGTTGTGTTTTTAATCTGCTCCACTGTTTATATTCCCTGTATTTAGTATCACCTTCTATACACATGAAATATTAATGTGATTAGAGATTGGGATATGGAACATCAGAACTTACATTTGTTAGAATATTATAGTTGAAGATCCGGTAAGATCTATCTTTCTGGGGGCAGCTGGGTAGCTCAGTGGATTGAGAGCTAGGCCTAGAGATGGGAGATCCTAAGTTCAAATCTGGCCTCTGACACTTCCCAGTTGTGTGACCCTGGGCAAGTCACTTGACCCCCATTGCCTACCCTTACCACTCTTCTGCCTTGGAATCAATACACAGTATTGATTCCAAGACAGAAGGTAAGGGTTAAAAAAAAAATCTATCTTTCCCATTTTTTCATCATCTTTGAAATTTTTGACTTCCAGATCAATGTCATTATTGTTATTTCTACCTCTATAAAGTCTTCCTTTGGTAGTTTGATGTGACACAGAATAAATAAATTTAGGTAGCATTGTGATACTTAGTATTTATATATTTCCATTTCTATGTGCTCTACACACATATAAATATATGTACATGTAAATATTGAATATAGATCTCTATCTATATATACTATATACTTAGAAATAGACATAAAAATACTAAGAATCACAATACAATCTCTATAAGTGTATAGAAATATAAATCTATACATGGCCTACCAATGAGTAGGTCTGTATCTTTGTAGAGAGCGCTGTGGAGTTGTATTCATATCATTTCTGTTTGTTTTGGTAGGTTGACTCCAAATTATATTTTATGAATCCTGTATTTTGAATGAAATTTTGATCTCTTCCTTTTGGATATTATTGATTACATTAATAAATATGGATAATTATGTGGATTTATTTTATGCCCTATAACTGCTATAATTATTATTTTAGTTAATATTTCAGTTAATGCTTGAGATCTTGTTTTCTGTTTGTACTTATTTTCTTGATTTATTTATCTTACTTTGTGCTATAGCTTGCTTTGTGAGTACTATATTTAATAATAATAATGATAATAAACATAAATTTTTTACCTCCATGGTTTTTTTGGGGGGAAAGACTTCTAGAATCTTAAAACTATCTGTAAAATGTTGACTTTTAAGTTTAGAGAAATATTACTGACCCATTTATAGAAAGTCCTATTTATCCCTATACTCTCTATTTTTTTTATGTCAAATTATATACTTATTTATTTTGTTAAACATCTCCCAATTACATTTTTTTAACATTTATTAATATTCATTTTTAACATAGTTACATGATTCATGCTCCTCCTTTCCCCTTCACCCCCCACCCCGCACTCCCCCCACCCATGGCCGATGCACATTTCCACTAGTTTTGTCATGTGTCCTTGATCAAGACCAATTTCCAAATTGTTGGTAGTTGCATTGGTGTGGTAGTTTCGAGTCCACA
>NC_058130.1:504309883-504392383 GCF_016433145.1 Gracilinanus agilis
GTTTTCTTGGTCTGTCACTCTCTCATTGAGATATTTCATGTTTCCTTCTATTTTTTCAGTCTTTTGACTTTGTTTTATTTGTTCTTGTTGTCTTGAGAGATCATTAGCTTCTACTTGCTCAATTCTAGCCTTTAGGGATTGATTTTCGGCTATAATCTTTCGGTTTTCTGCCATAATCTTCTGGTTTTCGGCCATAATCCTCTTGTTTTCGGCCATAATCTTCTGGTTTTCGGCCATAATCTTCTGGTATTCCTTTTCAATCTGGTCATTTCTGGTGTTCAATTGCAAGATTCTACCTTTTAAACAGTTATTTTCTTGCCAGATCTCTTTCATTTTCCTCAAAATCTCTGTTTTGAACTCTTCCATAGCTTATGAGGAGTTTTCCTTATTTGAGGAGGGTCCGGATGCTTGTTTGTTCTCTTCCTCTGTTTGCTCAGTTGTCTGGATTTTCTCCGTGTAAAAGTTGTCGAGTGTTAAAGGCTTCTTTTTCTTGTTGTTATTCTTTCTCTTCTGAGCTTCCTGAGACTGGGTAGCCATCATTAGCCCAGCAGCTTCTCAGGTTTATCCTCGCGCTCAGTGTCTGTCCGCAGTCTATGGGCTCCTGAGGTCTGAGTTCTGTTTTTTTCCAAGGTCAAGCCCCCTGGTGGACCCCCTTGCTTGATCCTCTGCAGGAGATTCCTTTACAAGTCTCAGGGCGCTGATTCCACAGTCGTATACCCGTCTGCACTGGTTCCCCACTCAGGTTTTCAGAGCTTTAGTTCCTGGCTGTGTCTGCCTCCACCCACGCCTCCGCCCGTGCCTGTGCTCTCAGCCCGCGCTCTGCGCTCTGCATCCACTCTCTGCTCCCGCGCTCAGATTTCGGGTGCGTTCTTTGTCTTATTCGGGTCCTAAATCTTGCTGCTCTCAGGAACAGGCCCTGGAGCTGCCAATGACTCGATGGGTGCCCCAAACTTGCTCTATTTCTTTTTAGCTGGCTTCGGCACTATAGATGTTGTGTTTGGAGGGGGTGGAGGTGGGGTGGTTGCTCAGCCCGTGATTTAGTGAGAGCTGTTTCACCCCTTTATAGCATGGAAATGCCTCGATTCCACGTACCTTCCACGCTGTGCCCTGTTGTGGGGTTCCTCCGTTCGTCTGGACTTGTTTTTGTGTCCCCTTGAGGAGTTTTGTGTGTTTTGGTCAGGAGAGGTTAAGAGCTGCTTCTTACTCTGCCGCCATCTTAACCTGGAACCGCTCTCTATTATTTTTAATTTCAAAGGGAATTGAGCTTAGTTGAAAGTTTTTTTAATCTATTGAAAAAATAATGCTTTTATTATTTTTCCTATATGTTCTATTACTTTTGTAAATTTTTTTATATGGGACCAATCCTACATTTCTGTTATAAGTTCAATCTGGTCATATTTTTAATATGTTGTTGTAGCCTTTAGGATATTTCATTTAATATTTTTGTTAATAAATTAATATTAAGATTTTGACCAATACTCATTGATATTGGTCTATACTTTTCTTTCTCTCCTTTGTCTTTCCAAGGTTTAAGTATCATATATAAAAGATAACATTTGTTTCTGAAGGAATCTCTACTTTTTCTTCTTTTCCAAGTAATTTATGAAATATTTGAATTAATTGTTCTTTGAATGTTTGATAGAATTTACTGGTAAATTCACATTGACCAGTTTTTTCTTAAGGTGAGTTCACTTATGGTTTAACCATTTCCTTACCTGTTATTGGGTAATATAAATAATTTATTTCTTTCGTGGTTATTCTGTCTTGTGTATTAAAAATATTCACCTGTTGCATTTATTAGGGATTTTTTCCCTTATAATTGGGCAAGCTAGTGTCTGATAGCTTTCTTTATTTCCACTTTGATAATTATGAATTCTCCTTTATTTATTTTGATAAGGACATTTTGGTTTTCCCCACTTTCTTTTTTAATCATGCTACTTAACTGTTTATCTATTTTATTTGTTCCTTTCCCCCAGAACAAAAAAAGACCCGGCTTTCAGTTTTATCTATCGTTTAATTTTTTCTTTCAATTTTTAAAATCACTTCTTTGATTTTCAGAATATTTACTTTGATGTTAAGGGTAGTTTTCTGATTTGTTGCCGCTCTCCTTCAATTGCATACTCAATGCATTAATTTGTTCTTTCCTTCTTTTGTTGGTGAAAGAATTTAGAGATACACATTTCCCTCTGATTACGGGTTTAGCTTCATTCCATGTGTTTTGCTATGTGTTATCTCAGATATTTCCAGTTGTTTCTGTGATTTGCTCTTTGACCCACCAGTGCTTTTGGATTAAATTACTTAGTCTTCAATTAATTTTAATCCTTTTTTTCAAGACCTTTTACTGAATATGATTTTATAGTATTGTACTCAATAACATCTTTTCATTTTTACTTTCTTCATTTGTTTGTGAAGATTTTATGCCCTACCACATTGTCATGAAAAAAAAGTTATTCAAGGCTTATAAAGATACAAAATTCTTTCTGTTCCCTTTCATAAATTATCTGAGAACTATCATATCTAACATCTAACATTCTGTTATGTCTTTTAATTCTTTCTTGATAATTTTTGTCTAATTTGTCTATATATGAAAGAACTACATTGATTTCTTCCAATATTCTGATTTCACTCTTTATTTTCCCCTGTAGGTTAATTAGCTCTTACTCTTTCCCAAGTGAGAAAAAGAACTTTAGCTCCCCTTTCTCCAGGAACATATATAATAGACAATTCAATTCTATTATTAAGGAAATTTCTTTCTGCTAAAGTGCCTGCCATATATTAGGTGTTTAATAAATGTTTATTGAAAGAATTATTAAATGAAAAGACATTAACAAATCTTAACCAGTGAGATAATGAAGACTTTTATACTCTTATCTGGGGAGATATTATCCATACCAAAATAGAACCCTAATCAATGGGACCATAAAGATCCAAGACAATGTCTTTGCACATACTCTGCATTTCTATCAGACCAGTTACCCAAAGATTATAGGGAGAGTTTTTTGTTTTATTATACAAATATATATGTGTGTACATATACATGTACATATATATATATATATATATATATTTTATGGAAAGAAAAAAGATAGCTAATTTTGGGAAATCAGAGATACATAGAGAGGTACAGAAATGTGAGGATGCCCAAAACAATGATTATTTTTTCCCCAAAATTTTCCCGGGTCACCTAGGAAGCTTTACCTTCAGATGAACTTCGGAGAGATCCCTGGCCCCATTGGCTATATTCTTTGGAAAAAAGAAAACTGTGTTAAATAGGAGCTCTATGGTTCTTTCTACTCATCCCATTTCCTTGTCTTGTGGAATCTGGACTGGTATAGGGATATGTGTGATATTTTGATGGTAATAATTTGGTCTGGTATATAGGAAGAGAAAAAAAAGGAGGAGGGTTGGGCGTGGGGCTAGCAACCCCACCCTGTAAAAAAAAAAAAACTACATCTGCTAAAGAAACTGCAACCTAAAGTAGGGGCAGCTGGGCTAGCTCAGTGGATTGAGAGTCAGGCCTAGAGACGAAAGGTCCTAGGTTCAATCCCGGGCTCAGACACTTCCCAGCTGGGTGACCCTGAGCGACTGTGTGACCCATTGCCTACTGGTTGTAGCCCTATGCTCCTAGAATGGAGTCCCAGGATAAAAAAAAATATATAGGAAGAGACTAGGCCAGTGGTGTCAAATTCAAATAGATAAATGGAACCACTAAAAACATACTTAAGTATCTCTGGTCTATATATTGATTTAGAAAGCCACTTATTATTATTATTATTATTATTATCATCTATCTTCTGTTATATTTTAATTTAGTTTGCCTTTATTATTTTGTGTGATTTATATTTCAGTTGTTATTTTATTATATTATTTTGCCATAGGTATATTTTAATCCGAGTGGGTATGTTATGGACCACATGCAGCCCTCTCTCTGGACTAGAGTAGTAAGATCTTCAAGATCAGGACTAATTAGGTCTTTGACTACTCCATGAAGGTCTGGTCCTTGGTACAAACAAATCAGGTATCTCTGACTTCTAGTGGAAGGTCCATACAAAATATTCTTTATGAGTTGTTGAAACCAGTTTAGATACCCCTATCATTTGCTGTGCATGTCAAACCAAAGGGGTGTGTGCATTTGGGGGAGGAATATGGTATATTATGGAAGGCAAAATGTGTGCAAACTTAATGAGAACAAATACTATCTTTAAGAGTAAATGGGAATAGACATATTTACAGAACAAGACCAGAAGTTATTTCGGCTTATCAGTCAGCAACTTCTCCTTAGTACAAATGAGAATGTCAGTGTGTATGTGAAAACATTGTAAACAGCTATATACACCCAGACTATAGCCTGCTAGTTGGAGGACTAGAATGTAACCTTTGTTATCTTTGTAATTTTGTTGGCTTACAAGTATCCATTTTATTGATTTATTAGATCGCTGTTATCTTCTTCATGTCCATAAACCACTTACTGCAGGCCTTGGCATTAAAGGACAGAAAACAGAATAGACATGAATTTATTTTAATAGGCTTACATCCCAACCAGGATATTGGAAATTTGGCTAAAAAGAATCTATTTTATGAATCAATGAAATACCTTTCTTTTTGGTCCTGTTCATAGAGTTTTTTAAAAAAATATTCTTGCACATATAGGGACTAACATGTTTGTTGATAAGGAGGCAATGTGGTATGGTTATGATGCATAGAGTTTTATGAAAAAAGCTTATTTTGAATTCAGTGATGTAAAGAAAATAGGTTAACTTCCTTGTGCTACAGTGTATGCCTATAAAGATTTGATTGAACTTAGTAAAATCATAGACTGAATTCAGTTAAAAGTTATTGGAAGAGGAGTTGGTAAACTATATGACATTTAATACTTGATTACAGAATCTAAGGGTTGGAGGCAGGGAAGCAACTAGGAAACAAAAGCTTTGCTCCAAGGTGTTGACACTGCAGAGGATGCTGACATTTTGCTCCTTCTGCACTCAGGAAACAACTTCTCTTAGAACCCAATTAGCAAGAAGGATCTCTTAAAACTGGAAGTCATTCAGGGCCTACTTCCTACTATCTACCTCCTCCCCTTCACCTCAAATAAGCTCCTCTACAGTCTACCTTCCCCTACTCTATTTTTCCCACAGTCAAGAAGACCTCCTCAGCCTCCTCCCAAAGAAAAATGGAGAGGGGGACTTGTTTCTCTATTGCTACTCAACTAAATTGCTTCAGGTCTTGAAATTCATTCTTATGGCTCTGTAGAGATAAACACACTTGGATAATTAGAAGAAACCTCAGAGGCAACCAACTAATACCTGAACAAATCTTTATATCAAACCTGACAAGTGGTCATCTTGCCTTTAATAGATGACTTCCATTGAAAAGAAAAAGAGAAGCAAATAAAATGCATGTGTATAAATTAATATAAAACGTGTATAAATTAATGGAGAAAATAGGTCCTGAGGCATAGCATGGAAATTTTTCCTTCCATGAAGGGTAAATGGCTTCCCTGAAATTTTTGCCATCCTCTCTTCGTTCAATCCTATGGTGCCAAGCAGAACAAATCTAATCCTTCTGTCTCCTAAAGAACTGTAAAGTAAAGGCTTGAAGACAACTATTATATCTCTCCTGAGAATTCTCTAGTTCCTTTGCTTGAACTTTTCTTTTAAAGGTTGGCCTTCAGATTTCCATGATACTTTCTAGTTGTCTTCCTCTGGACCCTCTTTGACATTAGATAAAATATTCACATATGTGTATTTCATGTAGACAAAACTTCAAATGAAGATTATATTAACATTTACAATGGAATACATAATATCATGACCCTGAATTCTTCTCATTCTTCTTTTTCTTTTACTTCTTCTCCTCTCCTCCTGAGTGGGATGATTTATAAGAATTAGAATTGTGAGTGTTTAGCATGTACATTTAATGACTTTAAATCTAGAATGTGGACTATTTTAACATGCAATTGTATGTTGGGAATATTTGAAAGGGATTTTATAAAAGGAAATATCTCTACTCTGGAAAGAGGGAGAAGATTTTAGCTCTATCAGGTGGTCAAGTGAAACCTACAGTCTGGAGCTGCATTAGGCTGAAGGATACTTACTGATAAAAGAGAGAAGAGAGAAAAATGAGAGGGTGGTTTTAAGAGCTGTTGTAATTATCTAGAAGTTAGGGGAAACTGTATAGAACAACTGAGGATCCCAGGTTGCAGGACCTAAGTTAAGAGGCAGGGCAAAGGCCAGAATAGTGTGGAAGAAAAAAAATAAAAGAAAGAACAGAATATTTAAGATGTTTTCATGTCTAGAGTATGGCCTATACATCAAGAGAAAGAGAAGAAACAGAAAAAAAAGAATTTCTAGCACTTAGTGCCAGGACGAATGCCTGTTGACTGACTCCCTAGGATAAGAATTGTGTTTTAGTGCAGAGGTAGAATAAAATCAATGTGCTTTTGACCCTCAGTCAAAAAGATCTAAGGGAGAATGTGTAGAATTCCTCCAGATACATCAAAGTAGAGTGGACTTTCTGTAAAGATTGTAACTCCAAAATCCAGGGAATAGGTGAGGTATCTCCATACTCAGCAATATGGGACAAGGCATTGACTGTCATTACTTACTTATTATATTAATCTTATTAAGATTTCTTTATTTATGCAAGACCTCAAAAATATAAATCTATTGTTCCCAAATTCTCTACATTATACTAAAATTGAGTTGTTCAACTTAACCCTCCATAGGTGCTGGATTGCTATTGGCTGATTGGGGGAAGTAGGTATTACTTGAGAAAATCAAATTGAATCAGAAAGGAGAAAGACCAAGAACTAGGTGCATTGTTTTATGGGAGAAAGCTTGTCCTTTGAGTAGTGATAGCTAAAGTCAAAGCCAAAATATACCACAGATAATATAGGTTAGTATTCACCCTTCCTTCTTATACAAAGCTGGATACTCTAATTTACTCAGTTATGCAGGCACAGGAAATGATTACTAAGGGATCTTTACTAGGGATTAGCAAAGGGGGGTATCACTCAATTGCTTAGTCTTGTTTCTCTAATTGTGCCTATATTGTTGGATATCTTCATTCTGGTCATGTTATTATTCAGGTTTTTCATTCTGGTTTGATTCTTAATGACCTTACTTGGAGTTTTCTTGGCAAAGACACTGGAGTGGTATGCCATTTCCTTCTCCAGCTCATTTTATAAATGAATAACCAAGGCAAAAAGGGTTAAGTAACTCACCCAGGCTCATACAGTTAATAAGTGTCTACGCCAGATTTGAACTCAAGAAGATAAGTCTTCCTGACTTCAGGCATGGAACTCTATCCATTGTGCCACCTAGCTGCCCTTCATTTTGGCAAATCAATGCCTAAATTTGTCTACTAAACAATAGGACAAGACTTAGATCTCTACTTGTAATTAAGCTTCTGTACTGATAATGGGACGGAAATGAGTTCTTTGTCAATGAAAGCCTTCAAGTAGAGTCAGAATGATAAATTGGTATCAGTAGGAATGGGTGGTTTCTGTGTCCCTTCCAACTTTGCAATGTTGTGATTGTGTGATATCTATAGAACACTTTAAACATTGCAAAGCAACTTTGAGGTAGGTATAATTAATATTTTTATCTTTATTTTTAAGATGAGGAAACCAAGGTATAGGGAAGGGAAATGACTTTCCAAGATTACACAGTATAAGGTTTCAGAGATGTGTCTCCAACCTAGTTTTCTTGCTCAGCGTCTAACAATCTTTTTTATTTTTCATTCTACCTTAAGTGATGCTTGAAGACAATCTTTGCTATGCCTTGAGTTTGCATGAAGGTCACATTGCATGTGAATGTGATGAGATATGCATAAGTGTGTGTGTGTGTGTGTGTGTGTGTGTGTGTGTTGGGGATTCTAAGAAAAATGAGGATTGGAGAGAGATTGGACTAAGCAATTTTACAAGCTAAACTGGGAATTTTATATTTAATATTAGAGTGAATACGGAACCAATGGGGTTTACTGAGTAGAAGAGAAGCATTGTTAGACCTTTGCTTTAGGAACATTACTTTTTGGGGAGACATGTGAGAAATGGAGACCAATCAGCAAGCTATTTCAATAGTCTGATAGTGACATGATGAGTGCCTCTTCAAAGGTGATAGCAGTATGAATGGAGAGATATGGAAATATATGAAAGATGAGGTTAAGGTAGAAACAAGCCTTGGCAGAAGGTTGGATGAATGGGGAGATAAGTGAGTGAAGAATCAAGGATATCAATGAGGTTGTGTTAGCTATTTGGAGAAATACAGAGAAGACTTGGTTTCTATTTTAAAGGATCATATAATTTATTGGCTAGACACTACTAATCTGTCTTTCTTTATCATCTCATCACCTACTAGTCATTTTCCTGGTAATTAATGCTGCTATTAGAGGATGCAAATGAAAAAGGAAATAAATCACCAGTCAGTTTATTTTACAACTTCTTATTATCATTGGTGAGAAAGCTTGAAAATGGGATTTGAGGGATTTGGTTTGGAATCAGTCAACAAACGTTAATTGAATGCCTAAAATATATAAAACACAGTGCTGGAGAATCTATATGTGTTATGAGGAATAATGGTCCCAGAGTCAAGAAAAATGGCTTCTGGTTTGAGTTCCTCTCCTAAATAGCTCTGCAAGTTTGGCTAGGTCACTTTATCTTCTGAACATCATTTTCTTTATCTCTAAAATAAGGTATTAGTCTAAATTATCCCTGCTTTGATATTATACAATTCCAGGATTCAAGGTGCTATGATAAATTATAAGAGCTTTAAGCTAGGATTTTTCACATTGAGGCTGGTAGTCTAGTTGAAAAGGTAGAACATATGCACACAAAATGTTAATTGACAACATAAGATATATATTGTAAGTTCCAAGTGTCTGTTACTAATCAATGCTATAAAAATTCCAAAGAGAGTGATGACTTGCAGTTTTGGTGGTCAGAGATGGCATTTCAGAGGAGTTAAAAGTTAAACAAGGCCTTGAAAAATGGGTAGCTTTTAAATAGATAGAGAGAATAGACCTTTTTATACATATTGATGAAAGAAGAGAAAGAACTTGAGCCAAAAGATGAGATTTATAATGTATAGCCCATCTTCAAAAAATGGTGAGAATACACAAAATATGTCCTTATTTCATTTGGTTTTGAATACCAGCATAATGGGTTGAACTTTATTATCTAGACAGCTATGAAAAGTTTTTGAGCAAAAGAATGACATGATAAAAGTCATCATCTTTTGGGAAGATTAATTTGGCAGACATGCAGGATGGATCTCTTTAACTCCTCCTTAAGGGTTTTAAAGATTAGGAATTGATATTGACTTGTCTGGCCTGAAAATTTATACACATCCAACAGATAATGTCTGTTCATCATTCTTAAAGCATTGGTAAGTATGGAGTTGAGGATATATTTAGGCTAGTAAATATTTTGTTGATAGATTTATTGAACATCTCTGTAAGATTGATTTAGTCAGATCTTTTTTAGAGGCAGTAGGCTGGATCAGAGAATTACCAATTTACCCTTTCTTGTCGAATCTCTATTACTCTTGTTCCCCTTTGATAAGTACTCCATGGTCTACTAGCAATAAAGATGGAAGCAGTGCTGGAGGCTTCCCCATTTTGTGGGTTTCAACCATTTTATGTTGCCATTTTGTTGAGGTATAAGTTTCTGGTATCATGATTCTAGCAACCGAAGATTTAAAAATAATAAAATTGTAAACTTTTTCATGACCTCTTCTGTGATCTTACTTTAAGTAAAACATGATATTGCACATACTGTGTATTCCTTTTCTCCTATTCCCAATTCATCAAGAGAGGAGAGGCTAACCTACCTCCACTCCCTTATGCTATGTTTAGACAAGTACATCCCTCAGGAGTCTTTCCTTCTTCTTCTTCTTTTTTTTTAATCCACAGGATGAGAATGAGCCTCTCTGACATATCGTTGTTAAATTATAATCTACCAACCTCCATGTCATACTGAATTCCTCAATGACTTTATCACTAATATTCTCTTTATGCCATATCTAATGATGTTACCAATTATGCTAACCATATTACACTTTGGTCTACTTATTACCCATCATCTTCATCCTCAGTGAATTCAATTTCCTCTCCACTTCAAACACCCACAAACACCTTCCATATTGAACCTTGTTGTTGCTTAGAACCTCTCCATGCATATGTTCATGCCCTCAAGGCAGATTTTTCTAGAATGAAATGTCATGATTTTTTTTTAATTTAAGGTAGACACTGCTAACGACTTAATAAAAATTCAATATTAATTTTAGGTTCTTGAGAACTTAGCTGGCTCCCCAATTGAACAAAAGTTGTAATGCACTGTACTTTCTTTGAAGGCAAGGACTGCCTGTTGTTGCTGTTGTGGTGGTCATTTTGCTTTGTTTTATCTTTAGATCCTCAGCTTCTTACACAAAGTAGAGGATTAATAAATGTTTATTGAATTGAACTGGGCAAAACAATCTGTTCAGTCTGTTACAGTTTTAAAATGCAGTAATTCATGTGTCTCAGATTCTAAGCCTTTGGTAGTATGAAAAAAGCAGAATGTTTTCTCTTCTTTCCTGAAAATACAAAGCAGCAGTACATGGATGACACTATTTCATCTTACAAAGAAGAATTTCTTGTTGTAGATGATTGTACTATTAGTTTTTTGAGAGGAAACTCAATGATCTGCTCAGTGTACAAGAAGCAGTATTGAGTGTTTTCTAGCAGAGAGATAGCTGGCAGGCTTTAAAATGAGTATTGATGTGTTTATGTGGAGATAAGGCTACATGTTAGGGTTTCTCAAAATTCTATTTTCAATTACTTTGGAACTAGTTTGAAAATTCATGGTCTTCACTCCAAACATCTCTTCATGTGCCAAATATGCTGAGCAGCATACCCTGACATTTCCAATGGGTTAACATAACTGCACTAGAGTGAAAATTGGATGAGGCTGGGAAGGGCTCTGGTTTATGTTACTGCACTGGATGTTTGGGATCAAGTCCTTAGTATTTGAGCTAATATGCCCGCATCTCTGGGGTTTATTTCTACTTGAAAGGTGAACCAGGTGCTGCCTATTGCCTTGTTGGTGGAGAGTGTTAAAATGCCTGATTACAAGTGAATCTCAACTTAATTGTCAATAACACAATGAATAGTATAGAATTATAGGTTTGGAAGGAACCACAGGAAGACCCTCAGTCCATTTCTCTGCCTTTAAAGGATCAAGACACCTATGTAGATTAACTTTCTCAAAATGAAAAAATCCACCCCCTTGTTTAGTTTCTCTTCTGCTTACTTTTTCACAGTCAGATATATTACCATATTGCCTTTAATCCTGGCAGATGTAGACCTGTTGAAAAGAGACTAAAATGGAGCAAATATTTTCACACTGACAAAAAGGCTTCCGTATTTTTTAAATATGGGATTCTTCTGTGATAAGGAATGAGTGAAGAGCACCTGGTCTAGGTAGTAGATTCATTCTCAGGAAATATGGTACAGTATTCAGGGGAGAAAGTGCTAGTTTTCAAAGGCCTTAGTTTGAATCTCATTTCTTCCCCATACAGCTTAGGTGACTGTGGTCAAATCACTTCTCTTTTGGCCTCAATTCTTCTTTTATAAAATGATTTGTTAATCTGAATGACCTCTAAAGTCCTTTCTAGCTCTGTCTGTGATCCCATAATCCTATAAGCTGATTCAACAAATGAGCGGGACACTTTTCAGTGCTGGGAATATAAAACAAATAATTTAGTCCTGAAACTAACAATTTTGGCAAATGAGGCAAGCAGCCTTGAAATCCTCTTATTCATACCTGTGGGCAAGACCCATATACTGTTCCTACGGAAAAAGAGACCAACATAATTCAATCTAATAAACATTTATTGAACACCTGTGACATTTCAGGTGTTATATTAAGTGCTAGGGATACATTAATAAAAAGAAAGACAGTACCTGTCCTCAATGAAGTTATTAAAAAATTTTTTTGAGATTCTCAAAGACTTTTTATTTATTTGGCCTGGGAATTTTATTTAATTAATTAATTTTGAATATTTTTTCCATGGTTACAAGATTCAAGATCTTTCCCTTCCCTCCGCCACCCCTGTCCCATAGCCAAAACACAATTCCACTGGGTTTTACATGTGTCATTGATCAAGACCTATTTCCATATTATTGATATTTGTACTAGGGTGATCATTTAGAGTCTACATCCCCAATCATATCCCCATCAACCCTTGTGATCAAGCAGTTGTTTTACTTCTGTGTTTCTACTCCCACAGTTCTTCCTCTGAATGTGGACAGCCTTTTTTCTCATAAGTTCCTCTGGATTGTCTTGGGTCATTGCATTCTTGCTAGTACAGAAGTCCATTACATTCGATTGTGCCACAGTGTATTCATCTCTATGTACAATGTTCTCCTGGTTCTGCTCTTTTCGCTCTGCATCAATTCTTGGAGGTCATTCCAGTTCACATGGAATTCCTCCAGTTCATTATTCCTTTGAGCACAATAGTATTCCATCACCAAAAGATACCACAATTTATTCAGTGTTATGGAATAAGAGACAAAATGTTGATAAGGGGAGGAATAAAAGGGGGATAGCTGAGGTAAGGGATGAATGAAGCAGGTGGTATATTGTTGTGTGCAGATGCAAAGCATGGAATCCCTGCAAAGGTACAGGGATAGCCTCACCCAGAATTCCAGGGGACCCCCCTGGAGAACTTTGGGTGAGGGGCAGTTGAGAAGGGTTGGAGACAGTTAATTTGTGGGAGTGGATGTGAGCAGACACTCTGCTTGCTTCTCCTGACTTGGGGGTTCACCTGAGATGGCCATTGTAGCATAAGGTAGTGATTTCTACTCATAGGGTTAGCCTATTTGTTATTACTATTCTTCATTAATATAATTATATGATTACTTAGTGATTAGAGAGTAAGATATTTATCAATAGCAAAAGAGCCAGTTTTAGTTAAGTGCTTCATCCCCTCCAGTGAGGAGGGGGGAAGGGGACATCAATTTAACAGTTCAGGGTTGCCTTTCCTTTATCCTAAAACCTTCATTAACTTCTCTAATTTTCCTTGTTAATTCCTAATATAACTTTTTACCTTCAAATCTGTGCCTGATAATTATTTGGGAAAGATATTTACAACTCAGTCTGAACTTCTAGATTGAATCCTGTTGGCTGCCAGTTTAAGAAGATCTCCTCTGTTCTCAACTGTTAGATAACAAATTTCTATATATTCATCATACTGACCTGTGAGGAATATAAATTTAAGAAAAGGAACATCAATTGGGGTTTCAGCCATAACTGAAACTTATCAGAAGAATCTTATTCCTGTCTTCATTACCAACTGAAGCAGAAGCAGTTAAAGGGGGAGGGGTTTGAGAGCCAGGAGTGTTTAACCCCCTCCTTTCCTCACTGTAGCCTGTCAATCTCTGGCTCTTGACTTAAAGCTCTATTTGGCCCTGACACATTTATCTGCTTCTCCAAACTATCTGTTATTATCATCATAACAATATAGAAAGTTGAAGGAATGTATGGGAGTATAGGAGGGGCTGCTCAAATAGGCTAATCACAGAGGTTAAAGACAGAGGGTACTTGTAGGAAAATAGGCTGGATCTTCAGGCAGGGAAAGTATCTCTATGATATAAGAGGAATTGGGTCAGTCAGCAATGTTTAGATCTGGCTGGAGGATTTTCTCTTGTTAATTTCTAAGAACCCTTGAGGGAGGAGTCAAGGGCTCCTCCCTGCCAGTGAAATTGATGTCTGCAGGAAGTCTTGGCTGGGTACTTCCTACCCAAGATGGATGCCTAGGTTTCCCTCAAGAAATAAAAGGAAAGTAATTTCTTCCCTCTTTACCCTTTGCCTTAATATTCAATACAATGATTCACCAGAGGCTTTGTGTAGATAACAAAGGGGATTTTATTGATGTTAGAGGATAAACTGAGGGAAAGAGGGTTTCAGGGTTTGTAGCTGCTGCTAGGGAGAAAGCTGGTGCTGGGGGAAGGGTCACAGAGAAGGAAGGTCAGACTGAGAAAGGCCAGCTCTCCTAGTCAGGAAGGTTTCACTCCCTGAAGCAAAGGTATTATCAGATCACTAAATAAGGGGGTGGCTTAATTTAGAATATCCTTCTTGCCTACAGAAGCTAAACCCACAATGTCTGACCACCAAGCCCACCCTTCCTCCCAGGGCCCAATGGGGAAATAGCAGGATGTAAAATGGAGAGGTCAGGGACAGGTCCAGAGAAATCAGGCCAGGTCCATGTCCCAAAGACAAAAGCGTAGGCAAAGGCAGAAGGCAAAAGGCAAAAGCCCCAAAGCCAACAGGCAAAAGCCCCTCAGTTGGAGCTTCAGCACTATTTATGGTATCAGGCTCCAACTGTTTTTCTGTGAACATTCTAAAACTTCTAACTGCCAGAGCTGCTACAGTTGATTTGCAAAAGCAAAAAGCTTCTGCTACAACCTTGCATTACATGAGCCATTCCCTAATTGAAAGGCAATCAAGTTATTATATAAAGGGAGAGACAACACACAAAAGGAAGCAGGAAAGCAAGCAGGGGTAATGGTATAACAAAGGAATTGTAGCATGGGAGCATCATGTTCCATGGAATTGAAACTATGCAGGCAGGGCTACAGATGCAAAGAGAGTGAGTTGAGGCCACTTTATGTCTCTATAAAGGAAGGCATTGGGAAAGGTTTGATAATCTACCTTTCAGCTTTCCAAAGGGAAGAGGGGGCTGAGGGAGTTGGAGTCAACCAAGGCTTGAGTTAGCAGCATGGTGGTAAATTTAGAAGTGCTGAACACTATCCTGAGAGGAGAATCTTGTTCCATAGAGCTGAAAGTGGGCAGAGTGGTAGATGCCAAGCGAAGACCCTGAGACATTGACCTTTGGTAACAAGAGAGAAGACCCCAGAAATTATCAGATGGCAGAGTGGATAGAATGATGAAATTGGAATCAGGAAGACCTGAGTTTGAATCTAACTTCAGACACTTAGTTGTAGAATTTGAGGCAAGTCATTTAATCTCTCTTAGCATCAGGATCTTCATCTATAAAGTCAGAATAATAACAGAATCTACCTTCCAGGGTTGTTGTGAAGGTCAAATGAGATAACATATGCAAAGTGTTTTGAAATCTTTAAAGTACCATAAAATGTTTTTTGTTGTTGTCATCAGGCTGCTAGAGAACCCACTGTTTATGAAAGGTTTTGACAACTTTGGACTGTGCTATCTAAGAGCTCACCTGATGTGTGATCACCTGGGAAAGGAAGATTATCATCTGGTAGCTTACTAATTTAGGTAATTATTCTTGAAAATTATTTTCTACACTGATGATGAAGTGAAAGTGCTGTCATGATCTAAAAGCAATAAATTTAAAATTTCTACCATATTTATAATTATTTAGACTAATATGAGAAAATGTTTTACATGATTGAACATGCAAGTTCTATAATCAGATTTCTTTCTGTCTCAAGGAGTAGGGAGAGGGGGAAGAGAGTAAAGAGAAGGAGAGTAGGGAGGAGGGAGAGTGTGAAACTTAACATTTATTTTTAAATGTTTTTAAATTTTTTTACAAGTATTTGGGGGAAAACAAAATATAAAAAAGTTATCACTTAAAAACTTACACTCTAAATTTTAATGGCCCTAAGCAAAGTCTCATTTACGTTGCCCTACTTATGTCTCAGATTAGTAAAGACTCATGATTCTGGTTCTCATGGAAGTTTCGATTTAAACTGTAATTTAATACAATTGTAATAAGTTACCATGTACTGATGAAATCTGTTATATCTGTCATTTGCAAATGCTTTAAAAGTTGATTTCAATTCAACTCTACAAATCCTTATTAAGTATCTGTTATGATCAGAGCAGTGTAAAAGACATGATATACTTGAAATATTAAGTTAAGAATGTTCTAGCCCTTCAGTACGAGTTTACATACTATTTTAGGTAGCAAGCAAATAAGTAAACACAAGATAATTTGAGGAAGGAGCATTAATACAGATGGGACTGATGGAACACATAATTTAGAATGAGGTACATGAATCGAACACTGACAAATGATAGAAATTCTGAGAGGTGGAGATGAGGAAGAAGTGCATTTTAGGTACCAACTATTATTTAAAGTCAATGTGCCATTTCCCAGCCCTGTGCATTCACATAAGGAGATGGCATATTGACTTTAGATAATAGTTGGTACAATTTTACTGAAACATGGAATATGTTAGATGATTAATGTAAAAGAATCAATTAACTAATCAATAAATACTTATTAAGTCCCTGCTGTGGACTAGGCACAGTGCTAAGCTCTGGGAATACAAGAAGAAAATAACAGGCCTTGCTCTCAAGAAGCTTAAGATCTAACAGGGGAAATAACATTCAAACTAACAAAAAAAAGAGCAAGTCATATGCAGGATAATTAGCAAGTAATTAACAGAGAGAAGCTACTAGAATTATGTGGGGTTGGGGAGAGGTTCCTATAGAAGGTAGGATTTTACTTGGGACTTGAAGGAAGTCAAAGTGGTCATTAATTATAGTGGAGGAGATAGAGTATTCCAGGCATCAGAGATAGCCAGCCAGAGAAAAAGCCCAGAACCAAGAGAAGCAGGAGAAAGAGTGCTGGAAGTCAAAGGAAGAGAAAGAATCCAGTTAGAGGGAGTGGTCAACAATATCAGAAGCTTCAGAGAAATCAAAAGGAGAAAAATGAAACCAGAGCAAAGACCCTTCAACTTAGGCTTTGAGATTTCTGGTGACCTTAGAAAGATATATTGATTTGGTTAAACGCCATTACACTATATGCAATAGGCAGGCATTATGCTTAGCCTTGGACAAAGTGAATGTGGGAGATCAGTTCCTTTTCACCTCTGAATTCAGTTCTTCATTGAAAAACACTATTGCATACTTATGTGTCCTTGGTTTGCCTTAATTCCACAGCCTATGAAATATGCATGTTCACCACAGTTGGTCCTTAATTAAGATAAGGATTAACTTATATTGGGTCCCCTGTGCAAGCTTTCCAATTTTTTCTAGAGCTATGCCTTCTCAGTGGTGTTTGCCCACAGTGACAAAAAGCGTGTGAACAAAGAAAGCATATATAATGACTTTATCTTAGTTCCTTTATGCCTTAGGTCAGGGTTTCTTAGATTTTTTTGTGTGTCATGGTCTTCTTTGATAATCTAGGGAAACCTTTGGACCCTTCTCAGAACAATGTATTTAAGTGCAAAAGATAAAATCTATAGGGTTACAATAGAAACCAACTATACTGAAAAATAGAGTTCTCAAGATTTTCTTATAAGTATTCACAGAGCACCTGGGTAGCTCAGTGGATAGAAAGCTAGACCTGGAGGTGGGGAGTCCTGTATTCAAATCTGGCTTCAGAAACGTCCTAGCTGTGTGACTCTAGGCAAGTCACTTAACTCCAGTTGTCTACCCCCTTATTGCCCTTCTACTCTGGAACAGATATCTAGTACTGAATTTGAGGCAAAAGGGGGAGGATTTTAAAAATTTACCTATCTCTTGAAATCTACCCATAGGGACAGATTAAGAATTCTTGCCTTTGAGGGAGTACCTATCTGATTCCTCATTTCTCAAAAGCTGTTTTGTACTTCCAAGAATTAGTGAACAGAGAAAATTCCCTCCCTTGTCTCTACATCTAAATCTATGTTTGGGATAGGTCTTTGGATGATACAGTTGGTTGAGAGGATGAAAAGAAGGACTAGCCAGCTTATTGTTAACCTCATTCAGCTATTCTACATGGCTCTGCAGATGGCTGTTTATATACATGAAAATGACTCTACTGGGAGTTGTGTCAAGACACAATGAGTACCCTTTATAAGCTTCAGGAATGCAACAGGCAAGCAAAAATGCTGTAATATAGCTATATATATATATATATATATATATATATATATATATATATGTGTGTGTGTGTGTGTGTGTATGCCTTTTCCCCACATGTTCACACATGTAATGACCATTTTTGTTTGTTAAATTTATATTATATATATATATATAAAACATTTATCTGGTCATATGTAATATATAATAGTCACTATATATGAGGACATAAATACATATATATGCTAACACAAAAATGCCTATATTTACTATCACGAGGAAAGGAGAGAATGGGTGTAAACAGGTAAGAGAGAGATTTTCCACAGAGATCAGTGTGCTGGATCTGGTCACATGCCCTGGAACTAAAGAACTTGTTCTAGGATCTGGGGAATATATAAAATAGGACACAGAGAGCTGCCAAGGGGCTTTTGGACTTCCTGTTGGGGAAATAGCCTGAAGCTGACAACTTTCTCCTGCTTGAGATCCCTACAAGCCTAGGAAGGGTTTGTTTCCTATCCCCTTGAAGCCAAAGCTACAGATCCTGCTGTCTTGTTTGGATACATCCTGCCTACTTGTGATCCACTAGTGTTCCAGAGTCCTGAGAGAATATTCCCAACTGCTGTGAAGATCTCTGCTGGCAAGCTAGTAAACTGTCTGTGGGGAAGGCCTGAGGCCATCTTGGACCTAACCTGAAGAGGGCTGATCCTTGTTATAAAGGGGTCAGCCTAACTACTCTGAAAGATGATAAATCTAACCAAACATTATCTGGGAGGATTATTAGCTTCAGGTAGTTAGATAGCCGGGAATTTTAGACAGCCAGAGTAGAAAAGTAGACAGCTGGAAGACCAGAAGGCACCCCTTTGCAGGGGTCTTAGAAAGGGGGATGGTTTAGCTAGAACCCCTTAGATCAGGGTATCCTATTCCCTAATCCTCCCTTCCAGATTACTTTGGTTTAAAATAAACCCTTGACCTGTTTTATACATCTGTCTGTGAGTCTGAGTGCACTGGCCACTGAGAGTTACCAATATAACCTTGGTATCTCACCTCTACAAAAACAATCATAAAGACAATCTACATATTTCATTACCTAAAGTCTCTAATAAAGGACTATGGCTTTGCTATAGAAGGAGTATGGTTTTGCTTTGTGTTTATCTGTCTCTCTTTTCTTTTTGCTTCCATAAGTATTTATACATATACACACATATATAATTTTATCTATCTCATATAAGAGTCTCATCATCTAAGTCATCATATGCATGTAGTGAGAAATAGAAATATAATTAATATATATATACATACATATCCATATATATGTTATACAAATGATCATGAATAATGATTGTCATAATAGTTACTCATTCAGGTTATAGTTGGTAAGCTTGCTGCTTCCTCTCCATTCCCCAATATAAGATAGTAATTTTCCTAGACCTGGATGTAGGAAACTTGATTGAGAAATGAATGGGTGCTGAGGAAGTGGGGGAAGGGAGAAATGGAGACTTTTTCTAGGACCTTGTTTAGGACCTGAAGTGAGAGAGGATAATAAGCTGCTAATTTAGAGGGATATGGAAGGTTAAATTAAAGTTTATTGGTGTTTTTTTAAACTAGGGTATACATATTGGTTGGGATAGGAGAGAGATTGACGAGGGAATGATCTACAGTGGAAATTTCTTAAGACAGACACATGGGAGTGATATGAAGGGTACAAGTGCATTGTATTAGCTGTGGCAAAGACAAAGACTACTTCCTTCTCAGAGATGGGAGCAAAGGAAGGGAAGATAATATGGCTATAAAGGAATTTAAAGGTATAGACTAAGAGCAGTGAGGTAGCTCATGATGGAAGACTTCAATTTTCTGATGAGATTTAGAGGTAGAGAGAGATTAGTCCAAGAGAGTAGAATAGGAATGGTGAAGGGGCTTGAGGCGAAAGGAGGTTTGGAAGAGGTATTATGGTAATTATCATAAAGAGTCTATCAGGAAAAATCAAAAGCATTGCCATCCAAAAATAAGAACCTAGCGGAGATTAGATGACAAATTTACAGGGGATACAGTAGGTAGAGTTGCAAATCTTCTTTTAGCCACATTCAATCATCATGGAGGTAGCAGAATTGAAGATAGTTGGTGGGAGTGACCAAGAATTGAGAATCAGAAGGGAATAAAAGGTGATAGGACGAGGTAATAGGATTCCGAAAGTAAGGAGAGTAATAACTGATCTGAGCAACTAATGAGTCCAAGCATAGAATGGAAGGGGAAATAAAGTCAGAATGGAGGTGTTAAATTGGGAAATAAGAGACAGAATAACTAGAACTCACAATGAAAGTAAAGAATTTGTTTAGGAGTAATGAGACAGAGGGAGATATGGAAGAAAATGAGATTTTTGCTTGAGTGGGAAATTTTGCAGTTCTATCATGGAGTTATCACCTTTATAGTTAAGATCCAAATTGGGTAATAAGGGAATTTGAGGAAAGATGTAATAAGGGGATTTGGGGATGTAGTATGGGAATCTTCAGGATGTAATATGAGGCTGAAGCTAGGGGTAATAACTGGTAGGATCAGGGAATAAGACAAGGCAAGGGACCCAAGGCTGGAGGTAATCAAGGGAATAGACTAGGTAGTAAGGAAGTTAAGGCAATATAGTAGATAAGGAAGGTTCAATGATGAAGGATGGTAGTTGAGGTGGTAGGAGAAATAAGGGAATGTCTGAGTTTAGGGAGTACTGAGTTTAGGGAGTACACTGAGGTAACAAGGTTTGCAAAGGAGAGTATGAATTAATCTAGGCAGGCAAACAGCAGCAGGGAAATACAGACTGGGACTTAGGTTAAAGACAAAACACTGAAGGGAAATAGACTGTAAAGTAAAAGACACTTCAAGTAAAAGACACTTTACAGAGCCAAGTTAGAGTCAGCCAAGACAGCTTGAAAATGACTTCAGGCTTTAGTCAGTTTCACAGGAAGGGACTAGTATTGAAGTTACACTTCCTTCAAAATGGATACCCTCAGCTTCCCTCAGCTTCCCTCAAACTGCAGAGAGTATGTTGTTCCTCTTTCTCTTCCTCCCTCTCTTACTAATTAACTAATGAAGTAGCCAAACACAAAAGGGTTTATTGTCTTCTAGAATAAATTGGCAGGGTAGAGGATCAAGGAAGCCCTAACAGCCGCTTACAGAAACCTCAGGTGGGGGAAGGGAAGCAGGAATGTGAGACTGAGAAAGGACCTGCCTTTACTCAGCTCTCAAGGTGATTTTGAAATCAAAAGGGGTTAGGAAGTTGGATACAAAGACTCAATAGATAATTTGCTGCAAGGGTAGGACTAAATTATCACAGATTTGAACTAACTCTCAGATCCACTCTCCTATTCACTCTTCTCAGACATTCAGGTAGGGGAAATGAGGGTAGGAATAAGGTAGGGTAGGGATATTAAAAGGATTTAGCTAAATTAACAAATCTCAAAAGAAACTGCAAATCTAGGCCAGGTTTCAATCTCCAGAAGGAGATCAGCTGGACCCTGGTTCCCACACGAGTTCCCAGGACCAACTGAAACTTTTCCCAAGATTCTAAAACCTCTTAACTGACATAAGAACTCTGCAAAGCCTGCAAAACTGTTATGCTCCCCTCTCTGTATCACAATTGTGACTTTCTAGGGCAGTGATGGGCAAACTACAGCCCTCTGGCCAGATGTGGCCCCCTGAAATGCTCTATCTGGCAGGGGGATATTATTCCTAATCTGATGAATACAATGAGTAGGATACAATACAATGAAACTTCGAAAGAGTTGCCTTAGAAACAGACTGACAGATGAGCATTTCCTTTCCTTAAACCCCTTCTTTAAAAAGTTGGCCCATCACTGCTCTAGGGGATAACTGAGATTGAGTGAAAATATAGGTCATGATAACAGTTTTCAAGGGTACATCAAAACATATATTGTAGTTTCCAAAAGGGAAGTAGTGGTATGGGCAGAGGGGGTGACTGGAAGTAGAGTACTAGACTGGATTACAGAAAAGAATGATCTCAGTACATCATGGGAACAGGGGCTGGACCTGTACTATAGATCACTCTCTCATCAATATATGGACCTCTTAGAAGAAGAAACTCCCTTTCCCAATGGAGGTCAATCTTCCTTGCAATTTAGAGTCTTAAAAGAGTTTCCTAGAGGACCAAGAGATGAAATGGTTTTCCCAGGGTCACTCAGGAAGACAGAATGCATATATATAGCTATGGTAAGTCTTGGATGAGGTCTTCCTGCTTTTGAGCCTTATTCTCTATCCATTATACAAACTGCCTCTCTCAGTACACGATAGTGGTAAGATTTAGACTGGAGTAATCCTTAAAGGAGCTTAGATTATAGAGATGGAGGCACTCTCTAATCTAGGTCATCTAGAGGCCAATTAGAAGTAATTTAATCCAGTTCCCTCATTTTGTATATAGGTCTCAAATTTGAGACTTTCACATTGTTATACCAATAAATATCATATATAATAAGTAATAACTAATACGTACCTGAAGTCTAAAATTAACCCAGATTTTTCTGAGTACAAGTATAATAATCTCTCCACTAAACCTGAAGAGGTTACTTAATGATGGCAGTACAGAGAGGGTCTACAAGTAATTATGAGGAGCAAGGCATATGTCTGCACTTTCTCCTGGCTCAGCATGTTGGGGCAAATCGAAAATTAAGTTTCACTGAATAAATCATCGAGTTATGAAGTTTCTTCCAGAAACATCCAAGTTTCTCCAGATAACATGCTCATTCCAATAAATATTGAGAATGCGAACCCACCTTATTTGAGAGCCCTGCCTACCATTTTATGGATAAATACATGTAATAATTACACAAGTAATTGGTTTAAAGATAGTTCAATATGCTAACTGATCCATTCAGCAAAATCATATTCAACATAGATTTTCAAACTGGAATTTTTATCAATATTAATATGACAGTCATCATTGCTCTACTTTATTTTAAAATCATTGGCTGTTTTACTTGGTTTTTGAACTCAGGAAGGATAGTTATTGGTGGGAACAATTCTGAAAACTTGAGTAAATAACAGTAGTTATTATTCTTTCTGGGGACCCAATCTTGTATTGGCTAAACTGCTGATAGCTAGAAATGACATTTTGCCCACATTAGGCCTCCGACCAACCCAACCTTTTACTTTGTACATTGTCAAAGTCATACTCTTAACTACCATAACTTTATTTATTTATTTTCAGTTCATGATCTGGTACCCTCTTCCATTAAATTGCCTCTGGGCACAAGTGCACACTTTAAAACATTCAATTAAACCTCACACAAAAAAGCAGCAGCAGTTAAAATGACATTATCAAAAATACCTGATTAAAAATGCTGTGCTATCAGGAAAATATAATTTAGAAAGAAAGGTCTCATACTTCTCCTTTTGTGTTTTTTGATATGAGTAATGTTGGGAGTGGAGGAGTGGGTCAGGAGAGAAAAGAATATAGTGGATTAGAGGAGTTATTGTTCAGTTGTCTGTCACATCTGACTCTTCCTGACCCCATTTGGAGTTTTCTTGGCAAAGACACTGGAGTGGTTTGCCATTTCCTTCTCCAGCTCATTTAACAGATGAGGAAACTGAGGCAAACAAGGTTAAGTCACACAGCTAGTATATGAAGCTGAATTAGAACTCAAATCTTCTGGACTCCACGCCTGGCACTCTACCCACTGATTATTTTATATGCCAGGGCCTTGAAAGTAGTTTCATATCTGAATTTCTGGCTTCTGGTAAATCTCACAAATTTGTTATAGATAAATTTCAGTTAGGATTAGCACAAAAATATTTTGGGGATTAAATAGTCCTGCCCTCTGAATTAGCAAATAGGGAAACTGACCTAGTGAAATGAAGTAACTTGTCAAATCATTTACAACATAATCTAGTCTATTTCATCCCAACTCAACAATAATTTATTAAACTCCATGTGCAAGTCCCTCTGTATTGGGTAAACAAAGTCAAAATCAAAAGCTATTTCTGTCTTCAAGCAACTTATGCTTGAGAATAGGGATGTAACATTCCAAAAGAAAAATGTTAACATAATAATTGGAAGAGAGAAAGAATACTGTTAATTAGGGGAATGTAGTGTGTATGGGTGGGAAATAGGGAATGTGAAATAAATCTGGAAAGAAAAAATGCTAGACTTTGAAGGACTCTGAATCATAGAGTTTGCATTTTACTATGAAGGCAATAGGAGTCATAGAAGGTTTTTGAATAGAAGAGTAACACAGTCAGACATACTTTATGAGTATCAATTTGGCAGCTTTGTAGAGGATAGATTGGAGAGGGTAGAGAGTGGAGGCAGTAAGATAAATTTGGACACTACGGCAGTAATCCAAGTTAGAGATGAAGAGGGCCTGAATTAGGATGGTGGTCATTTTAGTGGTGAAAAGTGGAAGGCTGCAAAAGATCAATAGAAATATAATCAATAAGTGTTTTCAATTGATTGGATATGTAGAATAATGTCGAAGGAAGATTTAAGGATAAATTGGGTTTTAAACCTGTATGACTGGGAGGATGAGGTTAAATTCAAAGGTGTTAATACTAATATTAACTTAATACATAAGTCTTAACTAGCATAGCAAAGATTCGAATCCATGGGTGGTCAGACTTGAAGAGCAATTGTTAATGTCAACATGGAAGGGGCACCCTAGTATAATGTTCCAGGAATCTATGCCTGGATTTCTCTCGTTTCATATTTTTAACAATGATTCGAATAAAGGCATGGCTGGGTATGGTGATCAAATTTACAGATGATACAAAATCAAGTTGGATGGGGGAGTCCAAAGGGCTCTTAATAGGCTAGAGCATTGACTTGTGTCTAATAAGATAAAATTCCATAGGGATAAAATTCAATCGAAGTTACTCATGTGATGTGGCAGCCAAAAAAAAACTAATGGAATCTTGAGCTATATTTGGAGGACTTCTAGGAAATGGAGAAAATAGTCCTACTTTATACTGTCTTCATCATATCTCATTTTTTTTGTAAGCCACAGTTTAAGAAAGACATGGATAAGTTGGAGAGTACCCAAAGGAGGGCAACTAGAATGGTCAAATTCATTGAAGTCTGTGTCATGTTAGGGTTGGCTGAAGGAACTACTTAGCCTGAAGAACAGAAGACTGAATACATAGGGACAGGTGTAAGCTTGATAGTTGTCTTCAAATATTTGAGGGGATGTAATACAGAAATGGGACTAGATTTGTTCCATTGACTCCAGAGGGAAGAACCAAGTGCTATGGATGAAGTAAAAAGGAAATTCTAAGTTTGATGAAGGTAAAAACTTCTTAATGACTAGAGCTCTTCTAAAAGTTGAAAGAGCTATCTAAAGAGGTGGTGGGTTCTCCCTCCTTAGAATTTTTCAATGAAAATTGTATTATAATTGCCCAGGTATCTTATAATGGGGATTGCTTTTATGTAGTTCATTCATTTCAGTCACGTTTGACTCTTTGTAATACTATTAGGGATTTTCTTGGCAAAGATACTGGAGTGGTTTGCCATTTCCCTCCGCAGTTCATCTTTCAGATGAGCAAACTGAGACAAACGGGGTTAAGTGACTTGCCCAAGGTCACACAGCTAGTTATATCTGAAACCAGATTTAAACTCAGGTATTCTCGACTTTAAGGCCAATTCTCTTTCCACTACACCAACTAGTTTATTTTTATGTATGGGTTGGAAGAGATAGACATTGAGGTTACTTCCAATTCTAAATTTTGTGATTGTATTGGAACTCTTTGAATGTTAGCACTACATATCTTCCTTAACTGTATGTGTTAAGCAGTGTTAAACAGGTAGTCCTGGAGTAGGGTTGGAGAAGGAAGAATACTATTTTTCTATAAAGGAAACCAGCAAGATTTCGCTTGTTTCTCTTGCATCTCTATTTGGGTCTATCAGGTAAAAAAGAATGGTAAGTGGAAGAGAGGAATATAGTAAATTTAAAAAAAAACCATTAAAGTACTTGAATTGATGTGTGTAAATATGCAAATAAAAAGAGCTGCTCATCTCCATTTGCTCACTTTGTCTTTTTTTTTTTAAACCCTTAACTTCTGTGTATTGGCTCCTTGGTGGAAGAGTGGTAAGGGTGGGCAATGGGGGTCAAGTGACTTGCCCAGGGTCACACAGCTGGGAAGTGTCTGAGGCCGGATTTGAACCTAGGACCTCCCATCTCTAGGCTTGCCTCTCAATCCACTGAGCTACCGAGCTGCCCCATGCTCACTTTGTCTTGATGGGAATGATGTATTGAACTAGAGCCTTTGAGTTTTTTTTGTCAGAGTAAATTTTACTGTTTAATTACTGTTACTATATCTGAAAAAAGACACTTAAAATTATTGAAACATGAAAAACTTTCCTTTGTCATGGCTCTAGCTAGGTTAAGGAAAGTAAAGAGTTTGGGTTTTGTCCAAATTATCCCTTTGGAAATGGCATTTAAATGCCACACCCTGTCCAGCTTTTAGATACCCGACTAAATCATCTCTAACATTGTTTGAACTGGTAGAAAATAACTTTTTCAGTAAGAGAATGGTGATATTATGATGTATTGCTAAATGGATAATCATCACATTGATTATGCTTTTGAGTCAATTAATATCCTAACCCAATCTATTCTCTTCTGAAAATTGTTGGTCATAGTTATTTAACCAGTTTCTTCATAAGGATATTGAACAATAAAATAGACCAAAGTGTATAAAAACATGGAAAGACCTCAGATTATACTGACAAAACTACATCATAGTATACTTCCCCCGCCACATATGGGGTTTGAGGTGAGAGCTGGGTAACACAAGCCCAAAGCATGTAGTTTTCTGTGCCTCAGTCACTCTGGAACTCTTTCAAACAGTAATGAAGAAAATATACGGTTAAACTTTGAAAGAGTTCACTCTACTCAAGTTAAAAAGCTAAATTGGTAATGCTAACAATCTAATTCAACAGACATTGGTTAAATACTGACCTTGTTTCATGCTTTGTACTGGATTTGGAATAAAAGACAAGAAATGAAGCAGTGTCTGCCCTCAACACGTTTAGGTTTTTCTGAAACTGGAAATAGCCGCAGCACCTGACCCAGTCTGGAAGGTAGGAAAAAGTCTTCAATTTTAAGTATTACAGACCTATTGCTTTAACTTCTACAACTTGCAGAAATCCTGCTTTTTGTATAAATAAGTGTCATAGAAACACTTTAATCTCTTTAGATGACATATGCTATGAAATCTAAGATATGATAATCCATCTTTTTTAAAACCATAAATTGTGTTGATCTTTACTAGATCTGTGATTATATAATAAACTCTCAAGCTAGATGGTACAAAGGATAGAATTTTGTGAATTCAAATATAATCTCAGGTACTGACTAGCTGTGTGACCCTGGGCAGGTCATTGAACCATATTTGCTTCAGCTTCCTCATCTGTAAAATAAATTGGAGAAGGAAATAGCAAACTACTTTAGTACTTTTAGGAAAACCCAAAATGGGGTTACGAAGGATCTAACAAGATTGGAAAAGATTCATCAACAACAAACTCTCTACACTGAAACTTCATTTACTTATACAGATGGGCATCTGCTCTACAACTTCTAGCCTTAGAGAGTTTCTTGGGACCTGAGAGATTAAGTAATTTGTGCAGTATCACACAATCAGTAAATGCCAGAGGAAGGACTTGAAACCATGTCTTCCTGGCTAGCTCACTCTCCACTGCAGCACACTGAATTTCTCTGGATAAGACATTTAAGCTCTAAGTGCTCTAGGTAACTTGATAAGACTACAAATGTTTTTTTTCCAAACTTGATCTTAGTTTGTCATTTAGTGTCACAAAGTTTTGGGTATCTACAGAACAACTGAGGCACAGAAAAGGATATCCTTTGTGTTTCCATTCCCTTATTTTCACTTCCAGCTCTACTCACATCTGGGGAAATGTCCCTGTAACATGGCTTTGTCGTGACAATCTGAAGTGATTACATCTTTGGTTGCTTGGGGTTGGCAGCTGTGAGCTTTACCAAGCCATCTTTCCCTGCCTTTCATTTATTCTTTCCATCCCACTGTTAAGCAGACAACTTGCAAGCATAATTTAAGCAAGAGCTGATTAATCTGGAGTTTACTTTTATTTCTGGAAAGATTTCTGATGCTATTTGAGTTTGAGGGAGGAATTTGGTTTTGAGTTTATAAATAAAACACATAGCAGCATCTCAAGTGTATAATGCCAATGCTTGAAGCAACATTTATTTTATATTAGTACATTTATGAATTATGAATTTTCTCTTGCTAAATTATTAGTTCAAGAAACATAAAACAACGCACCATAAAAAGAGTATATCTAAGCATATGTGGTAAAATATTTCATTAACAGGCTACAAACACAGTTTAGGATGAAAACACAATGACAACAATTCAGTGCTAAGTTTAAGAAACTATTTTAACCTTCATTTGTACTTTAGAACCACATATTTCTCTATTTGTTTTCAGCAATTCCCAAATTCAATGATAGAGACATCACAATGGCTCTACACCACACCCAGCTTGCCCTATGTGATCAACCTCTTGCCAACAATTTCCTCCTTTGTATTGCAGTGACTAATTCATTTTTCAATCTACCAACCTTTGAAAGAATGGTATTTATATTTAAAATCAGATTGAGCTCTTCAGGCAAAGAACCATTCTTCCCAGGAGACTTGCTGCTGAACTCATACCTGTTTTTTATGAGCCAGTATAGAATCAAGTAATAACATCTGTAGCTGTTCTAGATAGAGGTAATGGCATGATAATGCTCCATCATTATAATAATATTTCATATTTACATTGCACATTATCATTCACAAAATTCCTTCTTCAGTAAGAGCCTTGACAGGCAAGTGACATAATTATTATTCCCATTTAAAGACAAGGAAACTGAAGCCAAGAATTAGTAACTTGAATCTTGTCAAATGTTCTTCCAAACTTCTCTGTTTCTGTCAAGGCCTTCACCAGTCTTCTGGGTATACAGTCCTGATGCCATGACTCTCTTTTATCCTATATATCTAATTAGTTGGCAATTATACCTTAGAAACACCTTTTGCATCCATCCTTTTCTCTCCATTTGTATGGTTACCTCTCTATTTTTAACTCAGTATCTCTTTCCCCAAACTGTTATAATATCCTTCCATTTGATTTTCCTTCTCTAATCCATTCTCCAGGGACTTGCAAAAGTCCTATTTCTAAACTGAGATCAGACTATATCACTTTCCTGCCCAATAAATTATATTAGCTCACTATTATTACCTATATCTCAAGTTCTAGCTCCTTTATTGACACCTAGATGAATCAGTGCATAGAACACTAAGCTTGGAGTCAGGAAGACTCATCTTCATGTGTTCAAATCCAGCTTTAGAAACTTTTACTATCTATATGACTCTGGAAAACTTGATTTCCCCAGTTTGGTTCAGTTCCTCATTGGTAAAATGAGCTGGTGAAGGAAATGGCAAACCACGCTAGTATCTTTGTGAAGAAAACCCCAAAATGGTGTCATGAAGAGTGGATATGACTGAAATGATTGAAAAACAGTTTTCCCAGCCTGGCTTCGACCTCTTTCCAGGCTTACATAGTGTTTCCTTTCATACATTCTATGATTCACCCAAACTCCCTTTCTTGCTGCCAGTTACATCCAATATCCCACTGTCTTTTTCCTTGCCTTCCCAGAGTTGGCCCTCCCCCATGCTTAAAATGTTCTCCCACTTCCCCTCTCTCTTATAGATACCCTCGTTTCTTTCCAAGATCAGATTAATGTACCACTACTTGTGTGAGTTCTTCTCTGATCCCCCTAATTACTAGAACCTTCTGCAAAATTATTTGCATTTGTTTTCAGCATGCTTATATGTATGCATGTTATATCTCTCGTAATAACTTGGTGATACAATGCATAGAATGTTGGACTTGGAGTCAGGAGATCTTGAGTTCAAATCCTTTTTCAGATACTTAATTAGCTGTGTGACCCTGAACAAGGCACCTAAGCTCTCTCATACTCAGTTTCCTTTTCTATAAAACAGGGATGATAATAGCAGCTACCTTATTGGATTGGTGTGAGAATCAAATGAGTTAGTATTTGGAAAGCACTTTGCAAACCTTAGAGCATTATGTAAGTATTAGCTAAATGTACTTGGAGGACATTTTGAGGAGAAATCCACAGGTAGTGAAAAGTGTCATGGCTCTAAAGCCAGAGTGTTTGCTTTGGCATTCAGTTAAATTGTAACAGTATTAGTTTGTGCAAGACTCAGGCTTCCTAGGTTTAAACCATAAAATCCATAGAAGGAGGATACTGGATTAGATGATTTCAACTGCCCCTTCCAGATCTAAATTTCAAATCTCTGTTCACCATCACCTTTTCTGATTCATAGTCATTGATCATAATTACTTCTCAGGCTGAGAAGCAATTATTTATTTATTTATTTATTATAATATTTCCAAGCTGAAAAGGACAGTTAGTCATTTTAGCAGCTTGTTTATATGTTAGCTCCATGACCATTTCAAGTTTCCCTTCTCTGAACGTTCTTTCTGGAGGTGTAGACAGGCACATGATAATCTATATAGATTAGGTTGTAAATTAGGAGACTGATGTTTTAGTTCTACCTAGCTAACATTAGGCACCATTGGACTAATTACGGAATCATGAAACAGAGTTGGAAGGAGCCACATCATTCAACCTATATCTCAATGAAATTCCTTTCTAAAACATTTGAAAGTTATAAAATTTTCTCTTGAATTCAATCAATTTAGGCAAACCTATCATCTCCAGAGCAGGTCATTCTACTTTTGGAGAGCTTTATGTATTAGAAAGGTTTTCTTAAATAAAGCCTAAATCTGCCTCTTTTTGCAACTTTTATGCATTGCTCTGCTATCTGGGGTCAAGCAGAATGAGCCAAATCCCACATTCACATGTTTACTTTTCAAATACCGGAAGACTATCCCTTTGTTCTCCCATCAACATTAATAATTATGTCTGAGACAGAAGTATTTACCAGTCTTCTTGGTGTTTTATATAACACAATGAGAATCCATCAATCATCATGAATTTGTTAAGCTCTAGCTATGTGGTAGACTGTGACTTCAAATAAAAAAGTGAAATAACCCCTGCCCTTAAGGAGCTTATCATCCCCTGAAGGGAGATATATATGCATATAAGGATGTGTAAAAATAGAGATAGAATAGATATAAGATAGTTCTGGAGAAAGAAACACTAACAGGTAGGGGTATTATGAAAGGACCTGTAGAAAGTGCAATTGAGCTTCCCTTGAGAGAAGCTAGGGATTCCAAGAAGTGGGATGAGAAGGAGATAAAATTAAGGGCATGAGGGGTAGCCTGTGCAAAAGCATGGAAATGGGACATGGTGCACCAGGTAGGTGTGAGGAGGAATATGTAAGATATTTTAGAAAGAGAAATAATAGATATATAACTTGGGAAGGTAGAATAAATATTTAATTGCTTTAAATCCAAAACAAAAGTTTATGTTTGATCCTAGAGATAATAGAGAATGAATGGACTTTATTGAATAGAGCTATGACATAGTTTGACCTGGACTTTAGGAAAATTATTTTGGTAGTTGTGTGGAGATTGCAGTGGGGAAAAATGTGAGGCAGGAAGACTATTGAAGATGTTACTACAGTAGCCCAGGAGAAAGCTGATGTAGCTTTAACCAGGATGGTGACTGCGTGAAAAAGAGAGAAGGGAGCAAATGTGAGAGATGTAATGATAGAAATGACAAGATTTGGCAATTGACTGGACATTGTGATGATCAAGAGTGAGACATCCAGAATGATACTAAGGTGGATGTCTTGGAAGCCTGAAAAGTTAAATCTTGATAGATGTAAGAAAATTTGGAAGAGCTCTAGGGATAAGATGAGTTCTCTTTGGATATATTGAAATTGAGATGCCTGTGGGTCATCCAATTTGTGATGCAAAGGAAGCAGTTAGTTAATTCTGGACAGATTCTAGAACTGCTATTTCTAAAGGCTAAAGAAGTATACAAGTCATGTTTCTGACACTAGCTTTGAGACTGTGAGAAAGTTATTTCGTCTTTTCTGTGCCTCTAATTTCCTCATCTATCAAATGGGACAGTACATTGCCTATCTTAATAAAGTTGTGATGAAAGTGCCTTTTAAATCGTAAGGCATCATACAAATAAACATATATGAATTATTCATTCCTTTATTTTACAACTTTGATCTTTGCTAAACTTTGAATCCCTCATGGAAGCTAATATTTTATATTCTTGTCAATCATTTATACATTCAAAGAATTTGAGCTGCATTTCTGAAGAAAAAAGATTTTGCTAAGAAGATGGAGGAGAAATAATTAAGGATATTTGGGTGAAGGGGAGGTACTGATTAATTAATTAACATTTATTAAATGCCTACTACATATTAGACACTGTGCTAATTGCTGAGGATACAAAAGGAGGCAGAAAATAATCTTTGCCCTTAAAGAGCTTGCAATCTAATGGAGGAGACAATATGCAAACAAATAT
Source organism: Gracilinanus agilis (assembly GCF_016433145.1). Classification (NCBI taxonomy): domain Eukaryota; kingdom Metazoa; phylum Chordata; class Mammalia; order Didelphimorphia; family Didelphidae; genus Gracilinanus; species Gracilinanus agilis. Next base: position 504,342,178 of record NC_058130.1, read on the forward strand.
ATACAAAGCAAGCAATATACAGCACAAAAAATGTTTAACAGAGGGAAGGTGTTTGAATTGAGAGGAGCTGGGAATAGCTTCCTGTAAAAGATAAGATTTTAGTTGGAGTGCGAAAAAAAATTAATACAAAAACTGAAAAACTAGGACATTAAACCTCACTAACCAGATTTTTTCTTAGACTGAAGTTGATTATTGGTTGCTAGAATTATTTTATGTAGCAATCTAGGTGACTCTTTATGAGAGAAAGCAAATATTTTCTGTCATCTTAGGTACTCTTTCCTCATTCTGTCCCATTATTTGTTGACCATTTTGGATTCAGTAGGATAATATCTCCAGGCAAGAGTATATCATTAATCTTATCTTGGTCCATATCAGAATAATTTTGGACATGTTATTGTTGTCATTTAGACATTCAGCAGTGTTCTACTCTGGGACCTTGTGGACCATAGCTATGCATGGGTTGTCTTTTTGACAAGGATACTGGAATGCTTTGTTATTTTATTGGACCCTTTTTCAGGCAATCAGGGGTTAAGTAACTTGCCAGGGTCACATAGCTAGGAAATTATCTGAGGCTGTATTTGAATCCCTCTCTTCCTGACTCTAGGCACAGTGCTCAACCAATGATGGAGGTCTTCCTCTGTTTCCTTTAATATCTTATGTGGCATTTGACTAATACAACCCATTTCCCTCCTCACTATAGGATTAGCCCATTTCCTTTTTCAGTCATAAATACCCTTGACATGTGCCATTTCTCATAGATGTCATCAATTGTAAGATGGTGCAGTTAATTGCCACCCATCATGTGGAACAGTTTTTCTTCTACCCATCTGGCTTTGCAAGGTCATCCAATTTCAGCATCTTAGAATTATTAATAGACTTCTTCATTTCCACAATAATGAGATCAGTGTTATCTCCAAAGTTGTGAGATTTGGTTGTCAACTTCTTCAAGATTGTTTTGAAGCATAAAGATAGTACTGGATAGAACATCAGATCTCATATAGTCCATCCACCACTACTACCACCCTTTCTTTTAACCAGTGAGGAAGAATAGTACAGGAAGAAATGTTTTGTCCACAAACTGTCCCAGCATTGATTCTGCATCAGAAAAAAAATTACTTGCCAAGTAATATCCTCCAAGACTACTCAAAATCATTTTTTAAATTTTCTATTTTTAAAGGGGCAACCACATTAAAAATATTACTAACAGGGGGCAACTGGGTAACTCAGTGGATTGAGAGCCAGGCCCGGAGACGGGAGGTCCTAGGTTCAAATCTGGCCTCAGACACTTCCCAGCTGTGTGACCCTGGACAAGTCACTTGACCCCCATTGCCTACCCTTACCACTCTTCTGCCTTGGAGCTAATACACAGTATTGACTCTAAGATGGAAGGTAAGGGTTTTCAAAAAAAATATTACTAATTAAAATCCCACATTCTACCTGTTGAGAAAACGATCACAAACTGATGTATTGTTGCTTGGATAAATTTGAATACATATTGTTGTCCTGCTGATATTTTATGGGACAAAATGAGCACCATTTCAGGATTTGGGATCCAGAAAGATTCTGGCAGTGGGGACACCATGAGATAATGAAATTTAAACCTAGGAGATTCTGCCAAGAACAAGATTAAGAAGGTCTCTGCCTATCTTACTGCATACTTATATAGCAAATACTGGTGATGCTGGATGATAGTTTTAACACAATACCCTAAATCTTTCTATAATACAGACATTTGAGTTTAAAGACACAGTACTGCACCAGACTAGAATGGAAGAGGAAGCATAAATAAGAATAGATTTTCTCCAAAGGAAGGACCTCAGTCCTATTACGAAATATGGTGATACATTGTCCTTTCAAATTAGTCCTAATGTTCATAAAGAATAATTCTTTCCATGATTAGCAATATGTTAAACCTTGTTACACCTACAATGCATCTTTCTATAGCCCTTCGAGACATTTGTAATTTTAAAATTTTGAAGTTTGTTTTGTTGTGTGTTATTATTTGCTGCTAAATAGCCTCAAACACTAATAATAATAGTAATATTTGCATAATGCAGAGTAGTTTTCAAAATCAGGTGATGGCTTAGTATAATGTCCTGCACATGGTAGATGCTTAATAAAGATTGATTGAGATAGGTAGTCCAAGTGTTATTATCTTCATTTTACAGAAGAGGAAACTAAGGTTCAGAGCAGTAGAGGCATTTGCTCACAGTAACATGCCTGTGAAGACATAAATCAGGGATTCAAATCCAGGTCACTTCATCATAAGTCCAGTGTTAAACCACTACTCTGTACATTCCTAAAAGCTAAGTCTCATCAGAATGCTCTTTTAAGGCACCAGGATATTATTTAATACAACAACATTTCATTAATTGGAAACACAAGACAAAAAAATTGTCTTTGATGTTGCTGGATAGGAGGAATGCTATAATTTTAAGAAAGACAATAGGGTACCTAATTGGCTAGGGAATAGCAGTTTCTTTGAATTATGTGCTATTTCAAAGAAGCAGTATCAGCTTAATGAGGTTTTCCTGTAGGAACTTACTGATTAGCAAACAGGGAGTAGATTAAGCTCCAGGAGAATTTGACTTTATGTATCATTTCCATCATCATCATCAATTAATATTTACTTAGAATCCACAAATTGTATGATGCTCTACTTTTTTAAGATTATAGAGACATAGACCTCTACTATTTGAAATAAAAATGTAATATAGTAGTTTAATTTTAAATTAAATGTGAACTACTAAATAGAGCTTTGATAGGTCACAATCTGAAAGCAAGACAAGGAAACTACCCAAGGATCTTTAAAAGTCATTACGTGACCTAATTTTTTTTTTTCACAAAAAGTGATAAAAATGAAATGAAAAGCCACTTGATGATTCAAAATTTTGTTCCATAGAGAATAATATTGGCTCTTTAGAGCCAATATTACTTTAATAAACCTTTATACTTAGGTTATCTTACATGAAGATGGACAATGTGAGATGAAGTAAAGGGCACTATAAGTCCTTGCCTTCAATCGGCAGCAGTGATAAAAATACTGATTGAGGCCCTCTGTCTTCATTTTCTTGCCAGGACTGCATTGTTCTTAGTAACATTTTTCCACCACCCCCTGGCAGTATCATTTGTCCCCATGTGAATCACCATCAGTGGGTAATAATTATCAGGTTTGATAAATCTTGGAAAGTGCTCTGTCATATCCTGGATATATACCATAGGCAGTGAGCAGATCTCTCTTCTGATGGGAACTCAGATGCCCAATTTTTATTTATAAATCAAGGTTTTCACAAGGATCAGACATTTAGCTGCTGGCTAATGTCCAGCAATAATCAGCACATTAGTATAGTGTTCTGTGCTGACAGCTCTATACCCAACCTAATGGTGTATTTAACTGATGAATGGATGATGTTCTCATGAGGGACACATCAAGACAGTATTTGTTGAGCTTGGCAAAGTACTGATTTTTGTTGGACATGGGCTAGCCTATTTCAGAGTTAAGCCAAAAAGATAGGGACAAGTTGATGTTATCAGACCATAACATTCTCTTAAATGCTTATTTGCTTTTTTTTTTTGGAAAGGGAAGAGGTCTGTGTAGATATTATTGGAATGTAAATTTGGGATATGAATCATAAAGTCTTTAATTTTGAAATTCTATTAAGTAAATTAACATAATGAGATATAACTTCAGGCAGAATAGCTATAAGCAAATATATTATTATTATTTATTATTATTAATCATTAATATTTTAAATTTACTTTTTTGTAAAAAATACTCTATTTGTATTCAGGACACCAGTAGTCATACAACTGCAAAGAAGAAATTGGAGTACATGTCTGTGGCTGGTTATAATGACAGAACCTATTCCCCCTCAAGGAAATATTTCAGAATAATATTTCCCCTGGATTGATGTGCTCTATTTTAGGAGGTTTCCCATACACATACAGACACACCAAACCACACACACATAGAGCTACATACCCTCCAATATTTTTCAGCCTTCTCTCTCTCTCTCTCTCTCTCTCTCCACGTATACAATGTATATTACAAAATATTATATATATATATATATTTAAAAGAAAACATTTTGTAATTTTTGCTAGTGATTTATTTGGGAGCTTGGGCATGAAGGGAAGTTGGTGAATGGTAACTGTGTTGTGGAAGAAAGAGTGCTTAATTTGGACCTTGGTACAAAAATCGCCTCTCCTACTTACTACCTTTGTCACTTTAAGCCAAATTACTTCCCTTCTATAGGTTTAACCTCCTCTGTAAAAAAGACAGTATTGGACTTATTTATCCTTGAAGATCCCTTCTAATTCTAAAGTCATCCTAGATACGATCCTAGTGTGTTGTGTGCACATGTGCACATCATCATGTAACATAACTGAAAAGCATTACTCCAATGGAATCCATAGGAGTAAAGGCAAATATTTTCACTTTACAAGGATGAGGATGTATTCATTGCTGGAGCACTCTGATGGTTGACTAAGTTTGGAGGTGATGGGACAGGTTCTAGTCATCTTCCTTACCAGATAAACTGGTATAAAAGTTGTATAGTACAGGATGGGTGGTGGGAATAGAGAGATTGGTATGATACAAAGACATGGACCCTGCCCTGGACTTGAATTCTCATCTGTTATGCCAAATGAAGGGGTATTTCCTCCCTCCAACTCAAGTTTCCCTAGGAAAAGAACAAAAATCTTTACGATATCCATACTTATTAGCTATGGGACCATGGGCAAGACACTGAATTTCTGTGATCCTTGGTTTCCTTATCTGTAAAATAAGGATGACAATATTTCAAGTTTCTACTTCACAGGATTAGGTAAAACACACTGGGAAGCTGAAAGCCAAATATAAATGTCAGTTATTATGTTTCTTACGTTCTGGATACTATGGGCATGAGAGGCCATAACTCTTTGGCTTGGTTGTTGACATTTGTTTCTGATTTTTGTTTTTGTTTTTCAAAGAGAAAAGAAAAAAAGAATGTTTTACTTTCCCAAAAACAAAATGAGGATTTGCTTATGTCATGTAGACAATTTAAGACTTATAAACAGTGAAAAATATCTCCTGAAGATACTACATATGTGGAAAATAACAAACTAGTTCTAGACCAGGAACCTGTTGTCATTCTAATAGATCAGATAACAAAAATTCCAAATGCAAAACTGAACAGATTGCTATCTACAGGGATGAAGAGTTTTTCGAACTCTAGCAACCCAAGATTCCTGGTGAGCTACCCAAATAAATAAAAGCAAGAAAATTCAGGCCTGAATAAATCCCTCTTGCATCTTGTTGCTGGAAAATTAAATCATTAATCAGTAGTTGCCTTAGAATGCTTCATCAAAGTCGTTGGTTTTAGTACCTGACATGATGGGATGACAACATGGCTAGAGTAAAATTGCATTGATTATCTTGCTATATGATTTCATTAATTGTTTTACACTATTGAATAGAGGTATGGCTAAAAAATTTTTTCACTTGGGGAAAAAACAATTGGAGGAGATGAGGTGGGTAAGAGCAATATTTGGGACCCTCTGAACATGAGTGGAATCAGGCTAGGAGAAGAGATAAGCCAACTTAACTCTCCTATTCCCTCCATATTCTATCAACTAATTTGTGATCTTATTCTTTTCTCTCTTGTAGCTGAGGCCCCCCACACCATGGTATATAGGTTATAAAACTGGGGCAAGAGGTACCCTCTAATTCAAGCACATGGGACAAATCCCCAGTCACACTGTCCTCATTATATCTCTGCTGTTGAGTTTCTGTGAGGATGAGTCATGGGGGCACCAATATTTGGAGGTTATTTGCTTTTACTTACCTTTATGTTGAGCCAAGTTTTCTCACTGATTGTCAGTTATCATATTTCTTCAGGAAACTAATTCAAAAGATACATTGTAATAAACAATAAGCCTTCAGTATTTCTCATCTGAAAAACCTCCACAGAAAATATAATTTTTCAGTTATATAATCTCCCTCATCCTTCTTTCATGAGCTGCAACCCAGACTGATATACAATCTAAAATTGATGTGTCAAAATGTGGAAAACTGCACACATTTCTAAGGATGAAAAACAAATTTAATATCTTTAATTAGAAATAAAAGATTAGCACTGTGTTTTTTTCTGGATAAGACCATCACAGCACTGCTCTGGTCCTTCAGGAGTAGATCATATTATCTTTACGATGTGAAGAAATCTACTCAATAGGATGTCAATGGGGAATTATTGATTAATGGGAGAAAATGAGAATTCAGGAAATGAAAAAGATGAATTTTAAAAAAGTTGTATTTGAAAATCTTATGGGGAATCAACTTCAGTTTGATTTTTTCACAAAGTATTCATCTCCTTAAAAATACTAACTGATAAATGGTTAGATATGAATTTTAAATAGGAGAGCACCATTTCTCTTGTTTACAACAGGCCCAAAGAATAATATTTCTCTACCACATATCTCACAAGGTTGTTGTAAGGTTCAAATGACATGATACTTATAGCATGACTTGTAAACTTTAAAGGACTATATAAATATAAGATTATTTTCTCCCAGCACATTACCACATACATGGTAAACAGTTAATAAATTCTTGTTGAATTCAGTGGAATTGAATTAGTTCTATTCTGTTGGCACTCTGTTAGACTAATTTTTTTCTTTTACATGATGTATTTAAGGGCCCAATTGAAGATGTCTTCAAGGATTCTTTCAGAGACTACAAATTATGCCACACATGAACTTGAAAGCCTGCCAGGTATAGTTGGATGCTTGGTTTTAAGTTATCAAATAGAATATAACCTGATAACATTACATTCTCATATAGACTTTCAGGGAGGGCACAACCCAGTGATGCATCTATGTAGGGAGTTTCCTGTATGGAAATTTGCTCCTTTGTTGCAAAGGGCAATTTGTTTTTAACTTACAATTTTAGAATGGTCTGAAGTTCAAAGATCACACAGTTGACATGTATCAGAAAGTGGGACTTGATCTCAGGTCTTCCTGACATCAAGGTTTGCTATCCATCTCTGATCTCATTATGTCTCACTACCCTATGTATATGCTAAACTGTCAAATCCATGTGCCAAGGACTCCATATGGGGTGTTTGGATGGAAGGGAATATGCATTTATACGGAGCCTAATATATACTAGACACTGTTTTAAGGGCTTTACAAATATCTCCTTTAGTTTTCTTCCTTCCTTCCTTCCTTCCTTCCTCCCTCCCTCCTTCCTTCCTTCCTTCCTTCCTTCCTTCTTTCTTTCTTTCTTTCTTTGATGCCTACAATGTGAAAGAAAATGGCATCAAGGTCAGCTACCACCCTGGTGGTAATTTTATTTAACTGGAAAGTGCTACAAGCCAAAACCAAAGTGGAGGGAGAGCTGGCTCTTGATTTTCTCTTTGCAGGTTATTGGGCACTCAGTGGAGCCTCTGAGACCAAGATGCAATAGACTATGGATGCATTCTTTGCCATTTGGGCTAATTTTGGCCTCATAATGAACAGCAAGAAAACAGAATTTCTCCACCATCCATATGTAGAGCCATCAGTTATAGCAAATGGGGAAATTTTGAATGCTTTGGATATGTTCCTTTACCTTTGCAGTATACTTTTCAGAGATATCCACATAGATTATGAAGTTGTTGCATATATTGCCAGAACTGACTCAGTGTTTGGGAGGCAACATGTGGGAGAGAAGAGGGATTAAGCTGCCTACCAAACTGAAGGTCTACAGAGCCATTATGCTGACTTCATTGTTGTATGACTGAAACCTAAATGATCTTCCAGTGCCATACCAGGAAATGGAATCAATTCCATTTGAATTGTCTTGGGAAGATGCTGAAGATCACCTGGCAAGATAAGGTAGCAGACACCAGGGTCCTTTCTCCAGCTGAAATGCCGAACATTCAAATTTTATTGTGGAAAGGGCAACTTCAATGGTCTGGCCACACAGCCTGAATTCCAAGCATATTTTGCCTAACAGATTATTTTATGAAGAATTCATACAAGGCAAGCACTTTCAGAGAGGTCAGAAGAAGTGATAGAAGGACACTCTTAAGGTCTCTCCGAAGAACTTTGGCGTCATTTGTGAGACATAGGAGATGCTGGCACAGGACCATCCTTCATAGCGTGCCTACATCAAAGAATGTGCTGTTCTCTGAGCAAAGAAAAATCTTAAAAGAAACATGAGACACACAAATTTAGAGTCATCTTCTCAAATATTCATACAAGCTATTTGTGCCTGACTTGTGGCAGAAACTCTGGAATTCATATTGACTTTATCAGCCACAGTCAGATTCAATGATATCACAGTGATATCATGTTGGTTCTTCTCTCACATGAAGGACAAGCCATATATGTGCCTGCAGGGCATGGCAATTTTGTTGAAGAGGTATAACAAATATTTTTAAAATTATTATGCCATCCTAATGAAATATTACCAAAACCATGGTATTAGTGAAAAAAAATCTGTGAACTGGAGACAGAATAGATCCTAAAAAATGTTGATATGTATTAACTAAATCTTTTTAATGAAGAATTAATTCATCCCTTTATTTGATTTCTTATTTCCATATGTACTACAATTTCGAGAATGCATTTCCTTTCATAATTAATGGAAAGTGTGGTAGAAAGATATATTGAAAATAGGGTTAAGAAGGTCAAAAATGTAGGGCACTCATGCATGTTTCTGCATGAGTTGACACTAGTCAAAATGCAAGGAGAAATTATTTTTCCCATCTTCATTCACAGAAGTTAGTTTAGCTCTGTATAGATTAGGGTATTTGTTCATGGTAAAAGAAGACAATTGCTCAGAGTGACCCTTGGTTCCTTGGTCTCATCCAACTTATGTCCTTGAAAGTTCTTGGGAGGCTAATTATACATCTAAGAGATATCTTGATATTTGAGATCTTCTTCAGGGCTATCATAAGCATCTTACAAACTATGTATTATGGTTTAGTGGGGGGGATATTGAATTTTACAATAAGAATTGGGTTTGAATTCTACTTCATCATTATGTGACCTTAGATTGACCTTCTGTCCTTTCTGGGCAAGTCTCTGTTTCCTCACCTATAAAAAATGAGGATAATAACATTTGTATCTCATGGAGTTGGGAGGAAAGTGCTTTGCAAACTGTGGTTGAAATTAAACATCTGAAGTAATTATTACTTTGATATCTATTTGTATGCTCAGAACCTAGTGCACTTCCCTTCATACATCAAGAATAAAAATGAGTAACATATAATAATTTACATTTTGAAAAGTGCTTTAATGTGACATCTGATTTAACACTCTCAACACTTCCTCAAGGTAGACATCACAGATCTTGTGGACTCTCAGAAAGAGTTGGCTGAAAACCGTTGGGTTTTTCTGCATCTGCCTTGCAGTTCAAACACTTTTGAGGGAAAATCATTTTTCCAAAGACTCTCCTTTGTAGAGAGATGGTCCAATTCAAAGAAAAATGGTGATTATGCTGTACGCATACCATACAAGTTTCTACTGCTCATTTCTGTTCTTATTTTGAGGTTTTGTTGTGTCTTATTTTGTTAGTAGAGTATTATTAGTTAATATTTTTAAATACTTTTGGGGGAGAGGAAGGGAGAAAAGACATTATCAAGCATCTGCTATGTGCCAGGGATTGTGCTATGTGCTTTACAAACATTATCTCATTTGATCTTAGTATTCTCCTAAATTTTTTTAAAAAATAAAGTTTTTTTAAATTAATTTTTAAAAATCATGGTCATTTCTAGGTAGAGCAATACTTGTCTCCCACTCCTAGCCATCAACCTGGGTGGAGGGGGGTAGAGAAAAGAGCAGCCACTCCTTGTAACAAAAAAAATTTAAACAAAACTAACCATCTAACATCAGACAGAATATTCTATACCCTCTGTATATTAATTGAAGTGAGGAAGTCACTTACTCATTTCTATTTTAGGATAAAGAATACTAGTTGCAACATTTTAGAGTTGTTTTAGCTGTCTTTTACTTTATATTATTCTGATTGTTATAAATATAGTTCTTCAGCCTCTTGTCAGTTCACATTGACTGCATCAGTTATATAAATCATCCTATGTTTCTCTGAGTTCTAAAGTCACTAATTTTTTGCAGAACAACAGCATCCCATTATATTTATATAACATAATTTGTTTGGCTATGCCACAACTGATGGATACCTACTCTGTTCCCAGTTTTTGTTTCCTACTACAAAACTGCTAGTACAAACATTTTGTCACATTTTTAAAGGATAAGATTTTGGATTATGGATTGGACTTGTGATTTTATTGGTATAGGGAAAGCCTATGAAGGAACTTCCTCTATCAAAGCAAATCAGTCCATTCTTAGAATTAAAAGAGTAAATGACATTTTAATTGAATATTTAATTTTTTTAAAACCTATAGACTGAAGTATATTTTTCTTAAATAAAAGTAAAAATTTCCATTAAAATGCACCTATAATTTTCTGATTGAAGTCAGTGGGAAAATAGGATTCTTTTAGAACAAATGTACATTATTGCAAATTTTCCTGGAATATGTCTACTGTGCCAACCAATGAAGTAATTCCATTTCTTTTTTGTTGTGCACTAGAGAAATCAATCTCTGAAACTGGAATTAAGCAGCACAGAAATCCACTCAGTAGAGAAAATCATCTGAGAACATTATACATGATTTATTTACTCTGTCTTCACAGTCCTAATATGAACAATTAAAAATATCCCTGAAATTCTAGGTATCTTTAGTATCTTATGGACCTCTAAAATTACATATGCACCTCCATTTACTACTTCAAGTTGTATATGGATATACAATTTCAGTGGGATAGACCTACATTTCTACAAGGTAGAAATAATAATCATGGGTGAATGTAGCTTATATCAGTTTTCTATATGTTTTCCCCTTTTCTTGCTTTGTCCAAATCTATCATAGTAGATGATAATGCATTTCAAATAATGCTATATGCATTGCTATAAAACATAATTTCTAAATTTTTAGTGACAGCTAATGAGATATTATAAATAATATTAATAATATTTTCAAGTTTGGGGGTTTTATTTTGAAAGAAAATTTTTCAATATTTTATTTAAATGATCATATGAAATATTTTAGCTTAATATTCACTTAGATGGATAATTAATATACTTAGCTAAAATGGAGATCTCTAATCTCTTTGTGGGATATCTGTCCATATCCCTGGGATTTTAAAATGTTCTACCTATCACTGGACTACATGATGGAGATATAGTGATTTCCCCAGGCAGAGAAGGGTATTTGGACACAGAGAAGATTTTGTGACATGTTATAGGCCCATAATTAGCTATGGGAATCCTATTGCAAACTTTAGAACATATTAATTGGTAGACCACAGGGACTTTGTTGTCTGCCCCTGGATTTGATGTTTTAATATGTTTACAGATGATTTTTCTTTTAACTCTATTCTGATTGTGGAATATATTTTTGACTTTATTTTAATCAGCCGCATAAAATTTGAATTTGTGTCAGTGAACAAATTTTGACAGTACATAATAAAGGAACATATTCACTTAATTACCCCAGATGCTTTTTTTTTCTTTTTTACCTTATCACATTAGTATACATATTTTTAGCATCAGTGATGTTGTCTTGATTTTTTGTCAAACCACAACATTAACATCAGTTTCAATTATACAACAGGATAAATTAATAATATATTGTTAGATCCTGCGTGTCCATTTGCCTCATTTCTAAAATAACTACTAAGCTATCTTGAATGTGTATAAGATAGAGAAAAGAGAGAAATTGGGATGAAGTAGATTCAGGGTTTTCTAGTTTCTTAAGTGTATTTCTTAACAACCTTTCAGATGTAAAGGAGAGCAGATTTTTCGGAGCCTAAACATTAGTAAACATGAACTCACAATTATACAAGACTTTAAGTTTTATAAAATGCTTTGGTTTCCTAGTTCACAGGATTGTAAGATCATAGTTCTAATTCTTGTAGAAAGGTCATCAAGTCTAATCCTTTTATTCTTACAAATGGGAAAACAGACACAGTGTAGTTACTTGCTCTGGTTCACACAATTCTGTAGCAGAATTAGGATTCAAATTCAGTTGCTTCTACTGCCTCAAATTGCCTTCTGTACTTTTGTTTCTGAGATTAATTTTTTTTCTTTTAAACAGACACATGATCACATTTAAGCAAAATAAAAATGATTGTATACAAACTAATAATTTCTAATCAGTTTCCATTTGCTTTTCAAAATTTTGTATAAATATTATTTTCAGCTTCAACTTTTCCTTCCTCCTACCCCTTCCCCATTCAGAGTTATCCATTGTATATCATAAAGTTATACAAAACATATTTCTGCATTAGCAATGTTCTGTAAATGAACAAATCCTAGACCCACGGAAAATAAAGGGTAAAATTTGCTTCTCTCTTCATTTCAATTCTTTATTTGGAGGTGGATAGCATTTTATATCATAAGTCCTTTGGAACTGGTGGATCATTGTATTGATAAGGGTTATTAAATCTTTCTCAGTTTATTATCTTAATATTACTACTGTTATTGTGTAGACTGTTCTCCTGGTTCTCCTCATTTCATTTTGGACCAGCTCATATAAATCTTTCCAAGTTTTTCGAAGCCACTCCCTTCTTCATTTCTTATTGCATAATAGTGTTCCATCGCATCCATATACCATAAATTGTTTTAGCCATTCCAAAATTGATGGACACCCCCTATGTTTCTAACTCTTTGCTACCACAAAAAGAGTTATCATAAATATTTTTTGTACACTTGGTTCTTTAGAAGTCATCTTCCAGTCTCTACCAGATTTCCAAATGCAGTAATGTGGTAGATTGGTGGAAGAAACCTGTTTTCTCCTAAGGGAATCCATCACACTTTTAGAAATCTCTCATTATTAGGAAGTCATTTCTTGATATCTGACCTAAATTTTCCTCTTTGCTACTTCTATTCTTTGTTCTTGGTTCTGCCCCCTGGAACTCCCAAGGATAAATTCAAACTTTCTTTTTTCATATGCCATTCCTTTAAGTATCTTCAAAACAACTATCATGCTCCCCTTGAGCCCTCTCTTCTCGAGACTAACCATCCCAGTTCCTTCAACTGATCCTCATATTTCATGGACTCAAATTCCTTCATCATCATAATTGCCCACCTCCATATGCTCTCTACCTTATTAACATACTTCCTAAACTGTTTTGCCCAGAACTAAGCAGATTATTTCAGATGTGGACCGATGAGGGCAGAGTACATAGGGACTATTATCACTTACTTATTCCTAGAAGCTATGCTTCTCTCTCAACATAGACCAAGATTATATTTTTAGCTGCCACTTCAAACCTTTGATTTATATCAACCATAAAATCTACTAAAATGTGCAATCTTTTTCTGACAAGATGCTTTTACTATGCCTCCCTCATCTACTTATGAGGTTTTCTCCTTCTATCCATGAGAAAGTCCTTATATTTATCTTTACTGAACTTCATGTTATAAGATTTTGTCTAATGTTTTAGCACTTATCAAGATCTTTTTGGACCTAACACTTTCATCCAGTAGATGATCTACCCCATTCAAATTTATGTCATCATGAAATTGACTAAATCTTACATGTTATCCAAGTCATTAAAATGCTGAATCAGTAAGTTTCAATTCCTAGGTCTTGAGATCTACTGAGGGCCACCTTGAGGTAATTGTGACTACTCCTTGAGTATATCTATTCATCCAACTCTGAATCCACTTAATAGCATTATTATCTGGTCCATATCTCTCCTCCTTTTCTGCAAGAATAACAAAGTTTGTCAAATGCTTTGCCAGAATATAGGTAAATGATATATACATCATTCCTCTGAATTACTAATTTTGAAATCTTATTTAAAAGGAAACAAGGCTAATCTGGTATTTTCTGTTGTTTTTTTTAAGCCACATGAGATAATTATAATCCTCACTTCCCTTTCTAGTTCTTCATTAAACCTGTCTTTAATGATCCACTCTGGAATCTTCCCAGGAGTTGAAGTCAAGTGCATTACCTATATTCTATAGTTTCTTCTCTTCCCTTTTTGAAAATTAGGACAGTACTTGTCCTTCAGTCCTATGACCTCTCTCATTCTCTATGATCTAGTAAATATTAAGGACAATGGATCACCAAATATTCATGAGTTCTTCCAGTAGTTAAGCATAATAGGGCAAGTGACTTGAAGTCATCAAAGGTAACATTGTACTCTTGTTATTCCCTTGCTTATCATTTTCCTTTAGGCATTTTAAAAATTCATTTCCAATGCAAAGATCATTCTCGATGTCAGAGAAAACAATAAAAATTACTTGTGAGTGCTCTCAAATCTCTCTGATGCCTGATATCATCACCTCATCCCAACCAATGGTCCATAATAAATGTCAGTGAATGAGTAAATGAAAGAATGAATTAATAATAGTGAATAGAGATTTCTTTTCTATATGGCAAATATCAGAAATACTACTTTTCAAATGAACATAGTATGATTTTTGACTACTACATATGAAATCACTTGAGATACTGCTTTATTCTGATTCATTTAACAACTTTCATTCATTTATTCATTCAATGGACTTCCTCAAATTCTCAACTTTTGTGATTATTTTGGCTTAACTATAATTACTATATTCTTTATTTTTCTGGATTTTGTTATTTTATATTTATATTATAAATTATAAATTTATTTTCAGGTATTAGCTATACTAATAAATAGTCATAACACTACCTCTATAATTCTTGTTAAATAGAATAAAGTTTTGGCCTATAATCATTGCTCTGTTTTCATGGTTCTATCCCAGTATGTCATGTCATATCAGCCATTTACTAAAATGTAAAATTCATGCAGTATTATTTTAATGTGTGCATTAGTCTGCAGATGATGACAATATGGTAATACCATTCTTTTGAATGTTCGGAACATATTTTTTGATCCTGGAACTATAGCACATAGCTGTGGTGGGAAAGAATAAGGGGTACTAAAGAAGATAGTCTCCTCTTTATACTTCTGTTTTCCTGTAGAATCTCTGGGCTAGAGAAGGATTGGGATTTACTAATATTTTTGTTTAATAGAATGTGGGCAGTCATGATTTTCATGTTTGTTCCAGCTTTCATATCTACCCACGTTTCATATACATTAAGACAGCTGTGTAAGAAAGAAAATTGACTTTCTCTTGTTTGCTATTAATGGAGAGTAAATGATTTCAGGCCCTTTTAATGCATTCAGTTTTTAGGAGAATTACACTCTAGTTCTAAGAACCTTTGAGTTCAAGAGGAATGTTTATTTTTGTTATAATCTCTAATGGATGCAGAGCTAGGTCCAGCATGTTCTATATGCAGCAGCCATTCTGAAACAAATTACTTATACACTAATGTGAGCTGTGAAGGAGCAAATGAACCAGGTGTGTGAATGTAGGTTTCTAATGTGACCACTAACATTAAGTTACTAATGTGACCCTCTCATTAGCCATTACTTTCAATTAAATGTTCTAAAACAATTAGCTTTTGAGCTACATATTCTTATTTATAGCATATATATTCCCTAATGAGAGTAGAAATTACTGCTGGGAAAACTGAGTCTCAAACTTTTAATTTAGATACTAAAGATACATTACCTCAGATAGACTTGGTTCTTACAGAATTGCTAAGCTCAATTCTCCTGGTCACACGACTGTCTTACAGCCCAGGGAGCCCTCTTTGGAAGGCATCTAAAGAAATTTATAAGTATTTTGTGGGGAGAGAGGAGGAGAAAGTGAGGGGGAGAGAGACAGACAGACAGACACAGACACAGACACAGAGAGAGACAGAGAGAGAGAGAGAAGAAATGCCACAGAGATAGCCTGACTTACTCTCTGAAAAAGGGTCCTAAAACATTGAGATTTCCCACTGATCCTCAGGAGAACCACGTTAAAAATAGATTGTTCCTTCAGGTCATAAGTCATCATTCTTTTGCCATAAAAACCAAAGTAACCAGGAGATTGTCTGAAATTATTATTTAAGAAAGATTGAGAAACCTAAAATCCACATAGTTGAGATAGTGCATCAAACAATTAATGTTAGACATTTTTCTCTTCTGCTAGAAGGAATCAAAAAGTAAAAGTTCAAGTATTACGAATCTTAAAAATACATAGCTGAGTACTATATGGAAATATACAATGGATGAAATGTAAAAATAAAGGTTTTAAATAATAATTTCTAATGTTGTTGGAGAATTTAAGACAACTAAATCATAACATTGTTAGCTTATAGTTTACAAAGTGCTTTTTCATACATCAGATTCATATTGAGGTCACATTTCCATAGCATAAAGTTAAAACATGTTAAATGATTAAGAAACTTATCATGTTGTTGAAGAGTCAAGGCACATGATGATGCTTCATTCAGAGTTTATATTTGTTGTTTTTTTCTGGGACTAACATTAGGAGCCCTATGGTAGGCACCATAGATAATGTGGAGAGAAGACTTTAGTGGCAAGCCCCAGGGATCAGTGCTGTTTAACATTTATATCAATACACTGGATAAAGGCATAGCTGACATACTTATCAAAGCTGGAAGAGAGAGATAATGTGTAGACTGTCAGAATTGGGATCCAGAATAATTATTGAAAGACTAAATAATGTATGAAATTTAATAAGGATAAATATAAAGACTTACATGGGCTCAAAAAACCAATTTCACAAGTACAAGGTGGGGGAGACATGACTAGATAACAGTTTGTCTGAAAAAAGAACTGGTTATTTTAATGGACTTTTGCAAAATAAAATGCAACAGTGTGATATAGTGATCAAAATAATTAAAGTGATCTTAGTCTGAATTAAGACTGAGATAGTTTCCAGGCCTGGGGAAGTAATAGTCCTAAGGTGCTCTATTCTAGAAAGACCATATACTGCACATGTATTCATCCTTAGGCATTGTATTTCAGGGACATGAGTAATCTGTAGCGTGTCAAAGAAAAGTCAGCTGGTATGAAGAAGCACCTTGAGATAAATCTATATGAGGATAGGAACTGGGCTGTTTAGCCTAGCAAAAGGAAGACTTTAAGGGCCCATGATAGGTGTTTTCAAGTATTGAAGGGCTGTTTGGAGAAAAATGATTTATTTATTTATTTATTTTTGCCTTTTGCCAGTAATTGGTGGAAAATGGAGAGAGATAGATTGAGGGGAAAAATGCAAATGAAAACTTCTAATAATTAGAGCTATCCACAAGAGGAACAGGATCTTCTAGAAGATAGTAGGTGCTCCATCTTATGACATCTCTAAGGAAAGGTTGTATGATTACTTGTTGGGGAAGTTATTGAGGAAATTCTTGTGCAGGTATGGCCTTTGGGGCTCATTTTAATTCTTGAATTATGCTATTCTGTTGTGGTTCTTAGAAATGTAGATATTCTCATCTTTCCTAAAGCACTCACATACATACACTCACACTCACATGTATACACACACACTCACACTCAAACACACAAATATACACACAATTTCCTCTCTCAAAAAAGGGAGAGAAATCAAACTCTGAAATCCTCTCTCCCTTCTCAACTTTTCCATCATTGGCAAGGAGTGTCACTGACGTAACTGCTTCCCAACAAACTCACAGCTTGACTGTCCTTAACTTAACAGATGACATCTATCATGTCTTTACATCCTTTCTTTTATTTTTTATTTTTCCTTATACTTCTAGATTGCTAGTCTTAGCCTAGGACATTTATTGACATTAGTATTATAACTAATAATATTTATTATGGGTATTCTTCTACCTTCATAAAACATGTGAGGGAAATGTTTCCAAGAGTAGATGATCATTCCTTGTTTTCCTTCAGCTATTTGCTTGAACCTTTAAAAAAAGAGAATTGAAATAGTAGTCGATTGGAATATTTCTACTTCAATACTTGTCCTGCCTAAAATTCTACTGTTCTGACCATCTTCCCTTAAACAACACAATCTGTACTCCCTCCTATACCCTTATTCCCTGACACAGAGGTCATTATTTTCCCCTTATAGGTCATTCAGCACACTAAGGTCATGTTCGACACCATCTTCCAACAATTATTTAACTTAATGGTCCATGACTATGTAGTTTCTCTCTTTCCATTATGGACTAAAATGGAAATATACAATCAATGGGGTTAAGGGAAGCCCTGGGGTGATTAGCTGACCAGAAAGTTGCCCCACTATCCCTGGTTTGAGAAACCTTATGATCTAGCCATTCCAAGTTCTAGTTATGCCTGTAGAACAAGGGAGTATGTTGGATTTGAAGTCAAAGGATTTTAATCCTGCCTCTGATATTTACTACCTGTTACCTTAGGCAACTCAGTTTATATGATCCTTCACTAGGATTTAGTTTATTCAGATTTAAAATGAGATGCTTGGCCAATGGCCTCTGGAGTTTCTTTCAGCTCTAGGTCTGTGATCTTATGAGATAATAATCTTTCTAGATATTATTTCCCTCAACTTTAAAAGGAGAGAATTGGACAGCTACATTACCCTCCAGTTTTAACTTGATGACCTTTATGAAGTCAAGGGAAGGAAGAAACCTAAAGGACATGCCAAGTGCATAGAAGAGTATATGAATCTGAAACATGGTATGGAAATTGGTCATTCAGATAATAAGTGTAATGGGTCAATAAAAAATAAAAAGAATGTGAAAAGACAAACACGCCAGTGAAAATTTATTTTTAAAAACACAAAGAAAATAGAAAGCAAAGATGATAAAACTAAAGAAGAGAAGGACCTAAAGAAGAGTTGGAGCAGAGCTGGTAAACACAGATAAGTAAATAGATAGTGAGGCTGATATGAATTGTGTACTGATTGGGTGCTATCATGGTGTCAGGGACTTTTGGTAATTTGACATAGCTGTATGGACAGATAACCTTTTGAGCTTCTTAAGAGTCTTGTGGTCCATTTGCCCTAAGACATCGTAATTCTCACCTAATACCTAAATGGATATATGCATATATTCTTTAAATTTCTTTCAAGAGAGACAAAGGTATATTCCCCACACATAAGGTCTCATACTGTATAAATTCATTTTGTTTTTATCATTTTATCCCCAAAACAAAGCAGAGAGCTTCACATTCTTCTTCCTTTGCTCAGTCTGTACCCACCACCAGATTTCACTGTTATGATGATAACTCCTAGTGAGAAAAACACTATCTACCAATGCAGAACAGCAACTTTTTTTAGAACACTTTCTGGGAGCACTGAGATGAAAAATGACTTGACCAAAGACATAGCTAGTATGGATCAGATCTTCCCAATTTTTAGGTCAGTTTTGTATTCACATGCTGCATTTCCTCTCTCTCATTCCTGATGTATATCAAGGGCTTAATAAATTATTGTTGAATTGGAACTATGGGATTTTAGCATCTTTGGATCATTTTTTTCATACATATATTTAGTTGTGACTGGAATGCTTCTTAAGCTAGGATTGCAAATATCTTTTTGGTATTTCTTCAGCTATCTCTTATAATATTTCTCCCATTCCTCACAACCTATCTTTCTCTTATTCTTTCAGAAAATCTTCTTGTCTGAAAGGAACTGAGGCAATAATTCTTTGGATCCTGTGATGTATTCACAGAGCTTGTAGAAAAAAGGAAAAAAATGTATACAAAAAATAGGAGCATAAACTTAGAACTCATTTTGGGACCAAATGCTGTTACTTTTTAAAACATGTTGTACAGTTTTAAATTAAATTCCACCTGACAAGTATTTATGGAACACCTATTATTTTCTTTGAAGTGTACTAGGAACCATGGGAGATGCCAAAGAAATATATGACAAGGTCACTGCCTTCAAGAAGCTTAAAGAATTGTTGGGGAGACAGAGGAACACAGATGAAATAATTAGAGAATAATAATAAGACAGAATAGAATCAAGTGCAGATTGAATGGGTCAAATGAAGTGTTGTAGAAGGTCAGGTAGCTGGAGACATTCTGTCTTTCGTATTTACCATTCTTCAAGTAAACCACTTTCCCCTCTATACTCATTCCATATATTTCTACTAAGAAAAGTAGGGTTTCAGGCCAACTCTAACTCATTCTCTCCCACTACTATTAACTTTGCTAATGAAAGATTCCTCTTTGCTAACTTTCTCCCAAAAGCAGCACTTAATGACCAGTCAGAATCCAAGATGATTATGTAACTTCTCTGGAGAACATCAACATAACAATTCTCCTGTGCCAACAAAAAAAAACCTCTGAAACAAAACACTAAAATTCATAAGAATGAGAGATAAAAGATGCAATACTTCACAGTTCAAAAAGGGAACTATATTAGAAGAGTGCTGTGTTCAATTCTCAGCACCACATTTTAGAAAGAGCATTCATGAGCTTGTAGCAAAGCCAGAGGAGGATGACCAGACTACAGAGAAAAGGCTATGGCATAAACAATTGTTTAAAATACTATGAATATTTAACCTAGAGAAAAGAAGACTTGTGGATGTGGGGCAGCCAGATATAAGGTGGACATGATAGACAATTTCAAGTATTTGAAGAGCTCTCATGTGAGAAGATTAGATTTGTTTTGCTTGGTCTCAAATAGTAGAAAAGAAATCCAGATTTAGATTCAAAATAAGGAAAGAAATCTCAGCAGAATTGTCCAAAAGCAAAATGTTCTACCTTAGTGATTTCCATCACTAAAGGTCTTCAGATGGCAATATTTATGACTACTTGTTACAGATCTTATAAATGAGATTTCTGTCAAATAATGAGTTGGATTAAATGGCCTATGAGGTCTCTTTTGTCTCTGAGAATCTGAATTGTGATCCAAAAGTCCTGTAAAAGGTAGATTGATACTGTGATCCTGAATAGGAAATTAGCCAGCGAACTGGGACTGGAGGGCAGAATTTTAAAATTAATAGTGAACAAAGAAGATTTCTAGTTGGTCAATTGGTCAGCAGGCATTTACAAGGGGTTCATAATGTGCTAGTTGCTGTGCCTTTATATAAATAATAAAGGCAAAAGACAGTTCCTGTTCTCAAAGAGCTCACATTTAAATAGCAGTGCCCCAGTAGATTTTATATTGTCTTGGCACCACATAGGTGAGGCAAATACCATAAGAATGTATCTAATTATGCAGTCTCCCAAGTGACTGCTGATTTGTATATCTTTATTGGTTCTGGTTCTGAATTTATGATTCATAATCATCAAAGATTTATATAGTAAATGTTAACAGTGAATACTGAGCTATATCATGCAAATTTACATTTCCCCCATTTTGTTCATATACTCATTTGAATTGTGACTTCATGACTTTTAGAGTTCCTTCTGACGATTAGGAAACTAAGACTTTGAGAGCTTATTTGTCATTTCTTATGATACAGTATTCCATTGCAATAATATACCACAATTTGTTCAGCCATTCTCCAATTGATGGACATCCCTTCAGTTTCCAGTTCTTTGCCACCATAAAGAGTTGTTCTAAATAATTTAGAACATATAACAGACACAGTTTTATAACTTTTTGAGTATAAATCCAGATTTCTCTCCAGAATTATTGGATTAGTTCATAGTTCTACCAACAATGTCTTAGTGTTCCATATCCCCTCAAATATTTCTTATTTTGCCCTTTTATCATTTTGATCAATCTGATAGGTATGAGATGATATCTCAGAGATGTTTTGATTTGCATTTATCTAATCAATAATGATTTATAGAATATTTCATGGTTATATATAGCCTTGATTTCTTCACATAAAAAACTGTTCATATCTTTTGACCATTTAGGAACTGGGGAATGGCTCTTTTTCTTATATATCTGACAAGATTCCCTATATATTTTAGGTCTGAGACCTTCATCTGAGAAACCGTCTATAAATTTTCACCCCAACTTATTGGTTTCCTTCTAATCTTGGCTCCTTTAATTTTATTTGTACAAAACCTTTTCAATTTAATAAATTCAAAATTATCCATTTTACATTTCATGATTTCTAACACTTATTTATTCATAAATTTTTCTCCTATCCATAAATATAACAGGTAATGTTTTATTTGTTCTTCATATATCCCTTTATATCTAGGTCATGCATCCATTTGATCTTATCTTTGTAAAAGGTGTAAGATATTGGTCTACATCTAGTTTCTGCTTTTTAGTTTTCCCAACAATTTTTACCAAACAGTGAATTCTTATTCCCCAAAGTTGGAATTTTCCTTTGTCAAATACAAAGTTATTCTAACCTTTTACTTTATAATCTAATTTGAAATATGATACTGCTAGGCCTCCTTCCTTAACATTTTTTTATTATTTCCTTTGATATTATTAAACTTATGTTTTTCCAAATGAATTTTGTTATTATTTTTTCTAGCTCATAAAATGAGTTGTTTTTTTTTTGTAATTTAATTGGGATGGCAATGAATAAGTAGATTAGGTTAGGTAGGTCTGTCATTTTAGTTATAATGGCTCTACCCATCCATTAACAATGAATATTTCTTCAATTATTTAAATCTGATTTTATTCGTAAAAACCTTTTTCAATCTCCATACCCCTGACCCTCCAGTAGACCTTTTTGTAATCACTGTACAATATGAAAGTGAAATGGATTCTAGAGTTTTCCTGGCATGTTTGCATATAGGAAATAATAATAAAAAAGTTAATTTTTCATAAATAAAATGTTATTCAGTGATAACATTTTGATATTTTTAAGTAGTTTACAAAGTCAACTATATTATTCAAACTCTCGATTCTTTTTCTTGTCAGCTAAGAGTTTGATTCTCCATATAGTTTTCTAAAATTTTTATCATTATTATTTAAAAAAAACTCTTTCCTTCTGGTTTAGAATTGATACTAAATATCAGTTCTAAGGCAGAAAAGTAGTAAAGGCTAGGCAATTTGGTTTAAGTGACTTGACTCAAAATATAGGTAGTGTCTGAGGTCATATTTGAACCTAGGTTTTTCCAACTTCAGGCCTGGTTCTCTTTCCCCTAAGCCACATGGCTGCCCCACAGTATAATTTCAGAAAGAGGAAGCTACATATTTCTTTCATCTTTCCATTTTTTTTGCATTGGATATGAGTTAGAGAAGAGGACTAATTCTGAGAGGCAAGTTGTTGTTATATACAGAATTAAAGCTGAAAAAACACTTTTTTAATAAGAATAGTATTTACTTCTTCTAGAGCATTCCAAAATTTTTAGAATTTCATTGATTGAAAGTCAATTTAAAATTTCTGGTCATTGTAGAAATCAATACATTTGTCTAGAACTGGATTTTCATTGTTGATTTTTTCAAGCTCAATATGAAATTTTAATACCCAAACATTATTTTTTTGATTTAGGTTTGGGTAAGTAGGAATTATTCCTTCAAATTACTCTTCAACTTTTTCATTTGAATTGTAACATAACATCCTTTTTGAATCTTGACCTTTTTCTTTCACTGTCTTTCAAGGACATTCTCTAGCTGTGTGACTATTGGTAAATCACTAAATCTCTCTGAACCTGTTTCCACATCTGTAACAGGGCAATATGATTTGTAGTACTTCTCTCCAAAAGCAATTAAGAGGGTCCAATGATATGAAGAATGAAACAAGCAGTCACTAGTTATCTACATAGTGAGTATTCTATAGGTTAGCTATTTATTATTATTGTTGTTATTATGACTACTACTGCTACTAAGTACCAGGCACTGTGCCAAGCACTTTAAAAATATCTCCTTTGATCCTCACAACTGGTACTATTTCCCCTTCCCCCTTTTGTAATTGAGGAAACTGAAATAGACAAAGGTTAAGTGACTTACCCAAGGACACCTAGCTAGTGTTTGAGAAATGGATTTGAACTCAAATCATCTTTACTACAAGCCCAACAACACTTTATATACTGAGTAACCTAGCTTTATTTTTTTGGTTAACCTAGCTTCTTATATGTTATAATGCACAAAAAGTAATTTAGTAACTTCCGAATACTATAAAATATCATCTATTATGATTCCTGAAGGGTTAATATTCTTATCTGTTTTGTACTATAAATTGCTATAGAACAAGGGGCTGTAGAAAAAGACACCCCAAAATCCCTCAGAGCTGCCTTGGTCTAGAGTATCATACCTATTTAAAATGCTCTGTAATGTGGTGGATATAGAGCCAGATCTCTTTGACTGCTTTATGAATACTCAAGTATTTAATGATGAGGATATTGAGAGAGAAGCAAATGATGATGAGGAAGATGATGTACTAGCCTCTCTTGATTTTACTAGTTAAAATCTTCCTGTCAGTGTTCTTACTGAGCATCTAGATATCTATGCATTTGGGGAAAAATAGAGCTGCCACTGGACCAGCTGGTGGGGGCACATAGGGCAACGGACTCGAAGGTGAAACAAAAATGATATCTGTACTTGGTTAAAGACTCCACTGAGTGCTTTCTCCACTTCTCCAAATTGGGGGTTGTTTTTATGGAGAACACTGTGCCTATGATTATCCCAGCATGTCATTGTTAGAGCAAGGAAAATCACCACTGATAAAGACATCAAGTCACTTTTTGAGGAGCATAGCTCCTCAAGGACTTATTTTTCCTGGTATTCGTTGTCCTCAAGTCCCAAATGTTTTAAAAACAACATGAAAAATTGAGATAATATCCCTGCAAAGACAAACTCCCTTTAATTATAAATGTTTGTTTGAATATCCTAATGATAGAGCAATCAACTGAAAAACATTTATTAAGTATCTACTATGGGCCAGACCCTGCGTTAGGTGTCAGGAATATAATGCCAAAATGAAAGATTCCTTGCCATCAAGTAGCTTGCATTCTTTTTGCATGTAACTATTAAAATACATAATTGTAGCCCATATAAAGTGTTGAGGATCCTCATCTCAGCTTGCCTTCATACTTATGAATAGCTAACCTAGGGCAGGGTTGCAACTTTTCCTCAGGGTTCTAAGGATAAAGCTCTCAGGGATTTTGTGTCCTTTATCTAAAAGATAATATGGAATATATGTGTATATATATGTATATATATACATACACACATATAAATATACATATTTAAACACCACATATCTGTCTTTGAGAGATTCAAAAGACCTAGAGCTAACTTTTTATTCCCATTAGGTTGAGATAATTATGGCAAATGCATGAAATCACCTTTTTATTTGAATGATGAAAGTTGGAAAAGAACAACTGAGGGAAAGCTCTGCTGCTCAAGGTACATACATATGTAGACTGGAATTAGGAAGAGAAGATGTATTTCATGCTTGGGGAATGAATCAAAAGGGGCCCTGGGTAAAAGCAAACAAAGTGAACTGCTACCTAGGGCTTACGATTCCAGTCTAGAAATATAAACATATTTAAAAAATAACTACCTCCTCTTCTTTATCTGCTTCCATGTCCATGTCCTGATCTCTGCTTTAGAAAAGTCCATAATTGCATCTCTGTTCCCAGAAGAGTAGAATTCTTTATCAATGCCCATTTCCCTTAGTGTCTGTGTAGGGCAGAAGGGATCCAGAGCTGTCTTATGAACAGATCAGTTTACTACAGAGAGGAATGGACCCTATACGTGAGTGTTAACTTACCCCAGATCATATTTCTGAGACAAATATGGTGATGATAAAGATAATGCTGACGATTTATATAGAATTTTGCTATTTGCAAAATATTTTACAAGTATTTTTTCTTTAAATCTCTTTAAATTCTCATAAAATGTCTATATGATCGCTACTATTATGTATGATTTCCATTTGACATACAAGAAAACTGTGTCTGAGATAGTTTAAATGACTCTCCCAGGGGTCACACAGCTAGTATATGAGGTAGGATTTGAAATCCTATCTTCCTTTAAGTTCAGTGCTATATCCATTATGCCCTGTAGCTACTAAATCTCCATAGTTATTCACTGCTAAGAGACACACTTCTGTTCAAAAGAAGATGCTGTCAAAAGGGACTAGAAATGGAAGGCAGAAATAATAAAGATATTACATTAAAATTTTTGTGTATTGTTTAAGAAAATGAGAAAATATTCTGGAAAAGTACTTACAGAATGAATAATCCCTTAATATGTTACTTTTCCATTTCCTTAGTATTTTTAGAATTTTATGTTGCTTGCATAGTAAAAATAATTAAAATACTAAATAATAATCAGAAAATATTAAATAGGTCTATAAATAGAAAAGGTCAACTTATATTAGTTCTGTGAAGTATGGAGCTCAGTGAGTACTCTGATAAAACTTTATATCCTCTACCCACATTCCAAATTTCTTCGAAGTCCATTAAAATATAAGAACATGTGCTCATTTGAAAAAAATGACATTTTGTTTTAAGGTGTCAAACTGGCTCACAAACCAACCGTAAACTAGAGCTTGCTACATTTTTTTTTGTGGTACTTCCGAAATCAGTCTCAGCCTTCAAAAGTTTTTGTGGAATAAGCCAAAATGTGAAATGCTGAGCAGTTGGACTGAGATGTCAACCACACTATTCTTAGTAAATTACAAAGTAAATCAGCTTCATGAAAACAATTTTTATGTTGTCAGTTCAGAATCCAAAGTTTAGCAAAAGTTTTAGCTCCTTATTACCTGAATATTTTTGTTCTAATGCAAATCATCTGATATATTCTTTGGAGACATAGAATCACAGGATTTCAGAAGGAGAAGAGACTTAATCAGCTATCAAATATAACCCAGAAATGAAAATGAACCCTACTGTATGTAACATACTCAACAAGAGGTCACCTAGTTTTCTCTTTTTCAGTCTAAATATCCCTTGTCCCGCTAAATGATCTTGAACATTCTCCTCTGGACACTCTCAAGCTTATCATCATCCTCCCTAAAATCTGTTTTTGTTTTTGCTTGGCATATAGTAGAAAAAGGATAGATATGCTTACTAAATCAGCCTGGGACCAGAGAACCAGAATATTAGTAATGGAACTGAAAAATAATTTAAAAGAACAAAAAAAGAATAGAATAAAAATGGATGAAATACATTGTAAACAATTAATACAATATAAATATGAATGTGTCTACCATATGCAGGGCACTGTGCTAGATTCTGGGGGAATGCAGTATTAAAAAATACATTGCCTTTGGCCTCAAAGAACTTACAGTTTAATTGAGGCATAAGACAAAATACAGATAGCATTTATATACAATATTATATGATAATTAAGAAGAAAGTTAAGAGTTTTACTTAAGAAAATTTCATGGTATATATGAGAGTATTTTAATAGTAGGAGTACTTCCTAGATGGCCATTGCATTGGGTTTTAAAGGGAATGTAGGAATTCTTCAAGAATCAAAGTCATGGGCAGGTACATTCCAAGCACAGGAAACAAAGTGAAAACATTTGCAGATACATGGAAGTCCACAGTGTTTTTTATCTTTTTATTGCTTTTGGTTGGGGAATGTTTGGCCAGAGAAATAAGTCAGTTAATAAGTATTTATTAAGACCTCCTATGTTCTAGACGTTACGATAAGCACTGGAGATTATTTGAGACCAAGAAGAAAACCAGAAACATAGATTGATGCCAAACTGTGGAAGTTGCCTGATGCCTGGCAAAGCAGTGCACACTCATTTTAATAGACAATATGAATTTTAAAAGATTTTTTGGAAGAGTGGAATGACCATATTATTGTATAAGAGAGATTATGTCTTCTGGCCAAGGGTTGTAGGATGGATTGGAAAAAAGAAAGAGAGATGATCATATTTTTCAGAAGGCTACCATAATAGTTTGGGCTAGTGGTAAGAGATTCTATTTTGAGATGGTAGAAATGAGATTATCTACATGAATAGGAGACATGTTTTGGAAGTAGAATAAACAAACTTTAGCAACTGATTGGATTTGTGAGATGAAGGAGAGGAAGAAAGGATAAAATGTTTTGCCATAAACAAAATGAGTGAAATCCAACAAGAGAATCAGCTTTCATGGGACATAGATTTCAGTGTTGGATCTGCACAGTGGGACAATCCAAGTGAAGGCCTCCTAATGATAGTTGGAGATTTTGTCTGTGACTCAGAAAGAAATTAAATGAGGGTATACCCTTAAATTGGGGAATGGCTGAACAAATTGTGGTATATGTTGGTGATGGAATACTATTGTGTTCAAAGGAATAATAAACTGGAGGAATTCCATATGAACTGATAAGACCTCCAGGAATTGATGCAGAATGAAAGGAGTAGAACCAGGAGAACATTGTGCACAAAGACTGATACACTGTGGTAAAATCAAATGTAATGGACTTCTGTACTTGCAGCAGTGCAATGACCCAGGACAATTCTGAGGGATTTATGGAAAAGAACGCTACCCACATTCAGAGGAAGAACTACAGTAGTGGAAACAGTAGAAAAACAAATGCTTAAACACATGGGTTGATGTGGACATGATTGGGGATGTAGACTCTAAATGACCACCCTAGTGCAATTATCAATAATATGGAAATAGGTCTTGATAGATGACACATGTTAAAACCAGTGGAAATGCACATTGGCTATGGGGGGAAGTTTGAGGGGGCGAAGGGGAAAGCAAAAACATGAATCATGTAACCATGGAAATTTTTTCTAAAAAAGAAAAAGAAAAAGAAAGAAATTCCAGCACTGGAGACAGAGATTTGGGGCGGGAGTATGGAGGGAAGTCATTTGCCAAGAGATTATGGTTGGTATTATAAAGAGTGAATATTTCCAAGGGCAAAAAAGGAGGATTAATGATAGGTCTTTGGGGAATGGCAACACTAAGTATCAGGAAGTGAATAAGAAATCAGCAGAGAAGGAAGAGTTAGAGATATCAGAGAATATTCAGGAGAACTTTGTCTCTTAAATTGAGTGAAAAGAGCATTCCCAGGATGGCAGGTTGGTCCACCATTATAGAAAGGAGGAAGAATGATGGATAAAAATCCACTGAAATTGCTGAACAGGAACGAATTGTTACTTTATTTCCAACTGATACTTCACAAAGTTTATATGAGTATCAAATGAGACAATACAAGTTTAGTGGATCTCTGAGTTTACTCACCCAATCTAAGCATCAATTACTGGCACAAACTAAGTATGAGTCCTCAGACTATGGCAGCTTTCTTCTCCCCCTAAGGATTCTAGGGGTATCCTAAAGGGTATTGAGATTTTCCTTTCTTGTATTATTGATTTGAATTCTTCCAATGTATTTATCCCAATAACAATTGCCAGTGATTACTCCCCCAATATCACATACTCATTGATATCACTGATACGTAATTAACATTAATTAGTATTTTTATAAAGGAATATTTAGTAAAAAGATATAGCAATGGACAACTAGGTGGCTCAGTGGATAGACTACTAGGCTTAGAGACAGGATCTCCTGGGTTCAAATTTGGCCTCAGATACTTCCTAGTCATATTACCCTGGGCAAGTCACTTAATTCCAAGCACATAGCCCTTACCACTCTTCTGCCTTGGAACTGATACTTAATAGACAGAAGGTAAGGGTTAAAAAAAGACACAGCAAAAACTAAAGTAGAAATACTGTTCTGTGTTATACACTGACAATTACTTCTATGGCTGTGGATAGCATTTTTAATCATGAGGCCCTTGGAGTTGTTTTGGATCCTTGCACTTGCCTGTAATAAATAGCTTAGTCCTTCAAAGTTGATCATCTTACAATATTTATGTTACTGTATGCAATACTCTTTTGGTTCTGCTCACTTTACTTTGCATCAGTTCATATAAGCCTTTCCAAGTTTTCTGAAATCATTCTCTTTGGCATATCTAATGGCAAAATAATATACCATTACAACCGTATAACACAATTTGTCCAGCCATTCCCCAATTGATGATCATCCTTTCAGTTTCCAATTTTTTGTCATTACAAAGAGACTTTCTGTATGTACTTTTCGTACATATATTTCCATTTCTATTGTCTATTATCTCTTTGGGATACAGACCTTTTAGTGAAATTTCTGGGTCAAACGATATGCACAGATATATATGGCCCTTTGGACATGATTCCAGATTATCCTCCAGAATGATTGTATCGGTTCAAAACTCCATCAACAGTATATAAGTGTTCCAATTTTCTCACATTCCCTCCAGCACTTACTATTTTCCTTTCTGGTCATATTAGTTAACCTAACAGGTATGAGGTGATATCTCAGAGTTGTTTTAATTTGCATTTCTCTAATCAAAAGTGATTTGGAGCATTTTTTCATATGACTATAGTTTTTTTTTATTTCTTCATGAAAATTGCCTGTTCAGAACCTTTGACCATTTGTCATTTGGGGAATGACTTGTATCCATTAGATTTTGATACTCATTCCCCTAAGAGTTGGAAAGAATAAGCACAAAGAAATGGAGGGACTATGTGTTCATGGTTATGTTTTCCCTCCAGTAGTAAAAGGAGGCTCACTAATATTACCTCTTCTCCACCCACAAGTTTATAGCAATTTTTGCCTTGCCTGCTTGCTTCAGAAAAGAGATTGAGTTTCTTCAGGTGAGCCTTTTGAATGCATTCTCAGTTCCATCTCAACAGCCAAATAAAAGGCTTTTTTCAGCATCCATTAAGGAGACAGGAAGCAATCATGGAACACCTATACATGCTTTGAATTAGAGGGAAGGACTCTCCCGTATATGTTAACATGTACTTCCAAAAGCAGAATCATCAACTTCCCCAATCTTGCCTTGCAGATTGGCAGCAGCCAAAATCTCTTGCCTCTAATGTGAAGAATGGACCTCCCTTGAATAGCTCTCCTGTTATATAAAGAAAAGCTTCTGAGAACTCAAAACATCAACACCAGATATTGTTGTTATTATTATTATTAGAAATGTTGAAAATCCTAGTTGCAAAATGGAGAGGAGAATGAGTAAATATGGGCATATTTGTAAATACCTTGTTCAAAAAGAGATAACTCAATGTTATAATGGATAGAGTATTGGATCTAGAATCAGGAAGATGAGTTCAAATCCAATCACAGACACTTACTTGTGTGACCAAGTCATTTAATCCGTCTGCCTCAGGTTCCTCATCTCTAAAATGAATATATTAATATAATAATAATAATAATAGCATCTACTCTCCCTGCTGGTTGTCCTGAGGATAAGATGAGATATTTGTAAACTTCTTTGTAAGCCATAATATTTAGGTGCTATTATTATTCCAGAATAATGAAGGGGAGAAGAGAGATGATATGGTAACTGTATGATGACAAAGGGTTAAAGGAAGACTTTTGAAGAATTGGTTCAAGTTGAACATATTTTTAGGTTGAAGAGAAAGGGATGAGATGGATGAGAAAGAGAGAATGACTAGTAGAAAGCACCAAGGGCAGAGACAAGAATTAGTCTTAGTGAATATATCTTCTGTGATTAAAGGGGAAAAGTAAAGAAAGGGTGATGATGCCAAGAAGGTTTGAGGAATGGAGAAAAGGAACTCAGTTTGTGTTCAATGCCATTTATCTTCACAACAAAGTAGGAATCTAGGAAATTTGCTCTAAGTATGGAGAGCGGCAGTGGAGTTAAGGTTGAGAAGAAAGAACAAAATATTTGGAATAAATTACATGGAGTGAGATTAAGGCAATCAACATATGCTTTATATAATGCTTCTCACTGCAGACGAGTCCTGTTTTCTGTTTCAGCTGTGGTCTCTAACATGTCAGACATGTATTTTCCATAATTTGGTATTCATAAAGGCAACAGAAGTATGGTGCTTCAATTTGATGTTTTACCAGATGAATTCTAGATTATGTGCCTTGTACAAGGAGTCTAGTCTGATAGATTCCTGACACTCTATGATTTCACTAATGAGGGAAGACTTTTAATAATCAGAATCATAGCTAGCAATTCTAGAACCTGAAGATAAGGATGCAGTAGATAAGTCTAAGAGTGTGAACCTTGAAATACAAGCTCTTTGAAGGGTGATATCCCAGGAAATGACCCAATAGATGAGAGATAGGACTCCAGAACATCAGAGGCTATTTCTCAGGAAAATGTTTCCAGAAGACAGGAATAGTATTGTTCCAGGCCAAATTTAGTCAGACCCAATAGTGGCACCAAGGAATCGATAACTCATTTCTTTAGAGTCCAGTCTAGGTTCCTGCAGTATAAACCAAGACCTCTCAGATTTTGGGGGAGAGGCTGAATTTAGGGAAGGCAATAGAAGAACACTGGGTGGTAGGCAAAGGAACAACTGGGGTTCCTAACCTGCAGTGTAGAAGGCCAGTGACAGGACTGAGAGAAGAAGAATAAATGACAAAGGGGCTGATTTGAAATTAGGTCTTCTGACTCCAAATCCCTTACCCTCTCTACTATACCAACCTGCAATTAATTATCTCTCTCCCTGCAAGAGCAACTCCAAATTGGGTAAAAAAGAATATATTACTGCTGTGACTGAATAGTTCTTATATAGCTATTTGAAACCAAGCACCACATTCCCTAGGCCTATGTTAAGGAGAATTAAGAAGACTTCCTCTTTTTTTTTTAAACCCTTAATCTCAGTGTATTGTCTCATAGGTCGAAGAGTGGTAAGGGTGGGCAATGGGGGTCAAATGACTTGCCCAGGGTCACACAGCTGAGAAGTGGCTGAGGCCGGGTTTGAACCTAGGACCTCCTGTCTCTAGGCCTGACTCTCACTCCACTGAGCTACCCAGCTGCCCCCTAAGAAGACTTCCTCTTAATATTCTCCAAAGCGTTAAAAGAATGACATCATCTTATTACCTACTAAGCCCTCCCTCCCCCAAATGATGTTCTTTCAATGGTGATCCCACTATTTGTGATTTTGTTCAAGAAATAGAAATCCCTAATTCCTCAGATCAAAAGTTGAGTGATGGGATTCTGGAAAACTCCCATATTTGGGAGGATCCTACCCTCTTTCTGAATCCTTTTAGATTTGACTACAAATACAGCTTCAGAGTTACAAATCTTGCATAACAGCCTTCTGATGGTGATGAATCATAAATATGGTCCAGTAAACTGACTAAGAAGTACAGCAGCATTCTTGTTCCCTGTCATTCATGTCCTTTCCTGATTTCCTTCTACTGGCATTCTTCCAATTGATTTTCTTATGACATTTCTAATGATATGATGGGGCATCCAGAGTGAGTGCAGAGCCCTTATGCAGAGAAGACCATACTGGGTTCAGTGAATTGTTTCCTCCTCTGGGCCCATGATGAAGGTTTTCTTTTTAAAACACATTTGGTGATTTAATCCTTCAACTCTATCGTCTCATCTTTCAGGTCTTATAAAACTAGTGGAATATGATGCCTGGTCATTTGAATCTTAATCACCTCACTGAATTTTTTTTCTGGAAGAACTCATGGGGAATATGTTTTACTGATCCCAAGAGAGTGGAGTCATGAGAGATGGCAGCCTTTACATTGTTTGAGAGTCAGAGGAACTGAGTTCTAATACTGATTCTACCACTTCTTGCCTCTCTGATCTTGGACAAAACACTAAATCACTTTATGACTCAGTTTACTCATCTGAAAAATGAAGATGTTGACTAGATTGACTCTGAAGTTCCTTCTAAATTTAGGGTCATAATTCTCATGTAGTCGTAGAGCTCAAATTTGTTTACAAAGTTCAAATTCCCCTGCAAGAGATGACTGGTGTTAGTCTTTTCCTACTCATATCTTTAGGGTGAATGAATGAAAATATGTTTAAGCTTTGTGCTAAGCTCTTGAGACATATATAAATCAAGGAGAATCTCTGCCCTCAAGAAGCATACATTCTAATAGAGGGGCAACAGGTATAGAAGAGTGATGGCTAGTGAAGGACATTTTGTTTTGGAAAATCACAGAAATGGTGAGTGGAGGCATGGAGGAATATTGAATTCAGTGAACATTTATTAGGCTATGTGCCAAACACTTTGGTAAGTGATGGGATTATAAATAAGAATAAATAAGAAAAATAAAAGCAGTATCTTCCCTCAAGGTGTTTACAGTCTTATGTGGAAAGACAACATACAATTGGAAGCTAAAAATGGGGTATATCTCAGGGTTGTGATGCTCTGAGACTCAAAAACCAAGCAGAGCTACTGATGGAAAATGAAGTTACCTGTAAATTCTAAGCCCTCTATAAAGGAAAGCTTCGGAAAGAGTTTAATATTCTACCTTTTAACCCTTCATTTAAAGGCAACTTGGGGAAATGAAGTGGTGTTGAGTATCAAAAATTGAGTCTATGTTCCCCAGTTAGAGACTAACAATGGGCTGGGGGACTGAGCTCTAGTATCTGCACTAGAAAATGCCACTGTCTCTTGTGAGGTTCCATTTTACCTCCATGCTGCAAACAAAGACCAGCCAGGCAACATAGCCACAAATATTTATAGGAAATAATATTAAATCCAGGAGTTCTTTAAAAGGAAAAATATGCTAATATGTGGAAGTAATGCAGGAACAGTATAGGAAAGATTTCTCTTCATATTTCTCCCTCTCCCCTTCCTAGAGAAGCATCCAATATAACTTATAAATTTTTAAAAGAAAGAGAAAAACATATAGCAAAATCAAATTGCACATTGGAAAAGAATGACATTATATTCAAAGTACAAAATCCATGGTATCCACTTGCCTATTATTCCATTCCTTTTGTATGTTTTTCTCTCAGTGCTCATGCTGTTGGAGCTGGTGACTGCAATAAAACATGTTTAGATACTGTTCTCCTTTTCGATTTAGAAATCATCTCTTGAGGTCTTCTTAAAGAAGGAAGTTGCAGGTATGGCAGATACTGGTGGGCAAGCTTGTACTCTCATTGGGATGACCACCATGTTTTCCTTCTCTCCTGAGGGTTCTTCTAAACTCCCTCCAGAAGGGAAAATCTTTCAGCCTCCAGACTTAGGCCTAATTTCCTACCTCCTTTCTCCTTTTCTCAAGATGAAAATGATAAAATTTAGTCTTCAGAGACAACTTTTGCCATGACAAAGATCATGTTATAGACATTTTCCCCCTTACTCTGTGGCCTATTGACAGTTAATGGGCCTGTGTGTTTGAATGGAAGAACAATATTGTATTTTAAATAAAGTAAAATTATTAAATTATTTAAATTGAAATAAAATTTATTTTTATTAATCACTAAGCAAAAATGAGCATTCCCTCCAATTATTTAAAAACTTTTTTCCTGAGGTATCCATAGGATTCACTAGTATGCCTTAAACATTGTAATGAAAGCAAAAAAAAGATTAATAACCTCTATTACAAAGCCTAAGTGTTTCTCTTTGCAACTTCTATCTTTTGCATTTAGTGTTACTCTATGGTGCCAAGCATAATAAATCTGATGCCTCTTCAACATGAAAGCCATCCAGATATTTGAAGACAAAGGTCATGCTTCCTCCATGCCACATCAAATTTTCTTGTATATCTTAGCAAATATTACCAGTTCCTTCAACTGATCTTTATATGGGATGATCTCCAGGTCTCTCATTATGGCAATTTTCTTCTTCCCGTTTCACTCCAGTTTGTCCATGTATTTAATAAGTTCTCTTTGTAAAATTGTCTAAGCAAGGCAGTTTATAGGCCTTTTCATGTTAAGCACTGTCAGTCTTTTAAGAATAGATTTTTGATTAGTTTTTGTTTTATATCTCTTAGAATTCTCTTTTTATTTCTCCCTTTCTCAGAGAGGCATCCATTATAACAAATTAATTTTTAAAAGGAAGAAAAAACTCAGCAAAATAAAATTTCACACTGAAAAAATATGACATTATATTGAACGTACCATATCCATGGGTCCATTTCTTATCTCTTCCGTGGAGTCAAACTTATTCATTATGATTTCCCAACATTTAGTTTCTTTTGTTTTGTGGTAGTTTTACTCTAATCATTTATATAGGGTTTTTTCTGACTTTGTTTATTTCACTTTAAATCAGTTCATATAAGTCTTTCCATGCTTTTCTGAATTCATATGTTTATTATTTCTTACCACACAGTAATATTCCACTACATTCAAGGACCACAATTTTGTTAGCCATTCCTCTATCGTTGGGAATCTGCTTTATTTCTAGTTTTTTTTTTCTTCTTCAAGTGCTGCTATAAATATTTTACTATATGTGTAGCCTTTCTTTTTTGTCAATGACCTTTCTGGAGTACTAAGCTTAGAAATGGAATTCTATGATTTAAAGGATATAGACATTTCAGTCACTTTATTGCCATAATTATAAATTGCTTTCCAGAATGATTAAATCCAATTTATCCTTCTACCAACAATGCATTTGTGTACCTGTCTTTCCATATTCCCTCTGGGTCACTCAATGCAGCCTATGTGTTTGCCATAGTTATTTTGGTTGCCATATCTCACTGTTGACTCATAAAGCTTGTTCCCTAAATCCCCCAGACTTTTTTTTCGTATGGATTGTTGTCTAGTCATGCCTCCTCCAGTCTGTACTTGTGAAGTTTATTTTTTTAACTAAGTGTAGGATTTCATATTTATATCTATTACATTTTCTTATTAACTTCATCCCAATGCTTCAACTTGCCAAGTCTTTTTTTTATTATTATTATTCTACCTCAGTTTTCCAGTGTGATAACAACTTTTTTTCAGATTTTGTAAGCATGCCACCATCAATCAAGCTACTGGGGGAAAAATGTAGCTCCTCCCATTGAGAATTGCCATGGAGATTTGGTGGGTGGTGTAGAGGTTTCAGCTCATCTGCATGTTGTCATTTTACTCAGAATTCTTCAAATTTCCAACAATGTTTGACATTGGAAGGAATTTCCCTTCAGCAAGAATCTTCGTTTCTAGATGCACAAAAGACACAGGGAAAGAAATAAGTGAAGGAAGACTGGGCATTGTTTCTATGACAGAAAACAGGAAAAGTGAGCAGAATTCAGACCTTGTAGCTTGGCAGCCCATGAATGAAGGAGAGAGAATAATGGACCAGACTTCTTATTGAACAGCACAAGGTCCAGAACAGATTTCTGGGGCAGTTCACTAGACACTATGCTTCGGGTAGAAATCCATCCATTAATCACTACCCTCTTGGTTTGTTCATTTAAGGAGTTCCATACCCATCCAAATATTTTAAGTATTCCCCTGATATGGTAATCTTGTACCTCAGGTAAAATAGTGTTTTTTTAAATGGAGTTAGAATGATATGACAACATTTATGAAGCTATGCTTATACTTAGTCCTTGCTTCCCATTCCAAATGACAAATAATACCCTCGAATTTTTGCTAAAAACTGAAGTCGAACTTTTACAGCTCCTAAAGCCTTCTCTTAGGATCCTAGATGTCTCTAGTCAGCCTCAGTTCAGTTTGTCAATGTCCTTCTAAAATGTGCTGACAAGTATTAAACTCAATATAGCAGGTGTGGTGTGACCAGGGCAAAGTACAGTGGGAATATCACCTCCCTCCTTCTGGGCATTATGTTTCTCTTAATGCAGTCTAGGAGGGCATTGATATTTTGAATTGCCATGCTATATATACTGACTCAAATCAAGACTGCAAACTAAGAAAATACACATCTTTGCTTTCTTTTTTAAAAAAATTATTTGTTTGTTACATTAAAATATCCAGGTAACTCCTTCCCTCCCCCTCCCATTAGAGAAAGTATCATTTGACAAAAAAGATAAATGTATATATAAAACTATGTCTTGCTTATTTCTATTTATCAGTTCATTCTCTGGAGATGGACATACACAAATTATTCTTCAAACAATATTTCTGAGAACATTATATCTAACAACACTGATCTTTTCAGGCCAAATTGCTGCCCAGCCATTCCTGTATCAACTTTTCCCTGTAAAGTTGATTTTTGAGCACAACATTCACTCCTATTAAATTTCATTCATTTGGTTCATCATGCTGAGATCATGTCAAATTCTTTTGATTATAAGTATGTTGTCCAACATTATCTATCCATCCTAACTTTCTGTTATCTGTAATTAATCACAAGGTCAGGTTAAGAATTATAAGAGCGCTTGCAGTCTGAGTCTAACTCCTTCTTACAAATGAGAAAACTGAGACTTAGAAAAAGCAAATGACTTGCTTAGAGGCACACAGCCAGTAAGCGTTAGAGACAAGATTTAAACCTCTGTTTTCTCATCTCCACTAAGTCCTTTTGCTCTTCTCTCAATAAATCAGTTATCAAGAAGCATTTATAAGGGGCAGCTGGGTAGCTCAGTGGAGTGAGAGTCGGGCCTAGAGACAGGAGGACCTGGGTTCGAACCCGGCCTCAGCCACTTCCCAGCTGTGTGACCCTGGTCAAGTCACTTGACCCCC
Organism: Gracilinanus agilis; assembly: GCF_016433145.1. Classification (NCBI taxonomy): domain Eukaryota; kingdom Metazoa; phylum Chordata; class Mammalia; order Didelphimorphia; family Didelphidae; genus Gracilinanus; species Gracilinanus agilis. Next base: position 504,380,225 of record NC_058130.1, read on the forward strand.
ATTGCCCACCCTTACCACTCTTCCACCTAGGAGACAATACACAGAAGTTAAAGGGTTTAAAAAACAAACAAAAAAAAAAGAAGCATTTATAAAACACTTACTTTGTGTTGTGAAGGCATTGAACTGATTGCAAGAGTCCTGGAAGGAAGTGATAAGGATCTTTTGAACTAGGGGGAGTGGAGAGGAGACAGTTTGCAGCTCGGTGTTACCAGAATCAGGTGATGATAAAAGTCCCATATTGCACCAAGAACATGATCACTCACTCAATATGCATTTCAAAATTATACTAGGATTCTGTTCAATGTCTCTTGACCTTCTGTTACCTATCCACCAATAATTATCCTTTAGCATAAGCAGAATGGATGTGGTTCATGGAACAACTATTCTAGTTCAAAGATTCTTCAAATTAGATTTCACAGACCCACAAGGGGTACATGAATAGATTTCAAGGGTTCCATAAACTTGAGGGGAAATTACATTTATTTTCATTAGTGTTCAGTTTTCCTTGTGATTTAAATAATTTTGTATTATGCATTTGTAAACATTATTTTGAGAAGATTCTATAGAACACTAGAAAGTCAAAGGGATCTATGACAAAAATAGTTAAAAATCGCTTCTCTAGTTAATAAGTTAATCAGCAAGCCCTCTTCTTGTTTTGGAGAAGTGACTGGAACATAGTAAGCAATGTAAAAACATAAGCTATTGTTATTATCTTTGGTAGTAATAATATTTTATCCCCCCAAACTACCTTATCTCTAGTTTCTATTTGAGACTATTGTTCCAATAAAACTAGACTTGGCAGCAAAGTGACACAATGTATAGAGTGTCAGATTTGAAGTCAAGGAGACCTGAGTTCAAATCCCACCTCAGATAATATGTTTGCCATCCTGGGGAAGTCATTAAGCTCCCTCAAGACTGTTTTCATCTGAAAATGGGGATGATAATAACAGAACCTATCTTCCAGGATTATTGTGAGGATTAAATGAGATATTACACAGGAAGGATTTTACAATTGTTAAAGTACAATCTAAATGCTCTTGCATGCTGCTACTATTGACTAGAAACTTTTTCTGACACTTCTTTAAGTTTGGAAGGTAGACCAAAAATGTAGTGGCAGGGAAGATTCTTGAAGTGGTTAAAGTAGGCTTATATTCTCATCTAATCTTCACAGTTAGAAGATTTACTCCTGTAGATTCTCTTGTAGTCCTGAAAGGTAGGCATTTCATACCAATGAGGTAACAAAATGGCTGGTAAAGGTAATATTAAGCTGGAATCAACTGGATGGTATCCTGGGAACCTTGTTTCAGAGCTGGAGACTAGACAAAGTCAAGCAAATAGCTATTATAGAATAATTATATATAAATGAGGCTGCATATTAGGACTGGGGCATAGGTTTTGAGGCCACATACTTATACAACTTCTGACCAAAGGTCTATTGATACTGGACTTTCTCCTTATTGGTGGAGACAAATGCTCTACGTGAGGAGCAGGACAGAAAGGGCAAAAGGAGAGACTTCTGGTTTTCTCCAGGACCTTTTGAGGATACTTCTAGGACTCTTCAGGTTAAGTTTCCTTTGGGATTGGTCAAATTTTAAGACTTTTCAAGCACCCAGTCACTTCATGCTTCTAGCTTTGAGAGAATAGTCAAACCCAACATCAGGCTGCTTAAGTAAAAGACTGGGAAAGATATGAGAGGAGTTAGAAGTCTTTATCATGTATTTATATATAATTTGCCACTGTAGAGGCTTTGGGGGGTTTTCTCCCTTTGGTGAGATCTTTTGGAAGAAAATTTCTCTCTCCATTATGTCACTTAGTTTGATGTCATCTCTCACTGACCTGGAGGTCAAAAACCTCTGAGTAAATTCAGGTATAGATAAGCCCTCAGAGAAAGGAAGTTAAAAGAATCTAGGAACCAATGAGACAGGAAACTGCCCTTCTGGGCAGCCCAGGCAAATTAAGAAACTATTGTTAGTTCCTGAAATATGATGTGTGAGAGCCAATGGGTGGAGAAAATTGTTTATAAGGGGAGACCCAGGAGCCTGCCAGGTCTTCTGGCTGGAGTGTGGAGGCTGAATGAACTCTTGTCAGTGGTGAGCTTCAGTCCATCATGGTGGCCAATAGAGTAGAAAGCTAAGTACTCTCTACCTCTTTCCTACCTTTCCCTCTCTTTACTAATACTACTTTGATGTAATAAAGTTATTAAATCTACTTTCAGCCTATTAATTTTAGTTATTATAGATCCAGGACAATTCTCTAGGTTGAAATAAGTTCTTTCTCTTGCAATGGGAAAGTTCCTTCATTCTGTATTGTCTGGTATATATACCTACATCTACATACATACATATATGTATATATATACATATACACACCCGAGGAAGCATGCTATGTACAAGTCATCTGATTTCTTTTTTGCCACAATTTGTGTATACACACACACACACACACACACACGCACATACACACATACTCTGTTCTCCTCAGAGATCTGGTGACCCTCTCTCTGAGGAGAGCAGAGTGGTGGCCTCTGTTTTCCAACTTCCTTCTTCCCCTTTTGGAAGCAATCACACTTTCCTTTGGAGAAGAAGATTAAGAGTAGAAGCTAGAGATGTTTCTTGTGCCTCCCTCTTAGCCACACATAAGGACAGTGTCCTTTCCATACATGGAACCCCATTACACATGATCCTTATCATTATCTCTTTTTCCTTACACTTGGAATGCAACTTTATTAATGCTCAGATAGGAAAATTAAGAATACTAAGGGTAGAGATGAATCTAGGAGACAGGGAAATAAATAAATGGTAAAACAAGTTGGAACTCCTCATAGAAATAGGTAAGCAACATGAGACAGATGTTCAGAATTGGGAATCAGTGCTGAAAAAGACATCAGGCAAAGTATGATCAAGAGGCTGGCTCAGGAGTAGAGAAAAAAGTGATAAGGAAGAATCTATCTAAAAACAGAGGACAACAAAAGCTGAATTGTATCAATAGACACTAGAAAATGTTGCCTTTTCATGGGATTGATAGAAGTTTTCTGGACAACTCTACTCTAAGGAAAATGAACCATTCTATCCTTAAGAGGGTCTAGATCCATGTTGGCAAACCTAAGTTACGTGTGCTGGAGGGGGCTGCTCCCTTTCCTCTCTCCATGCTTGCCCAAGGACATTTCTCACATCACCTACCCCTTCTTGCCCAGAAGCCCAATGGGAAAGTTTCCTTCCCTCCCCTGTCTGGGGTAAGGTGGGGGGCTTACGTGCAGCATGAGAGTCACAGTTTGGGCACTCAGTCTCTAAAAGGTTCACCATCACTGGTCTAGACCCTATCTTGAAGTTTAAATTCTACTAGGTTAGTAGTTACATGAAAATACTTGGAATATGATTGCACTAAGTCTTCAGAACACAAGGGAACCTCCACTAAGGCCTAACTGGTCTTGATTTCCTCCATGTTCTCAATATTGTTACTCTTTTTACCCCAAGTTCTTAATATAGTGTAAAAAGATTTTTTTTGCATTTTTGGTGATTGTTTGAGTAGAGGTTTTATTTTAAAAGATTCTAACAGAAGAGAGAAGCAAATGAGGAAAATCCATGGGCATGGGTCAAATGAGAATATGTAAAGCATTTTACAACCATGAAGCACTACATGAATGTTAATATTATTTTTGTTGATATGGTCCTGAGATGTCAGTTTTTGAGGACAATTTCCCACACATCATTTAAAAATTAAACAATGACAAATATTTTAGACCATTTCTTTCTGCACATAGGGAGATTAGATAACTATATTTATATAAGGAAAGGAGGAGGAGGAGACAGGAATATAGGGAGGACTAATTACAGAATATAGGGAGGACTAAAAGAATGGGACATTTTGCCTCAGGAAACAAACATGAAAAGTTCTCTTCTTTGATTATGTGAAAAACCTTCTTTATGAATCTGAGGTCAGAGAACTAGGTTCATAATTATTAGAGTCTTAAAAATTAGAATGTGTAAAACTAGAGACTCTAGAGCTAAAAAAGACCTCAAAGATCTTCTAGTTCGACCCTCTCTGTTTTACAGTTGATGAAAGTAAGCCTCAGCAATATTTCATGACTTGCTCAGTATCATACAGCTAGTTAAAATACCAAAGGGAAGGTTCCAGCTTTGGTTTTCTGATGTTAAATGCAGATCTTGTTCCACTCTCCCATGTTGCCTCTACTCAGCATATTGCCTGTTTTACATTTAATTACTTTCTCTAAAATTATATTGACAGGGGAATCACCTTAAGGAGCCTACTAGGCAGTTCAGTGGCTAGAGTGTTGTGTATGGAGTCAGGAAAACCTGAATTCAAATTTAACCTCAGCCACTAGCTATATGACTTTGGGCAAGTCATTCTACCTCTGTTTGCCTTAATCCATTGAAGAAGGAAATGACAAACCTCCTCGTCAAAAACAAAAACAAAAACAAAACCATGGATAGTAAGGTCCACAGGGTCATAAAGAGTCAGACATGACTGAAATACTGAGCAATAAGATCACCTTGAAGCCCCTTTGTAGTCAGGATACTTGAAATAATAATGAACAAAGAGACCTTGTGGTATTATGGACAGTGGGCAGGACATGGAGTTGGGAATATCTGGGAATATAAACTTTTCCTACTTAGCTGCCTATGACCAGAAGCAAGTGTCTTACTCTCTCTTCAGGCAACTTTCTAAAACCCTTAAGTCATAGAAGAATTGTGATTTGCCTTGGTTGAGACAGTTCTCCCAATGCACCTACATTGGTACATTTCATGATCCTTGACATAATGGCTAATGTAGAGAAGTGCTTTACTATTATGTTTCAATTATTGCTAATTAATAATTTATTTGATTTAATTAATTAATTATTAATGATATCGCTTCAGTATCACAAAATATTTGTGATTTCATTGATATGAATATTCTCACCAATGCATATTGCAAGTGTAGTGCTAGGTTGCTACTTAATACTTTTGTGAAATTGGGAAAATCATGAGATCTGTAGGCCTCAGTTTCCTCGATGATAAATGAAAGGAATTTAATAGGATAGTTAGGTCATACAGTGGATATAAAACCAGGCCTGGAGTCAGGAATACCTAAGCTCAACTCTGACACTAGACACTAGTGTGTGAGCCTGGGCAAGTTAACCTTGCTTGCCTCAGTTTTCTCATTTGTAAAATGGGCCGGAGTAAAAAGTTAGTCCCTTTACCTCTATTTACCTTAATCCACTAAAGAAGGAAATTGCAGACTACTCCAGTATCTCTGCCAAGAAAACCTCATATGGGGTCAGGAAGAGTCAGGTCCAACTAATATGACTGAACGACCACCAGACCAGGTGACATCAAGGTTCTCTTCTAATAGCCAAATCTTTGATCTTTTGAGGTTTCCCCATGCTTTGATAGGCAGTTTCATGAGTTGTTGTGGTAAATAAATAAAACCAGTCCTTCTCTGATGGCCGACCTAGCGATGGGCCTCTCCAAACTTTATTAGCTAAATCTTTGGACCAGTAGGCTTTGTACTCAAAACTTCTCCAATTTATTACAAACTACCAGACCTGGCAAGCTGCTAGTAAAGCTGTAATGACAGCTAGTAAAGTTACTCATCTCCACATCCATTTGAAGTATCAAATTTTTGATTGAAGTATCAAAATTTTGAAGATAACTGCTGATACAGAATTATAAAATATATTTATCCATATTTACTCAGTGATATATGAAAATATGCTCTTATGCAGATTATAAGAGAACATATACTCTTGAAGGGCAGGAACCTGTTCCATTTTTGTTTTTGCATACCCAGTATCTTGCATATTTTCTTTTGGGATAGAACTATGATTTTAGTGGTTAGGGAATACCTCATAAGGAAACTCTCTCTCCCAATATGATCATGCTTTGCAACTTGTGCTCTTGGAAAGTTGGCCAACTAGTCAGTAAGTCAAAGACAGGACTTCAGTCAAGGCCTTCCTGACTCTGACAGCTCTCTAGCTACCATGCCATGGTATTTTGCCCGTAAAAATTGCTTAATATATCTTACTTTAATTGGAATTTTGAATTTTATGATTTGGCCTCCAATAGCTATAAAGAGTAAGTCTATGGGACAAAGAGCTCAATATTCTGCAATTTTTAAGTCAATCTGACAGTAGGTTAGGTTTTTAGGGAGGTACATTTACTTGTTTAAAGATCATCTACCAATAAAACACTAAATGTTACCTCTGAAGGAGTTAAGTATTACAAAAAGCATCTAACTTACTCCCAGCAAGTGACTTAGACACCATGGAGAATCTGGCTCATTAGAGTTTTAACTGTGTTGCTATCGTACTCTACTGGATAATGAGCATAGCAACAGCCACGGCAGCTCCAGATCACATTCTACAGCACTTGAAGGTTTACAAAGCACTTTCTTCACAATAACCATGTAAAGTAGGTAGTATTCCTTTTCTAATTTTACAATAGAGGAAACTGAGTTTCACAGACCTGAAATGATAAGGAACTGCTAATTACATTTAAGTCCTGGGCTTTGAATCTAGATCTAACTGGATACCTTTCCATCTATTGTACTCTCACACCAACTTTCAAACAGAAGTTCTTAACCTGGGTGGACATATATTTCTGCCCTACCCTGGCCCCCAAAGGGGTCTATGGATAGATTTCATGAATGAACTCAGGAAAAACCAAAGCTCAGAAATCCTTGTTTTCAGTGACATTTAAGTGAAATTTATTATTTCCTTCAATTATGAGTATGGATAAGAAGCATTATTTTGAGAATTGTGGTCCTTGGGCTTTACTAGATTGCCAAGGAGTTTCATGATACAAAAAAAGCCTGGTTCTAAACACAGTATCAGGGTTTTTGCTACACTCATTTATTTTCTATCTTCCTGGTATTTTTTAGCTATACTGCTTTGGGTCAGCTTTAAAGACTTCAAAACTTATAGCCAGAAAACTGGGTATTTAGTCACCTTTCTTGACCTATTGCATAGATCTTATGTTTTCAAAGATAGTTTTAAACAATGATGATGCCCTACTTTGAATTGTTCTTCATTCTGTCTCTTGTATTGTTGAAGTGTCCTCAGATTTTTGTACTGGATATTTTGTAAAGGCAAGTTTACTACTGATATTGCTGCTTTCCACCAGCATCCAGAAGATCCACTGTAACTCAAAAGTACCAGATGGCTAACTGTAATCTAACAATAATGTTACAGGGAAAAATTAATCCTTGTTTTCCCCGTTACGTTACTAAGGTTTTACAGAACTATTTCAGATTAAACCCAGGTGAGTGCACTGTGGCTGATTTATAACATCATAGAAAGGGAAAAATGAGAATTTTTGATCTTCCAGTAATGGTGCCAGATATGCTCATTGTTCCTGTTGCAGGGATTGCTGTTTCTTGCAGTGTGACCTCAAGCTAGTTTTATAACATCTCCTTGCCTCTTTAATTCCTTACCTGCAATTTATTGTCTAAATAGTACTCTGATAATTCTAACTTGAAGATAAAATAGGATTGTAACCGTCATTTCCTTTTCTTGAACCTCAGTTTCTCCATCTAGAAAACCAAAAGATCAAGGAAACATGAAATCTAAGATTCTTTCCAGTTTAACATTACGTTATGATTCTTTTATCTATCAAGTTAGTATAAACTGGTAGGTCACATGTCAGTTTTACATTTAGTCTTTAATCTTGTATGATTGCAACATAATATTGAATATTGAGTTCTTATGCTGTTTTTTATTTTGAAAATTATGTAAGAGTAGAGTATGAACAGAGAACCAACCTTTAAAGAAGGAAGATCTGTTTTGAAGTTGTACCTTTCCCTCATCCTTCTGTATGATCCTGGGCAAACTAATCTTTTAAGTTCTCAATAATCCAGACCAGTAGTATCAAACACAAATTAAAAAAGGGCCCACTAATCTATACATAAAGATCCGCAAGGGATGCATATTGACTTTCTTTTTAAATGTAATATCATCAATATTTTACTTTATTTTTTATTTTGCTAGGTATTTCCCAATTACATTTTAATCTAGTTAGGGACAAACTCAGGAGTAGTGTGGTTATCTGAGGCTATAAACCACACATTTGATAGGTCTGATTCAGACAGCTCTCCAAAATCATGGCACAGTGGATGCTGCTTTGCCTTTAGGAGGTTCATTACCATTTGGAATCTCAGTTTCAGTTTAAAAACAAAAATGTGTATTGTAAGTCTTTAGTAAATATATGCTGAACTAAATAGAAATATATATGTATATGTGCAATAAATATATGAATACACACATACATATATGTTTTGGGATCATTGTTTCCTTGGTCTGAGCAGCACTCTAAGAAATGTGTTTTAATATCGACTTATTTAAACAAAGGTAACTAAATTCCTATTTTTGCCTTTTTATAAGTTCATCCTACAGGATGATGTTGATTGGTTTTTAGTAAAAGTAGAACATTTTGGAATCAAGACAGTACTGGTCAAGGACAAATGGGTTCTATTCTAGGTTCCACCACTACCTGGATGTGTTAGGGCAAGTCATTTAATTGCTTTGTACCTCGGTTTTCTGATCTGCAAAATGGGATTGTTAATCTATTTTGTTTTGTGGTATTGATTTGAGAATCATATGCTTTGTATTTTATACTACTACCTTCACATATGTTATGTTCTTTGATTCTCAGACAAATTTCTATAGGTAGTCAGGTAGGTGTTATCTCTCATGTTATAAGTGAGGTAGTTGAGGCTTATAAAGGTTGTAAAGGCAGAAAACTGAACAGAATATATGTACTACTCTTTCCAGCTCTAAATTCATTATAATCTTTATGCCTTCCTTAAGATCAAAAAGGTAAGCAAATGTCAAAGGCAAAATTAAAACAAGGGGTGTGCTGGAGCCAGTTCGAACCAGCCAGCAAGAGCCAATTGTTAAATTTTCATTAAGAGAATTTATACCTCAGAAATAAGCAACCACTACAAATCAGGACTTGATATATTACTTTGTTGATTGTCTAGATTTAAGAAAGTGGAGATAATATTAATAATGCATTCTCAATTTAAAAGTCTCTTGATATATAAATTCTCACCACCTACCTCCCAGCTGGTTGTTAACTATGGCACACCCCGATAGAACCTAGATCTTTGGACTGTTGGTTTCGTGCTCTTCCAGCATAACAGTGAAAGAAATTTGAAAATGCTTAACTGAATTATAGGAATGTAATGCATTAATTATCATTATCAAGTTCTGTTCCTTTCTTCAAACTTTCTGAAATCAAAAGTTGCTAAGCTTATGAACCACTATTTCTAGTTCTTTTAAAAAAAGACCCTGCTAATGCCTGCCTAATGATTCACAAAGTTAAGAAATAAATACAAAATCTTTTATAGCTGACTTCATTTCATTTTATGTTCATATCTGCTTGGCAATATTCCGAGATCAATAACGTAACAGAGGAAAGAGTCTAACTCTCAATTTGTCTGACATGAGTGGTATGAGGGCAATGGGTCCAAGAATCTTAATGCTAATTTTGGCTTCAAGGATTTGCTTATTCAAGTTGATGGTGTCTTTTACGTAGTGAAATGCCCTTTTGCACTTGAGTTTTAGCTATATAAAAGAAATGCGAGGAGAAAAAATTATTTTAACAGTGAACCATTTTTTTTACTAATGCTATATCCCCTTTTTAATTGTTTAATAGAAGTGATTTAATATTACCTGTTTTAGGAGCTCTAGGTGAGGAAAATCCCTCTTTCAATGCACATAAGCAACTCTTCTGCCGGTTATAATCTTAAGTAGTTGGGATACTGACAGGTTAAGAGACTTGCTCAGAATCATACAGATCAGTAGATTAGAAATGAGACTTGAATCTGCATCATTTTCACCCCAAAGATACCTCTATTTGTTATGACAAAATTCCTCATATTTAAAATCCTTTAAAATATTTTTTGAAAAATATTTTTACACAGTAACATTGGTGAAACATTAAGCAGCTAATCATGTATACTTTGAAAAGAGCAGTATCTAGGGCACTGATAAGGTACAGATTCAGTTTTTGGTTAGGAGCAAAGAAAATGAGAAGTTTTCATCCCAAAATGTGCATAATTATGTAGATTCACAGATAATTATTTAAGGAAAATACCTTTAAACAGAACTAATAATTTCTATCTATGAAATACTGAATTAAATGTTATTTAATAATTTGTTTTTGATTTTACTAAAATGATTATTTTATTATTAAAATGAATTTTTACCATTGTTTTTTGCTCTGTAAATATGTGATACTTAAGGATTTTGTGAACATCAAATGGTGCTTGTATCTTTTTACATTTGCTGTTTAGGTCATAGCATAGAAATTCTAGAATGTCAGCTCCTTGAAAGTAAGGATTGTTTCAATCTTTCTATTTATTCTAGTGCTCAGCACAGTGCCCTGTACATAGTAACAGCTACATAAATTTTATTTATTAGCATTATCATTCATTCCAGTGCTCAGCACAGTGCCTGGCACAGAGAAAGCACTCCAGAAATATTAGTTATTATTGTTGTTCTTACTGTATTATTTAAGCACTCAGCATAGTGCCTGGCATCTAGGAATACTTTTTAATTTAATAAATAATTATATTTGTTAACATTATATAAGTATTTGTTAGCTTAACTTGTTGACTTGTGTCTCCAGGAAGTTAATGAACGCTTACCAATTGAAGTTAATGAATGCTAACCAATTGGTATTATGCTTGCATATATGGTCTGGAATTTTACTAAAAAAATAACAAGTTTCTTCCACATATCATATTTTATTCAGCATTTGTTTAATTTCACAATTCAAAAGAATTGGAGACTTTTTTTGTCATTCTTTATACAAAGCAGAATGGCTCCCGTGCCAGAACAGAGAGTAATAATTGTTTGACCCAACATAATTCTTCACACTGTACTTAGTACATGTGGAATTGAAACAACTTAATTTTTAAAAAAGTAACAAATTCAGTGACTATAAAAATGATATTGCAGATTAGTGCTGCATTGGTGAATGCTTAATGCAATTTCAATATGGTGAAAATAATTCAGTTGCTTTGACCTGAATATTTTTTCCTGTTTTGATAAGTCAAGGATGAATAAATTCAACAAACACATATTAAACACATACTATGTGTCAGCATAGAGATGCAGTACTAGTACAGGAAAGAGAGGGGAATACAAATGATTAAGACACAATTTCTGCCCACATGGAGCTTACAAATGAAGAGGGAAGCTACAAGAGGGGCACAATTTTAAAGAAAAATAGAATGATATTGCATGAGGAAAGGTACTTAAATTTAATTCACAGGATCTCATGATCAAAGAACTAAGGCTGGAAGAGACCAGAAGCCATCATGTTGGTCCCTACTCCCCTTCCCCTGAACACCCCATTTTATTTCACATTAAATTCATTTTTCTTCATTTACTTTGATTTTTCTCTACCTCCAATCAAACACCAATAAACAATAACAATGATAAGCAGAAAGGAAAAACCTTCATTATAAATATGGGTAATATTTACCATGTCTAAAAATGTATATCTCATTCTGCATATTGAGGTTATTGCTTCTCTGTCAGGATCTTACTGCTTGATCTTAGACTCTCCAGAATTTTCTGTCAATTCATTAATCAGAATTCTAAATTCTTTCAATTTTTTTCTTTATATTTTACAAGTTGTTCTGGTTCTGCTCACTTCACTGGATCACTTCATACAGGTCTTTCAAAAATTTCTCTGAAATTTTGCTTAGCCATTACCCCAAAGTGTACACATCCTTAGTTTCCAGTATTTTATTAGAAAAATACTGTTGTTCTAAATATCAAGCTATATATGACTCCTTTTCCTCTACTATATCTTAGGGTATAGGTTCCTAGAAATGACATTGCTAGGTCAAACAGTTTACACAGCTTAGTGACTTTGGAAGCAAAGCTCTAAATCCACTTTTCCATGGATAGTTCATTAAGGGTCCTTATTTTCTGAAATCCCTTCTGTAGTGGTCATTTTCATTTTTTTTTTCATTTTAGCCAATCTGATGTAACTCCTTCATTTTACAAATGAGGAGACTGAAGCCCGAGGACATTAAGTTATTTGCTAGAGGTCACATAGATAGTAAGTATGAGAGGTGAGAAATGAACTTAGGTCCTCTGATTCCAGTTAATCTGTCTTCAATGTGCCAAATACAAATTTCATTTCT